>NW_004524735.1:442612-451622 GCF_000260255.1 Octodon degus | reverse complement strand
CCTGGGCTGGGACTGGTCCCGCTGGCGCAGGGTAGCAGGAAACTCTTCCTTTTATTTTTGAAGAACACTAAGTAGTGATAGAAAACAAACAGCATTAGAAAGGATATAGGATTTCACTAAACAAAGTAATAGGAAATCAACAATGATTGCTGTATTACACGACACTATCTTCAAATAAGTTGCTCAGATTATAGGATAAAAATGTGTAAGATTTGTTTAATGAAAAAACAAAACAAAACATAATACCAAAGAAATTGTAAGAAATTCAAAAGGGGAAGGAAGAAATCAATGTAAGTTTTTTAATCATAAACTGCTACTTTCAAAAGACCAGCAGAAATGGACAATACTGTTGTTCAAACTATCCTCCATGTATATCTAAGTATATCTATTTTCACTTCTTTCATTGGTCCTTTTCCTCATCCCAGTTTTTCCTTCCTATTGGACAATTTCTTTCCCTTTCACAGAATCTACAGTACCTGTTAGATTTTCTTTGCTCTTTCAGGTTCTCACTTGAGTGGGATAATATGATGTTGGTGCATATAATTTCTAATAATCAAACTTAGTGAAAAGTTGACTTGATTAGAATAGATATTAAAACCAAGTTCATGATTAGGTTCTGCTTTGTCTAAGGTGTGTGAAATTTTGTACTGTTCTGTTGACTAGGTGGGAAACCTACATTATATATTCTTCAATACCAGCTCTTCAAATGTGCTTCTCAGAGCCTCAGTACCTTGAAAAAGTGACAAAAGGTACTTTTTATCATTTCTTCTATTAGCCACTTTTGCATTTACAGAGAGAAAATAAATAAAGATTCACTTTAATTAATATGAAATTTCATTTACAATAGCCTGGTTATAAGGGTGGCATTTTAAGGGTCTCAGTGCATGAGGGGAGCTAGAGATGCACAAGGCATTATCTGCCACATGACCCCATTTATTCATTGTTCACATTAGCAAACACACAGTCTCTTCAAAACCTGATTCACTCATTTTGCAAATAAATCCTATCTGACAGGGTAGCTGAAAAAAATTATTTCTGAGACCCCCATCTCTTGTTAGTTAAATAAAAGACAAAGTTATCTATTACTGAACTCAGGATTACAGCTAGGTGTCGTTTCCCTCCTATCCCAAGTAGTTAACATGTGCACTAAGATGACTGTAGCTTTCCGCTACTGTATCTTCATTTCCAAGGTATTGTGATCTTAGGAAACTCTCATCCAAGTAAATGGCATGATTTCTCATTAGAGACATTTCTTACAACACGTATCAGATCTTCCATAGCAAATAACAACTATATTAAATTTATGCTGAAACTAATGCTTTGGAATATTCAATTTTATATTTGTACCAGTCTGAACCTGATTCAAAACAAAAGCATCCCTAACACTCCCGTCCTGTCCAGGAGGTATTAACAAGAACTTCGTTTTCTCTTAGTGTTATATTTTGGTATAAAATGGTCCCTAAAATCTCCTGTGTTTGGAGGCTGATTCTTTTTATAGCTGGCTCACTGTCAGAAGGTGGGGTCTGGCCAAAAGAGAATGTGTGACTTGGAAGACTTGTGACTTTTCTCCACCTCCTTTGTGCAGTCCAACCGGCACCTTGCCACAAGCAGCTCTCCTCCAGCGTGGCCCACTACCGCGCCATCCTACCTTAGAGCTAGCTGACTATAGACTGAATCACAAGACATAGAAACTCCTTCATTAAAATGTGGGCATCTGGTATTTTGTCCCTGTGAGGAGAAGAAGACTAAACCACACTGGTAATTGTGGCCCAGATACTATGCTCTTTGGAGGTAGGAACTGATCAGAGTTGAACTTGAAGCTGACTGACGATGGACTATAAAATTGAACCCAAATAAATTTCTCTTCCTATAAGTAACAGATATTGCATATTATGTAACAGCATTGGGTAACTAACTGAAACAGATTTTAATACCAGAAAAGTGGGGTAGTTTGTGTGAATATATGTGACCAGATTTTGAAAGCACTTTGTGGAAGGAAATTGTAAAGTATTGGAGATGCTGGCTAGAGAAGTTACAAATGCCATAAACTCGGCTTTATGGGAGACTCTGCTCAGAGCCCTGACAGGACTGTGGATAGAAATGCAAGTAATAAAGAACAGGTTCAGAAAGCTTTAGGTGCAAATAAGGATTCTTCTGGTAGATGGACTCCAGGCCATGTGTTCTACACTGGCGGACAAAATGTGTCTACAAGTTTTTCACATCCTGGCATCCTGGAGATCTGAAATTAAAGATGTTAGGATAAGCTGGCAGAGGAATTGTGAAGGCAGCTCAATGGCCAAGCTGTGGTGTGAGTAATGTTTGTTGCTTTAAGTCAGTTGTACATTAATTATCTAGAGCAAACAGCATAACTGAATAATTTTATTTCATTTTATTTTTTATTTCACCAAAAACAAAGCATTCATAAAGTTGAAGTTTGAAATGTTTTGGCCAAGATCATGGTTGCTGAGTGTGTTAGTGTTTAAAAGAAGTCAAACAGTTACACCAGAAGAAAAGAAAAAAATTTCTTGAGAGTAAGACAGCACCCTTATCTTCTTTAAAGCTGAGAAAGTAACATTGTTTGCTTTGAGAGTAGAGATCAGGGGTTCCCTGCTGAGATGGCTTAGCTAGGAGTTGCTCTTGCATAATTCCTTTCATCCTGTTCAGCCACCTATGCATTCAACTGGACCTGCACCCATGATCCAGTGTGGGCCAGGCTACTGTTTCAGGTGGCAGAAGACCTGGGCATTAGCCACAGGTATTTGTTTTATAGCCACAAGGAATGTGAGAGTTGTAGGATCAGCAAGATTCCTACCCAGAGTTTAGAAAAAGGCCTGGGAGGCTAGGCAGTGTGCCCTACAGGCAGCACACAAAGCTATGGGAGCAATTCCTGAAGAGCAGTGGAGACTCCAGGAAGTTAGGGCAGCCAGGAATGTGGAATGTCTAAGGGAAGGGACAGGCGGGGCCAAGCCACTCCATGAGAGTGTGCACACAGCTGCTGGGTCTGCACCACAGAAGTGAGGCCACCCATGCCCTGTGGACTCCACATCTCTGCCTTGCCTCTTCACAGGGCTGAACAAGGAAACACAGGCTTCAGTGTTTACCTTCATGTATCTTCATTTTGCTTTATTTTGTTCCTTTGTATTTTCCTAGCTCCCCCACCCCTTTGGGATAGCATTATTAATCTTATGCCATTGTATGTCAGCAGTGTTTAACTTTCTGATGTTTAAAGGGTTTCACAACTAAGAGTTTTTTGAGTATCAAAGGAGACATTAGTCTAGTTGTTCTTCTTCATAGATAAGATTACCAAGATAATTAGTTCATTATCCTCATTTCATGAAGTAACCTAATAGAATCAAGCTCCTCTTTGCTTTTTTTTTTTTTCCATTTGTTATATTTTAGGGAAGGGTTTACAGAGTGTTCGGGGTCTAACTACTAGATCAGACTCAGTGATCTGCCTGTTTACAGCATCCCAAGAGCTAGGATTACAGGCATGCACCACCATGCTCAGTCTCAATTACCTTTGCAGTGAGCCCCGGGGGTGGGCCTGGCACAGCAGGTCGGGGGATCAAACCCCCTGCCCCTTCACTTTCAGGCACTTTAATCCACTGAGCTATTTGGCTAGCCCTATTAAGCTTCTCTTTACCCACCATCAAATCACTGAAAATACTCAACACCTGCAGTAAATCATCCCCAATATCATCTTGCTGAGAAGCCACATAACTCCCCATAGTGTGTGGTTTGCATGCTATGAAATTAATTCCATTTGTGCAACTTCAGGTTTGCCCCTGCTGATCCTTGCTGAGAAGGCTTTGAAATTGTCATATCTACTATCCTTACTCAGGCAGAATATGTTCCCATTGAACACTCATGTTCTCGCCCCATCCACAGCTTATGCCATGCATCCCTATGGGGAAAGGCCTCTCTTCAACCATACTTCACACCCTCACTACATTCAGATTTTACCATTCCACTTCTGAGAGATGGTACCAGCTCCATCAAGATGGGATTCTCCATGCAAACAGGAAACCAGATCCATCACTTCTCCTGTAGCTGATGTGGGCCATCCCTCTGCTCCAGGGGGGATTCTGCTAGACTCATTGAAGTAGAACCATGGAAGGTAATTTAGGTGGAATATGTTTTTACTACATTATCTTAAAATGCCTGGTGTTTCATTGTATGTTTTAGTGTAACATAACTTTATTAATTGACGCATGATGTAAAATGTTTATGAGACCTCAACTGAAGCTTTTTACAATCAGCTTTCTTCCATTCAGAGTTTGAGTGATCCAACATGCTCATGTCATGCGAATGTTTTAAATATCCCAACGGCCTCTCATTAACTTCAGAATCTAGTCCTGTTTCTGAGTTTGACATGCACAGTCCTAGATAATGTGGTCCGTATTTGTCAACTCTCATTTCCTGAATCTTACTCCACTTGCTTCTGAGTTGAGCCCCATGGGCTTGCTTTCTCCTCCCAATGCAAACCAAACTTAGCTCTGCCTTAGGCTCTGCAAATCACTGTACCCTCTGCATGGAAATCTCCCAAAACTTATGCATGGATTTTTATCCTTCAAGTATAATCAGCAGACATACTACCAGTCAGGAAACTCCACCTCAGGCACTTTGTTCTGTTATCATGTCTTGTCAGTGCAGGCTTAGAAATCTCAACAGTTAGTGTTTATCGTGTTTGATGAATCTTACTTGCCTATACCTGGTAATCTGAGCAACTATTTTGAAGCCAAAAACATCTGCTATAATAACTATTGTTAATTCTCTACCATCTCATTTTGAAATTTAGTATCATTTTCACATTTTTATTAAGAATAAAAAAAATTTCAAACATATGAAAACAAAAGTGAGAGCAGGCTTTTGTAGTATCATTTATTGTACTGCAATAGTTGGATTAAATTTATCAATGAATCACTAAAAGAAGAAGTTTAAAGAACTTCCCCATGGTTCTTTAAATTTTGGCAATATTTGAGATATGCAGTGGGATGTTCAGATATCCAAATACCTAAAGTGATTGTTAGTTAAAAAGTTAGCATCCTTTAAAATTTTTAAATAGTTATTTTTATTGTGTTAAGAAACCATAAAATGTGTTTCCTAGATAAAGTTCCAGTAAGGAAATAAATAATATTAACTATTGCTAGCAGGCTGAAAATTCAGCTGTTACAGTTACTCTTGCTGCTTAACTGCAGGTTTTTACCATTATCTGTAGCTCCTAATCTCCACTCCTTGGAATCAACATTTTCTCCTCTATTCTTCATAGTTTGCATTTTTGTGCCCATGTTTTAGTGAAATTGTGCAGCCCTTTTCTTTGTCTGGATCATTTTAACTCACTAACATTCTCCAAGGTCACACAGTACTCTACTGGCACAATTGTCTTTTTTATTTTGCTAAGAATGTATAACGTTCCATAGTGTGTGTGTGTGTGTGTGTGTGTGTGTGTGCAGCTTCTTCACTCATTTGTTGATGAGGTTCTTCATACATCTTGGCTATTAATAAATAATGCTAAAATGAACATTATATTTTCAACATCTTTACAAGGTGCTGATTTCATTCTCTTTCAGAATTGCTCAATGAAATTATCTGTACTGGTATATTAAATGCAAATGTTTGCATGTTAATGGGATATCACGTGTGTTTTAATGCATGTATATATTCTGTAGTTAGGCTAAAATGATCTTCCCAAATGTTTATTGCTTCTTCACAGTAAAAATATTAAAACTCCTCTCTCTTAGCTTTTTGTGAGAGGGTGCACACAACAATGCACTCTTCTACAAAATCATCAGTACAGGAATACTATCAGATGTTGGGTTTATAAGTGACGTTATAAAATTCCTGTGATTACCTTGACTACCACTATGAAAGCTAATCATAACACATTTATGATGGAGATGATGAAATTAACATGTGTAACTTGATAACAACCGAATACTCAGTTACTTCCTCTGTCCATATGCATTCACATCACAGCAGTATTATTTTCTAAATTTTCAAAGTACAATTTGGGCTCAATGTGTTATAATAAAAGGATGTTGGTCTCTAGCTTTTCTGTGCTCAATAACATAAAAGTAGACGGAAAACGATGATTAAAAATTTCTGCCTATTCTTCTTCTGGATATAATTTCTTGGAAAAAAATAGCTTTGGACCTGTGGTTCTTAAA
This sequence comes from Octodon degus, assembly GCF_000260255.1. NCBI lineage: Eukaryota > Metazoa > Chordata > Mammalia > Rodentia > Octodontidae > Octodon > Octodon degus. Next base: position 445,455 of record NW_004524735.1, on the reverse strand, counting down.
AGCCCATGAATAATACACTGACTGGAAGATGTAGACTGTCGGAGGAAATCATCAAAATCATTCTTAATTTGATGCCTGCACATTAGTGTGGATTGTCTGTCTCTAAATTCCAAGATAATGTATGTTATTTTATCATTAACAGGATAAAACGCTGTTGTTCAAGACCAGGGTTTCATAATATTATGTTGGCTTCGAAGTAGGATATGGTTTATGTGGAGCTTTGGATAGCTATTTTTTTCTTTAAAAACTATAATAAAGCTAATTCAAACTGAAAAAAAAAACCATGTGATGAAAATATTTATAAAAGTTTGAAGTTTAAAACATTTATAATATTATAGCAGAAAAACACGCATTTGTATGTGATTCTCTATGTTTTGTTTCTCCTGAGTGAAGATACAAATATAATGAACACTAGAATTATGATGATTATAAATTTAAATTTAATTGGCATACTATCATAGACTAAATTATTATAAACCTTAACAACATTTTATTGTTTTTCATGGTATGACTGACAGGCTTGAGATTTGGAACTCAGTGTCAGCACTGTTAACTGAGCTGTTGCAAACTCTATTCGCATAACACAATCAAGGATGTGTGTTTGATTTACCGTTCTTTTTGTTACAAGTGGGAAGCACTCAAATTTTTAAAGATTCATGTGGTGATAAATCTAGTCATAAAAAAGCAATTTGAAAGAAATACAGTAAGTAAACAGAAAAATAGATACAAGTCAAAATGCTACCCAGTCAAACGTCTCTAAAAACGCTTAGGCGTTTCCTCAATTATGTTCTTCTACAGTAGATTACAGGGAAAATGTGATATTAAGCAGTGTCTTTGGTCATTAATCATTGAATTATTTTTCTTTTTCTTTTTCTTTTTCTTTTTTTTTTTGGACAGGGCCCACAGGGTCGACAGGATCGACATGTTCTACAGGGTCTACAGGGTCACACTATGTAGATCAGACTCATAGTGATCCGCCTGGTTGCAGCCTCCGAAGTGCTGGAATGACAAAGGTGCACCACCACGCCCAGTCTCAGTCACTGTCTCAATGCACTCCGGGGGGCAGAAGTGGCATGGCAGAACCAGCGATCGAACTTCAGGCCCCTGCATCTGCCTAAGCAGGTGCTTTAATCCACTGCGCTATTTGGCAGGCCCTTGAATTATTTTTCTGTTCCCAACAAGCATATGGCTACCTCTGCTTTTTCTGAATGGAATCAAAACGTTCTCCATGACCTCATCAGTCATCTGTATCTGCTCCCTTTCTTTTTCTATCTTTCACTCTTTTTTCCTTTGTTTCTTTTCTTTTTGCCTTTTCTCTTTTTGTCTTTTTGAGGCAGGGTTTCACTATGCAGTTTAGGATGGCCTTGACTTCATAGCGGTCGTCCTGCCCCAGCATCCCACATGGTGCTGGGGCTGCAGATACCATCGCCACAGCCAGCCTTTGCACTGCCAGGGATTTGTACTGAGCAGGATGGTGGCTCGCCATGTTCCATTTCTTCATCTTTTTTTTGCATTCCTTTCTCAGTGTTTTTATTTAATGAGGGATACACTCCTAGAATAGTTATTATTCAAGTTATTTAAAATTATCTGTGCTTCATTTTAGGGCAGCTGGGCCTTACGAGTAGTTACTCTTCTGATCTCAAGTTGTAGGGGAGCTAGCTCAGTGGCTGAAGCACCTGCCTAATCTCAAGTTGTTCACATTATGTACTCCAGACTGAATAATGTAGAAAGTAAGAAAGATCTAATGAAAAGAGTGAAGGTACAAGTAATATCTGCTGTCCCTCATGCTGTTTGCAAGTTAGATATGCATTTTTATTCAACATCAAGAATGATTCAACAGGGCTGGCCAGATAGCCCAGTGGACTAAAGGGCCTGCAGCAGCCCGGGCGGCGATTGGGACTGGGCGTGTGGTGCATGCCTGTAATCCTAGCGCTTGGGAGGCTGAAAATAGGAGACTCACTCTGAGTCCAGTCTATGTAGTGAGACCCTGTAGACCTTGTACTACATACATTAACAAAAAGAATAATTCAACAATAAAATAAAAGACCATGCTGTGGGACCATATGTTCCAGCTGCCATAGAAATATAAGTGACAGCAAATTGATATTCATAAGCAAAATTATAATTGGTTCCAGAAGATTGATGCTTTAAGGTAAAAACGATGATCCTTTTCAGGTATTAAGAAGTACTTTGCTATTTATCTTGGTTAAAGTTGCAAAAAATTTTGTATTCATTGTGTCTTCCTTCGTTCTAAATTTAGCTATGATTCCTTTTCTTTTTCCACTAGACCAGGATGATAGAAATCGAAGGTATATTTTAATCACAGCAAGCTCTAGTAAAATGAATATGCCAAAATGCAAATATGTCTCACATAAACTATAAAGTACTGTACAAATGTCACTTTCAGTGATTTGAATAGCTGTGTCTAAACATATTTCAGAAAGATTAAAGATATTGAGAGACAGAGTGTTCAGAATTACTTTAAAACACACATTCCTGGTGAAACTGGGACAGGTCTTGGTGCAGCCAGGTTGGCACGGAGCAAACCCTGACCCTGGAAGCAGGTTGTCAAGTGTGAGTGTGGTCAGGATGCAGGAAGTTTCTCATTTATTATGCATATTTCTCAAGCAAAAACCTCATTATGTTTCGGGCAACTTTTCTTTTAATGAAAAACCTTAAGAAGGACAATAAGCAAGCATGTATTTGCAATCTGTCTTAGTTACTTTTCTATTATTGCTGAGACAAATTACCCTACATTCAATGGTAAAGGGGAAGAAAAATTTTATTTAGCTGATAGCTTGCAGAGATTTCTGTTGTAGCTCAAAAATTGAATGACAAGGAGG
>NW_004524735.1:437777-442239 GCF_000260255.1 Octodon degus | reverse complement strand
GTGAGGAGTTGGGTGGGGTAGGCGCATACAGAACAGGAACTCGGCGAGGTTAGAAGGGCAACAAAATGGAGTCAATTTTGAGTCGATTTTGACAGGGTATAACATTCCCCACTGGTTTTAGGGAGGTGAGTCAAATCATTGACTCACTAGCTTTGTTCTGAACTTTACAGCAGCTGACATGCTTTACTAAGACGGCACATACAGAACAGAATGGTGGTGCTTTTGGTCAGGTTATGATTAATTTAACATGAGTCATTATTGTAACATTAATTAACAACAGAATCTGAACAGGTGGGCTTTTAGAATTCTAGAACAGGCAATATTTTTATGTCTCCACTGGTTTTATGTCATCTCTCAAAACTGTTTACCTTGTCTCTTAATTTTGTCTCCCTGAGGGTTTAACCCTATTTGACTGTTTATAATATTTTGTTTAATTTAGTTGTTTGTAATTTATTATCTCTTTGAAGAAGTAACCTGGACTGCCATGAGGGATTATGGGTGATGACTGCTCTGGCTACTTCACACTGGAATGGGTCGCAGTTGACTAGTTGGCTGGCAGTCAGAGACACTCTTCAGAGGCTTTACCTAAGAGGTCCTCAATAGACACCAGGCAATTTTTATCTCTTATGGCCACTGGGTATGTCTTAAACTGGCCTATTTTTGGGTTTCATTAATTTTATTATTACTGGGGGCACATGAATTGTCAGACCAAGTGGGGTCACTGGCTGGGTATCTGATAAATTTGCATGAGCATCTATTAAAGGTTTAACAGGCCCTTTTTTATAGTGGTTGTTAACATAGGGGTTTCCTCAGGCTGAGAGGGAAAGACCCAAGACCTCCTCAATCTGAAACTTCCTCTGACCATCATAAACACTTTCTTTTTTCTTTTTTAGCAGCTATGGACATTGCTTCTTGAAACATCTCTTTTTCCTGTCTGGTTTTCCTGTAGGCTGCTAGTATCAACATTTTTATTTTTTATCTATAATTCCATTCTGTATCCTTTGTACTATGAAATGCCTCAACTCAGACATACTTGTTTCTGTAAACCCTCTGTAGCTATACTTTTAATTACCTCTAAATTTTGAGAATATACGATAACCAGATTAATACCTTATTTTTTTACTGTCAATGTTTGATGAAATACCTGAGTCATATCAAACATCAACCAGGCTAACTTAATTTACATGATATGTAGTCAGATCAATGTCTCATTTCGTTTTGGATATGATTTCTATTGTAAGCAAGGGGCACTATGGAGGGATTTATCCCTTTAAACTTGGAGGCCTGGCTCAAAGCTATTGGACACTCTTTATATTGACAGGATTTTATCTATATATGAACAATATCTTAATTATAGCTAAATTAAGATACAGTGACTGGAATAAAGATCAGAGTTGGAGGGGCTGGTGAGATGGCTCAGTGGTCTAAAGCACCTACTTAGAACAAGCTTTGCAAAGCACAGGGACCGTGGTTCGATCTCCCAGCACCACATGCCAGCCAGCCCCGCCCCCTGGTGGGCTGAACTGGCCACGCGGGCACACACACACACACACACACACACACACACACACAAATAAAAAATAAATAAATTTTAAAAAAAGATCAGGGTTGGAGAAAAACAAAGAGACCTGTGCCAATATCCAGCAATGGGCTGGGTTTTTCCTGTAGTCATGATCACTTAGGGCTCCTCCGTGGAGATGACAGGCAGAGATGACAGTTTGGCCAGAGGGAAGAGCCAGGTCCAGGACCCTTTAGTCTTATTAGACCACCTGGGAAGCTGAGTCTGAGCTCTGGGGCCTCCGCCCCAGAGTGCAGTCTCACCTCTAGTGGCTGTCCTGGCAATCAGGGCATGGCTTGTGAGCCTCTCAAGGTAGTCCCTCTTATGCAGGCCTGATTTTGCAATAGAGGAGGTTTATTGTTGTTGAGATCTTCTTGGAGCCCAGAGAATCAGACTTAGGATCTATTTTGATGCCATAGCAAAGGCAGCCATTTTAGGTCTTTTTGCTTTTTCTCCCTGGTTCTCTCCCAGTTTTAATCATAGGATATTGTTTTCTTAGTGTCCCATAAAGTATCAAGTAAGTAGTTTGGAGCAGAAGCTATCTTTTGTAGCTCTCTTTTTTAATTTTTGAAGTTGACTTAGTAATAAACCTGTCTGTAAAATAATTTGTCCCCTTACTGAATTAGCATCTCATAAATCATTTTTAGAGGGGTGTTTATCTTTTGGTTTTTTAAGATTAACAATATGACATTTAGCTTTTTTTTTTTTTTTTTTACATTTTGGTAAAAATACACTATAGCTGGCAATTATCCTATTTTTAGTTAACATATAAAGCAGATGTAAGCTTTTAGTGGTCAGAAGCCAGTTTTTACCAAGGAATCTTCGGGTATGGCGCCTTACCCCTTAGGTATTCTCGGAACCTGTTCTCTGTTTTAAGAACATTTACTAACTGGCAGAGTAACCACTGTTTGTCCAGATTTTATAAGGAATATCTTAAGCCCGAACAAGATTATTTAAGCATTTTACAATAAAAGCCTTATGTTTTGACTTATTTCTTATTCAATTAAATGAAACCTAGGAGAAAGGTCGATTTTTTTTTCCTCATACTTAAATGTTTTGGTCCCATAGTTGTGCTGCTTTTGGAGATAGCTCCTTCTGGTGTCACCCAGAAGTCAGTTCTCTCCACTGTGTCTCAGGTTTAGTCTCCCAAAGGAGACCTTCCCAGAACACTAAGCCTGGACATGACTTTTATATGTGTCCTCCTGGACAGGCATAGTTCTTTTTTGTCTCATCTGACCCAGAAATGGGGTATGTGTCCTCTTTTAGAATGACTTCCCTGTCTTTGGCGTTAACAAACGCTCATTTTCTAAGGGCTTTACTTAGCTAGAACAGTCAGAGTTTTAAATTTTTACATGCCTTTAAAAAGGAAAGTGCAAAGAGATAAGAAAATCAAGAACAAAGTCAAAGCAAGGAAACTGAAACAGATCAGGCCCGACGTTTCCTCTAGCATGTAGAGGGGGATCAGAACCAGTCTATCCCAGTGAAACCTGTCCTCCAAGTCTTTAAGAATGGTTGCTGACCTAATGTCATTTAACTGGCAAAAGGAGTCCCATTTTTCTATAGGCATGTAGGTTTTTTTTTAAGTTCAAACTGGCTACATAAAATCCAATAAGAATCTTATTAACTTTACCCTCTAGTGCTATTGTCTAAAATTGAACAAGGAATACCAGTACATTTAACAATTAATTTAGATTGTAGCACATATAAATAGTCATACTCTATTAAAGAGATATCATAACCTTATAACAATTTTATGTTTTAACTTAAATTTACTAACATATTTTGACTAATATTTTAATAATTACATAATTAATTTATCTGTGTACCGGCTGGCAGGTGGAACAAGCAGGTTCTGAGGGTGATGGTCGAGAGTCATAGCCGCTTCTTATCAGTTGGTGGAATTAGCCAGTTGTGTCTGGGAATGGTGTCCAGATCAGCAAACCTTGAGTCATGTCAGAGGGTCAGCAACGGACGGTGGAGGATGTCTGCTCAGAGTCCTTCGGGGAGCCAGGCTGGGGATCCCAAGAGGGTGCAGGTGGGTCTTTTATATGCACCAAGGAGACTTTGACTGCTTGAAGTTGTTGCCGATCGCTCACTATCATTGTTTTTCGAGCCTTCTGAGGTTTTTTTTTTATGTTATCCATATTGGATCTGCTCTGAGTATCTGGATGGACAGGAGTGTTGAAAAAATGACACAGCGAAGACTTGAGCTGTGAAGAGAACAAAATTGCCCTCGGGAGGCCAAGAGATATTAAAGGGAGACCATTTAAGTTTATAAGGAGTTTATACTTTTGCCAGGGAACACAGGTTCTCCGAATCCCTTTTGCTTGTTTCCTGAAATCCTTAAAACATTTGTCCCATGATGGCTGGGGACAGCGGCTTGAGAGTCTGGAAATCTGTCAATCCAAACGGTTACATAAAGGAGGGACAAAACATAGACATACACAAATAGACCAAAAACAATTAATAGGCACCCTATGTATGGAGAATAGACCCTCCCACAATCCTTGTAGGGGTATAAGTAAGGGTAGGGGTATTGGGAATTAACTCCACACAAGAGGTAGGAAAACAGTTAACACGTAACATGGAGAATCTCAAAGGGAGATGTGAAATGAGAGGTGGAGCAAAAGCTACTAGCTCCCCACAGCTTGAACCTGTAGGGGTAGGGGCAGGGGTAAAAGAACCTTACCTAAAGAGACCCCGGAGGTCACGGAAACTTCTACTTATGACCAAAGTCCATAATCTCTGAAGGCGACCAATACCTATTTTGGCTTGGAGGGCATCCCACTCCAAGGTACCCGGAGACTGGAGCCTCCACGTCAAAACCTTATCTTAAATCTTATATATTTGAGATCTTACATTTGAGTTCTTATACATTTGAGTACTCAGAAGAAAGCAAAGAGA
>NW_004524735.1:435135-435683 GCF_000260255.1 Octodon degus | reverse complement strand
CATGAACAAATACACTACACTGAAAATTTTACATATACACTACACTGAACTCTTTACATATACAAACTTTAATACTAAAACATGATCTAAAAATTTTTTAAAATGATAATATTTGTTAGAGCCATGTATTCTATAGAAAGATAAAAATAGTATAATAATGAATTATGATAATAAAAAAGTATTGGTGGTCTGCAGATGACAAATATATGTATCCCATTTCATTGATTCATAAAATAATAATCTGGAAAGTGAGAAAAATGAGAAAAACTCATGCTATAATTTTTGTTTTTATACATTTTATTCTTAAACTAAGTATATGAATTTTGAATACTGAATACATTGTTAAAATTCTGTTGCATGGGAAGTGCTTGATACATTAGTAATTTCACAGGCATTCTAATAGTTTTTTCAGGATGGTTTGTTTAAGAATTGTTCCAGATGAGAAAGGGCATATGATAGTTCTGATGACTAGAATGCAGGTCAAATAGAAATTTAAGAAACAAAATTTTAATGTAAACTGAGACAAAGAATTTTTTATACAGCTGAAA
>NW_004524735.1:409519-423074 GCF_000260255.1 Octodon degus | reverse complement strand
TAGGATATCATGTCTGCATCTTGTACAGCAATTAACCACTAGGAAGAATGTATGCAATGTGTTAATTATTGAAACTGTCCTACCAATTTGATTTGAAGCTGTCTCATTGCTATTTGTTTCTCAATAAAATTATGAAAAAAATTTAAAAAAAGAAAAAAATCAGCCGACATTATATTTTTTCTGAGACTCAAATGTAAGAATGAAATCTAATTATGGATGAATTTGGCATTGACCTCCTCTGCAAAATCAATCGAAACCATGAACAAAGAAACACTATCTGAGTTTAATTTGGAAAGGAGGCATTCTTTAAAAAAATATTGATCTAAAATGTTGCCCAGCATTGTGGAAAATGTCCCTCCTTCCGTGAGGATGCAGAGGCTGTGGCGGCAAGGACACAGAAGGAAAGAGACAGTCTGTGCTGGCTGGGGTGAAAACTTCTGTAAGACAAAGTATTTGTGAAAATGGGCTCAGAGATAAAGACAAAACACAAACTGGATCCAAGGTTATTCTGGATCAGTTCTAATACTCTGCTCTGCTTTCTTGTACTGTTATTGTAAGTGGTGAGACTTACTGTACACAAAGAATACCAATAGGAAGCTAAATTTTATTGTGCTCACCTGGGGAGGCACTCATGAAGGACCACCTGAGTTAAGATGTAACAGTTTTATTTGGGGAATAATTTTTGGAACATTGTGGGCCCATGGGGATAACAAATATTTTGATAATCCTTATTCTTGGTGAGTCCATGAAATTGAGTCTGGGTGAGATAAATGATCTTCTTAGCATTTGGGATGCAGTGCTCAAAATGAGTAGACCTCGCTCAACACAAGGTTATTAACAACCTAAACCGGACAAGATGTGTAAGGAGACATTGGCTAAATCTGTTAAAAAAATCTGTTCAATCACTCTCTCTTTCAATGTCTCTCTCTCTTTCAATGTCTCTCTCTCTCTCTCTCTCTCTCTCTCTCTCTCTCTCTCTCTCTCTCTCTCTATCTCCTGTCTATCCTAAAACATTAGTTTTGTGCTTCCTTTGCATTCAAACTAGAACTGAAGTGATCACATGTTTTGGTTTCCAGATATTTGCACTCATGTTGGAGCTGTACCATCAATTTTCCTGAATGCCCTGAGTGTTAATTCCTGATTTTTTGCATCTCATTTTCCATAGTCATGAGGACAAATGCCTTGTGCTAAATCCTATAGGCACTCACCACAGACATAGCTCAGTGGTAAGGCTGTGCCTGCTGACCAGAAGCAAGCATTTCGACTGGCTCTATTAGGATCTGTAGCTGTACATGTGTTTTGACTGGAGTTATTATTTTGTAATATTTCTTTAATGATCTGAAAGCTATAGAACCTACTTTATTTTATGACTTTTATTCTTAAATATTAATGTTTGTTCTTAAATTGAATGCCAAACTTTGCATCTCTAACTTCCTCTCAAATGCTTTAAGAACTTTAAAACAAGTTAAACTCAGTAACCCTTTGCCATCTCACTTATTGTTGACTTCTGATATTTTAAACTTTTTCCAGTGAGACTTTGTACTTATTGTCACTATAATCAATCACAAAATCAATATCATCATTTTTAATTCTGTTCAAAGAAATAACTTGCTGAAAACCAAATCTATGTCTCTGTGAGGCCAAGAGCTCCCTTTAACTCCTAGGTGCTATTTGGGAACACAAATGAGTGGCACAATAAGAATTTTCATATGAAGAATCCCATTTTAATGTGATTTTCTTAACTGAATGTGAAGTGATAAAGGATTCAGGCAAACAAGCAGCACTCTGGGTACCCTGGAGGAGAGGGTGAATTTCCGGGGAAACAGGCTGGGGAGAAGTACCTACCAGCACTCTGTGAGTACAATTGTGGTGCTCAGGAATGGGCCGGAACCATTGGTACACTCCTTTCCAGTAAATGATAACATAAACCTGAGCAGCTTTGTGGTTGGTTGATCTTCTTAAGTAGACACTTGCATACATTTTTCTGTCTTCAATTTTACTGTTATAAAGCTTTAACTCAAATTAAACCCTTTGTTTTCATACCAAAGAAGGACATATAGCTCTTATTTTATCATTTATATCAACAAAGAAAAAAGAAACTGGCAAAAAAAAAAAAAACCCACTATATGTCCTTTTTGTAAATGTAAGCCAGCTTATCGCGCTGCTATAAAACTTGCTTCACAGACTGTGATGGGAAATGTCCAGAGATATAAATGCATCATAATATTCTCAATAAGTTCACACAGCAGCAAGGTAGTCAATGATTTAATGCTGTGAGAAATAGATGGATGGTGATATTGATATTTTATGACACCTTATGAGTTACACAGATGAATGTTGAATAGTTGAGCAAACTGACAGAAGAAGGGGACAGTACTTAACTATCCAAACGGTGTAGGAAGTCTAGGTTTGGCATGGATAAATCACTATGGAATAAATGAATCACACATCACACTTAGGCTAATGATATAAGGTTTGTTCTTATTTCCATTGCCTGTAAAAGCTTAATTACTAAAATTAATTCTAATTACTATTTAAACAAATAAAGATAATTTCCAAAAATGGTGACTTTTATGGCTTAAGTTATGTTGTTTAGACATATTTGTCTTTACTTTCTAAATTAAGGGTGGTAATATTTAAAATATGTATGCCTTCATTAAATATGAATAATAACAAAACAGCAATACATTCTTTTCAATTTTATTTACCCATTTCTAATTAATAAAACAACAGTGATAATAATTGATATCAGACTTCATTAAAGACTAGGTGACTATCTTTGTGTCAGCTAGCATTCTAACAGTTTTAACTCTCCTATGGACTACTCTAATCTTGAAAAAAATAACTGAAGTACAGTTTAAGTGGAGAATAGTTAATGAAATCAGCAAGCTATGAAAAATATTATAAAAGGTAAAACCTTAAAGGCGAAATAAAGCTTCTTCCTGAAAGCCGCTGGGAACATGGTCAGTTAATTGATGAAAGCGTGAGGGATACACAATGAAGCACTGTCTGGCTGCAGCTGACCCACCCTTAGGAGTACAAGTTTTGTAAATGTTAAGTGTTCTGTCAGTCAGCATATTCACAACAGACATAACAAAATTTTACATTTTACAGCCCTTTTTGTACCACTGTATGTTGATCAGAAAGCAATTTCAGTTTCACTTTCGTAGCTGTTTTGGACCCATCCCATTTTTTTCTTTTTAAAATTGTTTTAGTGAGAAACAAATAGCAATGAAACTGTCTCGTTGCTGTTTGTTCCATCCTGTATAGTAGTTGCTATATTTTCCACTTTGAAGATCAGGTGTCAAATATCCACTAAAAGGAAATGGTTTTGCAATAGCCCTCATGATGGATGAATTTGAGCCAAAAGTTCTCTGTTGGCTCAAAATAAAAAGACTTCATCAATTGGACTGACATGTTGGAGAGCTTCTCTCTACAAATAACCATTGTTTGTAAAGACACTTACAACCTACCTTGCCCCAGCTGCGACATTCAGACTTTGACAGACTTGTACAGAAAAGCAGAAGACACTAGGGAGTCAGTGTCCTTTAAGCCCAGCCCTTACACTCAGGCTTCTCCACTGCCGAACTCCCTGGCCTGTGTATTTCCGGGTTTAGCAATGGGCAGTGCGGGGCACCGCTCATGTACCAGGCTCCCTGGCTAGGCAGTAAAGGAGGGCTCTGTCTTCTCTTACCAAGCTGCTACAAGTGCAGTCATGCATTGTCGGAGGCTGGAACACAAGCTTCCCAGGTAAGTAGCCAACTTTAAGTGATGCATAAAGGCCGATTGTTTAAATAAAATTATCTGTATTTCAAGAGGTCATCAATACAGTACTTCCTGGTGAAATATATGTTAATTTGGCTTAGTAATTATTAGCCATCCTTAATCTGAGATGAACGAAAGAACACAAACAAGAGAAGTCTAATAGACTCTGAGGATGTGTTACAGTTGAACTACATGTTTCTAGTAACCAGTCTAGCTTACATGAGGGAAATTAGATTCATTGCTGTACCATTATGAAACTGGGCAAGATACTTCTAACTAATTCTCAATATGGCCTGTCAGTCACTACTCACTTCTTAGTATATTTAAGGCTGATAGACTTTTGCAGTGATTTTAAGGTAAATGATGTCTACACATCCAATTTTTGAAGCAACATAAATTTTCAATCATTTATTTATTTGGCAGAGAGTCTCACTACACAGGTTACGCTCACAGTAATCCTCCTGTCTCTCAGCCTACCCAGTGTTTGGACTACAGGTGTGCAACACCCCACCTGAATTTGGTGGCTGGTGCAGCACATGCTGAGTTCTGGGTCTGGCACAACATGCACTACTGGGGACGGAACCCAGGTCCTTGTGCTTCTCAGGTAGATGCCTAGACCGCTGAGCTATCTTTCCACCCTATCAATTTTAAATATGTATGAATCAGTAAATTTAAGAATCTAAATTTACAACTTATTGTCCAAATCAAAACTGAGCAACGATGCTGAAGATAGCAATATGCAATGTACTAGCCCTTGTTTCTCTCCTACAATCTTTGTCTGACACTTTATACCATTGTTTTTATTGTTTTCTTTTCTTTGCAATAAAAAATGAGTATCCTTCTTCAGACTGGAGGTAATGGATCCTCTCATGGGGTGTATCTTCTAGATTCATTGTGTCAATCCTAGTTCTCTGTAAAATACACAGTAAAGTGGATTTACAAATAAAAGCGACTTATTGGATACAAAAGCTGTGAAACATAAAGGATGTGGCAGAAATAGACAAGAAAACCCTATTATTTATTTATTTATTTATTTATTTATTTATTTATTTATTTTGTGGTACTGGGGATTGAACTCAGGACCCTGCACTTGCCAGGCAAGCACTTATTCTACTGTGCTATCTCCCTGGCCATAGAAAACCCTTTAAACATCAATGGTTTTTTGATAACAGTGAAGAGATCCAGTACTGGAAATCAACTTGTGGTAGGGGCTGACACTCGCCTGAATTTAACTCCATCTTAGTTCCCAGAACTTATGAACGTGTCATGTTTTACAGTAGAAAGAAATCACAATTGCTTATGGAGGTAAGAAGCCTCCTCTGTTGCCTGTGAATTTCAGGGCATTGGTCTTCCAGCTTTGATGTCGGTCTCCACCATCAAAGATTCTCCATGGCCCCAAGGACATCTGCAGTGCAGAGGAAGAACACATGCTACTGTTCCCTCTCACTCTTTCCCCCTGCTCATAACACTAATACACTGTCCACAGTGCTCATGAGATTCTTCTACTACAACTTTTTATTTCTCTTATGCTCTGACAAGAGATTTTATTTGGTAGAGAATTCTGGGATCAGTATCATGTTTACCACTTTTAATTTGTAGTTCTAGTCTTTTGGTATCCATATTTTTCTAAACAAATGCACATTTACTTCAATATCTTACTCCATATAATGTGCTGCTTTAGAATTTGATTTTAAAATACTCTAGTGTCTGTGACTTTCAACACTTTGATTGTAATATATCTAGGAATAATTTTACTCATTTCCATCCTTACAGATTGCCAATACTATAGAATCCATAAAAGTGGATTTTTCTCCATATTGGAGAAATCGGAAGCATTATTGTCTTCAGACATACATAATTCTTCCCATTCTCTCTCTTTGCTTTCCTTGTGGCCCTCCAATTACAGATATGTCAGAATTTTTGATATTGTCTCCAAGATCCCGGAGGTTCTATCCATTATTTTCAATCCTTTTATCTCCTGCAGAAAAAGTGTCAAGACATTCTCAGTAGAAAGAGAAACATATGATGAATAAGGTATAAAAACTCAAATGAAGATTGCTTGTCGAGGGAATAGAAAATAAATAATCCCCTCTGGCTGATACATAGGCTGCCTTCAGCTCAGAAACAAGAGAGGAAGATAAAGGAGAGGGAAGAGGCCAGGCCAGGAAGGACCTTAATTTTTAACAATAGCTATTGAGTATTGTAGACAGAAGATTTCCAGCTTAAACTCCCTGAATCCAAACCCATTTCTTGATCTTTTGAATCTGTGTGCTCCAAAGTGATTTTTATTGGAGCAACTTTTATTTCGTAGAAGTCTGTAGGAGTCTTGCCATCTCTCTATATGTATACTCACTGATCTATCGCTCGCCCCTGAAACATGTGCATCCTCATCATTCCGTAGTGCAATTTCACATCTACTCTTACTATTTCAAATACTGTGTTTTTCTTGTGTGGGTCCAAAATCTCTAGTGCCCACTGAAATTGGAGTATTCCTGAGCCTCTTTTTCTTTTTGTTGTTTTGTGGCTTGAACCTGGGCTTTATATGTGCTAGGTAAGTGTTTCACCAGGGACCATAACCTGGCCCTGCAAACTGCATTGCATCCTTCAAGGTCTTTTAAATGTCAGGCCATATTTTGTAGAAGGAGTTCTTCCTTCCATCATTGCTTATTGAATATGGGGTGTTTTTGGAGGAGTGACCTCAAGAGAAAGGGATGGAGAATTAGGGAAATTCATGCCCCCAGTCAGTGCCTGGCCTCTGAATGACCCCTGGGTGACTCTTGAGTTGGAATTACCCAGAGGCTCTGTGCTGATCCAGGTGCAATGCTGGGCTTTCCCCCTGTGACGCCACTTACAGACTGTGGTCAGTTCTCAGGACAATGGCTTTCCTTTCAGTTACTGGCAATTTCTGGAAAATTGACAAGCATGAGTGTTTGCTAAATAACTGGACAACATCTGGCCAATAAATGCATTGATTTGTTATCTGAAACTGTATTCTATATCCACTACATCAAACCCTTGTACTGTTCTTATAAACAAATTATGTAAAATAATACAAGTAACCTGTTTCAATGGTTCAAATTCAGATTCTTATCAAATACTTTTCTGGGTTGAGAAGGGTGATTTGAAAAAAAGTTTTTCTTTTCACACACTACAGCTATAGCTCTTCTTGTACTCTACCTAAATGAATGGGATATTTGTGTACCCACATGAAATGTCTTAGCAAATTTATTCCAACTTTGAAAAAACTATGGAAGTAACCAAAACATCTTTTAGTCAGTGAAAATGCCAAGTGTTAACAACTTGCTCTGGAATACTCTTTCTTACTACACAAAAAATGAACTATGGAGAAATTAAAAACCTTACACTCATATTAGTTAGAAGAAGACATTTTGATAATCCCTAATACTGTATGATTCAAACTATGTCATATTTTGGAAATGATAAAACTCTTTGGCAGCAAAAGTATTAATGATTAAAGAAAGGTATGCAAATATGAACAGACTTGTCTTTAAAGTTTCTCAACAGAGTGAAACTACTCCATTTGGTTCCTGATGGTGGGAAAAACAACCAATATGAACTAAGTGAAGGCTAAGCACTGAGTGACAATGACATGTAAATACTGGGTCACAGAATGTAAAACTGTTATCAGTTCAATACCAAAGTATTGATACTGGAAGAAGCTGCATAATGCAGGGCATAAGGAATTGGAAAAATATTTGAGAGTATACCTGTAAAACTGCTGTTAGAATTTCTGTATATTAGTGCTGTTCGCAAAAAAGCAAAATGAGACACATAGTGATACTTTATTTTCCTTCCTTGGGAAACAAGTTTAATATTGACAAATATTGGGAATTGAAATTACTTTATAGGTGGCATGACTGTGACCATCACATTTTTTTGTTGTTATATAATAAGAAACTCTGAACTTCCATTTCTAAATTCTGGGCTATAAAAATCAGATCTGACAGATCTCTGATTACGTGTCTCAACTTGTGATTATCACATTATGGAGGCAGAAGTCCCTTGTCAATCTTGTCGCAGTGTATCTCTGAGACCTTAGATAAGATTTTCAGCACAGAAACCCAGAAAGACAAGTCACAATAGCGTTTGACTGATGGATTGAAATGTGCCTGACATTTATGCATAATGTGGTGACTTCTTCAACACAATATTAATCTGTTATAGCTTCTGGTCAGGAAATAAAGCTTAGGCCCACACTTCTGGAAAGTCAATCATTAGGGAAGGAAAACTCACCTAAACATTGTTAAGTCATGCAAATTACATTAAAATCAGGCTGTCAGAAATCAACATAGAGGAAGGCATGTTTGATAAATACTGTTATGCTTTGGATCTGATGTGTCTTTTCAAAGACTGTGTGTTTTGAGAGGTGGGACTTTTGCAAGGTAAAGATTAGATAGTGGGGATAAAGGCAACCAATCACAGCAGTGTATTACTAGGAAGTGAGACCTGATTGGAGGATATAGGTCGCTGGGGGTGGGCTTCGAAGTTCTATTGGTCTCCTGGTTCCTTCCTTCCTTTCTCTGCATCTGTCTACCATAAGGGAAGCAACTTTTGTCCATGATGCTCCTCCAGCAGGATGTTTTGACCTTGGAGTCAGCTAATGGGGCACTGAGTGCTCTGAACCATGCATCAAAGTACACCTTTCCTCTCCCTTCTTTATTCCTTTTATTTTTTTCTCTTCTCTAATTGTACTGAGTAATTTTTCTAAAACTAGATTAAATAAAAGTGACGATAGTGGAAATCCTTGTCTTGTTCTTGACTTTAGAGTGAAAGCTTTCAGTTTGGATGGCTTAGTATGATGTTGAGTGGTAGTTTGTTATAGACAGCTTTTATAAGACCTGAGGTAAAGACAATCTTGTTGAATTATCTGTAGGGATTTTATGTAAAGAGGTGTTGTCAGATGATTTTCAGAATGAATTGATATAATCATCCAGTTTTTATTCTTGGCTCTGCTGATAAAGTGAATTCAATTCACTGATTTGCTTATGTTGAAATACCCCTGTCCCTGGTGGGAGTCCTACTGGGTCATAGTTTATGATCTCTTTGATGTCTTCTGTTTGCAGGATGTCATTGAGAATTTTGGGGTCAATGATAATTAGGGGGATTGGTCACTATTTTGGTTGGATTTTTCCCTGAATTTGTTATAAGAGACATTTGCTTGCAGCAATATCTTTGGGAGTATTGCATTCCTTTCAATTCTATTAAAGAGCTTGGGGAGTGGTGATGGTAGATTTTATCTAAATTTATTATGAAAAGAAAATCTTTCAGGACCTGAGCAGCTCTTTGTTGGAAGGTTCTTAATTAGATCTTCAACTTTATTGACTAATACTGGATTATCTAGAACTTGAATATCATTTTGATTCAGCTTAGGTAATTCATATGTATCTAGGAATCTGTCCATTCCTTCTGCATTTTTAAACTTATTTCCATATAGGTTCTCAAAGGATATTAGAAAATTGAAAGATATCCTTTCCTCTTGAGGAGGAAGAATCAACACAGTGAAAATGGGTAGTCATCCAAAATTGTTTTACAGATTTAAAGCAATTTTTATGAAATGCCAGTAGCATACCTCAAAGAAATAAGAACACTACCTTAAAGTTTATTTGGAAACTGGAGAGACTTAGAAAAGTGAAAAAAATTATGACCAACAAAAGTAAAGCAGAAACACCATAATCCTGACTTGATAACATACTACAATGGTGCTGGAATAAAAATGGTGTAATGATCTTTAAAAAAAAGTAAAACAGACTACAAAATTATTTAGGAGCAGAATAGACAATCCAGTAATAAGTTCATACACGTTCCGCTACCTTAGCATCACTAAAATCCCAAAAACATATTCTGGAAGAACTAGAAACTTTTTGATAAATAGTGCTGGAAAAACTGGCTTTCCACATGCTGATGACTAAAAATAGAACCATTTCCTTCACCATGCAATAAACTAAAATCAAAGTGGTTCAAAGACCTAAATATTAAAATAGACACATTTGGAGTTGGGGAGATGGCTCAGTGGAATATGTGCTTCCCTGGCAAGGGCAAGGGTCTGAGTTCAATCCCTGGTTCCACAAATAATAATATTAATAAAACAGACACACTAAATCCACTGGAAAACCAAATAGGTAGAACTCTTGGAGACATAGGTGTTGACAAAGTATTTATGAACAGCATCCTGATCCTATAAGAAATTTTACAATGAATAAACAACAGGGATCTCAGCTTATGAAAAAGCTGTTGCACATCAATAGAAATAATCAACAGAATGAAGAGAGAACACAGAGTAAGAAAAATAATTCACCAGCTGTTCCTCATACAAAGGATTATTATCTAGAATATATAAAGTATTCAAAAAATAATCCACCATAAATTAAAGACTCAATGAAACATGAGCATCTGAAATAAATACACACCTCTCGGATGAAGAAGTAGAAGTGGCAAATGAATGTATGAAACGATGTTCAGGATCTCTGTCTTGAAAATAATGTAAATTAAAACAATGCTGAGATCCCATGTCACTACAGAAAGAAAGGCTGTCACTGAGGAAAAAAAATAGATGTTCTCAGGGCTGTGTGGGGATAAAGAATCCTTCTCCAGTATTGCTTGGAGTGTAGACTGGGGCAACCACTGTGGAAATTGGGATGGAAGTTCCTCAAATGACCAAATCTATAAATTCCATTTGACCAGTTAGTCTTCTTTTGGTGTCTTCTGAAAGAATTAAAAGCATCAAACCACGCAAGACATACTAACCCCTATTTATAGCAGCAGAGTGAATGATAAAGAACATGAACTTGAGATATTTTTAGATAAATAAATGTACTTGGAAATCACACTCCCAATTGGAACAAATCAGACACATGTGTAAATATTGCCTTGTTTCTCTGGTCTGAGAAACCAGAAGTGTAAATATGGACCAAAATATATAATCGATATTGTGAAATAGGAAGGAAACGTTCAAATGGGGAGGGGAAATGAGGGGGCAGGAAAAGAAAAAAGTGACAAAAGGAAAAAAAAATGGAACAAAAACCTGTGTAAGTAAGCAGGGGGAAGAGAGGTTGAAGGGAGGAAAGAACAATGGGAAAAATAGAAAAGTTAAGATATATCATGTATAAACATAGAATTTTTATGATGAATGTGATCATTATGTATATCTTCACTGCATCAATAAACTCAATTGGAAGAGGGCACATTTGAATAAGAGTTATCATGGGACATTTCTAATTTATATTCCTCTATTTTGCATAACACCAATGCAAATGTAATTATATGTAAATAAGTATATTTACATAGCTGTGAGTGTAGCACATGTCATGCCTTGAGTACTTTATATTTGTAAATATTTAAACAGCCTTGCATACTTATAATAAATCTAACTTTGTTAAAAGTCATAAAACTTTTTTTTTTCTCTTTTAAGAGAAACTTTTAAATTGTTTTTTGGGGATTTGGTCACACTGGCAAGAGTCAGGCTAATGGAGATGTGTAGGTCGGCTGTAGGGTGACGCAGGTGCAATGCACCACATCAGAATGAGCATCCACTTGTGCATTTAATCTTGACAATAATTCTGAGACTGGTTTGCACGTTGCTTAACAGTTAAGGGATGGTTTTGCGTATCTTGATGGTTGTGTAGAGTGACACAAAGATGAAAGTTGGTGCAATTCTCAAGTCTCTTTCCTATATCTATGTACTTGTTATTGATTGCACAATAATTATAAGCATTGATATTAGTGTTTCTTAATGAGGAAGAGGAGATGAACACGAGCATGGAAAAACTAAAGACAGCGTAATCATCCATCCATGAACATCTTCTAGCACGCACTGACTGCAGTGTCCTAGATGTTGCGGAGTGCTCTGCCATGTATTCCACACAATAAATCAATGTAGAGTTACTGCACATCTCTTTTACAGATAAAAGTGAACCTTGTCTGCTCTCCTGCAATGTAAATATAGAAATGCCTGCTACAGGCTTGGATTTTTGAGCCAGCCATCGAATTATGCGATGTTTTAGTCATAATTGCAACTTACACACAAAAGGTGAGATATATACTATTGATAATATCAAAACTGCCTGCTCTCCCACTGTAGCTTAACTCACTACTTAGTATTAGTTCAGTTCTTCAAAGTGCCCACAGCAAGGTCCTATTGTTTTCACATTTTTATCTTCAACCCAATCATAACACAATTTAGTGACAATCTTAAATCCATAGAAAAAGAAACAGACATTCAGGAAAATTAAGAAAGGCACACACGATCTTAAGGCAGTAAGTAATAATGATTGAGTTTGAGAAGAAAAACTTTAGCGACAAAAAGCCATCTCTAATACTTGTCATGAGTTTTAATAGCAAGTATTTGAAGGCATGGCACTGAGAAACCATGGTTTAGGACAGCATCACAGTAATTGATCTGTAATAAAAGAAGATATTCTTACCTACAAGCTTTTAGGAGCTACTATAGTCACTGAAAGGCATTTGAAGTAGGTACAGTTCCACAACTGACACCTGGCCACCAGTAGCTGTTATGGTCATCATGCATGTCCACAACACACTAGAACTTTGTGAGATATCCTATCCTCAAACTGTTACAAGTGCTGGTCATTTACTTGCCATTCCAGTATTTATCTTATGTTTTACTCTTAGTACTTCTTTGCTATCATGAAAACTTTTTCTTAGTTCAATTGTTTGGAAACATTTAATTTTCTGAATATTGTTTAATCTTAATTTTTGTTTTAAGATTCATACTATATCTTTGACTTACAATTTATTTAAAAGACATTGTATGATATTTTCTCCTAGTATTAGAAACTTTAAAAAGTATATTTCCATTTTCTGTTGACTTAAAAAAAACCAGAGGTTTGTACCTATGTTGTTTATTTATTATTTCTTGCCTATATCTTGTAATATGAGAAACTACTTTGGCAGTAACAATACACAATGTACTAACCATTGTTACTCTCCTAAAATCTTGTTTGAGATTTTTTACCATTGTTTTTATTTTTTTCTTTAAAATAAAAATAACTGATGTCAAAAAAAAATAAAATTAAAAAAAATAAATAAAATGGGTACAGTGAAGCCAAGAATGTTATAGTTAGAAAGCTGGGGCTGGAAGCTTACTAAAGGATTGAGATACAAGGAAAATGGGAAGTATTTTTGTCAAAGAAATAATTTTCTGTAGAAAAATCATCAAACACACTCTCAAGTACCTAATAGAAGATAGCAGAGTGAGTTTCACGTAGAATCTTGTAAACCATGTTTGGTTTTGATACTTTTTTTTCTTTGTTTCCCTTGAAGAATAAAAACAAAAGCAAAAACAAATAGTAGAAACAAAGACAGAAATAGGACAACATAAGAGAATATATATTACAGATTTTCAAAAGAAGAATAATTAACAATAGTCATTATATTGTGTATTTTTATTATTATATCTGTTGCTCAGATTGATAAAAATGCTTATTCAAGATTTGAAAAATAATTACTAGCATTTGCATATAAGAAATCTTAATTTTTTTCTATTTTTGTCTTCTTTACATTTTTAAAAAAATTATTTTATTTTGTTTTGAAGAGTAAAAACAGATAGAAAAAAGACAGAAACAGGGTAACTTACAGTAATACCTATGTTATACATTTTCAGAACAGGAGTAGCTAATTAACAATGGGTGTTATATTATTTATTTCCATTGTCAAATTTGTTGCTCAGGGGCCAAGGAGATGGCTCAGTAGGATAAGCGCTTGACTGGCAAATGCAAGGATCTGAGTTCAATCCCCAGTTCCGCCAAAAAAA
>NW_004524735.1:406363-408644 GCF_000260255.1 Octodon degus | reverse complement strand
AAAGAAAGAAAGAAAGAAAGAAAGAAAGAAAGAAAGAAAGAAAGAAAGAAAGACAAACTTGAAGCCAAGCTAAGTCGATGAAACTAGAGGCTATACTCATAAATTGAATAAAACAGATTCACATGTGTAAATATCATGTTATCTCACTAGTTAAAGAACTCACAAGAAGAAATAAAAGCTGAAAAGTATAACAGATATAGTAAAACAGAAAGAAATGGAACTTAAGGATTAAACAATGTAAAGGAGAGAAAGGAGAAAACATAGGACAAAAAGACAGGGGAGGGCTGGCGTGATAACTCCGTGGATGAAAGCATCTGCTTAGGCAGAGCACAGCGGCCGGGGTTCAATCCCTGGAGTGCTGTGCAAGCCCCACCCCCGGGATGCTCTGAGATGGCAATAGAGACTGGGCATATGGCATGCACCTGTAATCCCAGCGCTTGTGAGGCTGAAAACAGGAGGATCACTACGATTCTGATCTACATAGGGAGACCCTATAGACCCTGTAGACCTTGCCCTCAATACAGAAAAAAAGGCAGGGGAAGAAACATGCAAGTATATATACAGGATGGCTGAGGTGATTGTACTCAGAATTTCCATCAGTGTTTTTGAAAGTAGCAGTTAATGTTTGGAATTTTCACCTTGACTAACTCTGTATGCTGATACCTGAGATCTGAGCAACTACATCACACACAGCAATGTGTAATACAAAGCCCACAGTTGAATACCTCTCATCTTCATCTTCTAAATCTGTACCATTTCTAATATCTTATCAATTATTATACTCTCTTTAAAATAAATAGAAACCAAAACAATTAGAAAAAATACATGTTCTAACATTATGTAAATGTCTCCCATTGCAACTCATTTTTGATATTGCAAGGGTATTCTCAGGCATTTTCTTTTTGAATCACAACAACACTGCGAACTCAGCCAGTGTACAAGTAAGTAACAACACAGCATTTTCCTCATGTGTGATTGGGAAGGAAAGGCCACAGACCACATTATACATTTGCTGGGCCTTTAGAGTGGACGTGAAGACAAGGGGCTGCTACAATAAGCCCTGAAGAAACAAGACGGCAGTCCTGATACTAAAGATTCTTCCTTTAACTGTTCTCCTGGTCCAGGCCTCAGTGAGGAGATGGGATCACCGGCTGCACTTTGCCTCCACAGAAAATCAGGCCACTGACTCTCCACACGCCACTGGTACTTCCAACATGTTAGGACCCACAGGGCTTTGTCTGTAGCTCAGAGCATTGTCTGCTTCAGGTGTACCAAGAAGGAAGAGGACGAGAAGGACATATGCCTTGAATAAAAGGCAGTCATCTATGTGCGTCTTCATAACTGTGTGGTTAGGACCTCATCTATATTCATGACCTTCTTTGAGAGGTAAGTGTTTACCACAGTGAGGGGCTGATGACTGCGGTTAGCTCTCAGAGTTGTGAGGATTGCGGAAATGAGCATAGTGCTTGGTGCACAGCATATGTTTAACCTTTTTATTTTTTAACTAGTACAAAATAGTAAAATAAATAAATAATGCATTAGAAATGACACTTCTCGGGCCAGGGAGATGGCTCAGTAGAATAAGTGCTTGCCTGGCAAGCGCAAGAGCCTGAGTTTGATCCTCGGTTCTGGAAAAAAAAAGAAAAGAAATGACACTTCTCATTGTTGGTGGGAGCACAGGCTTGTACAACCACTATGGAAACCCCTTGTGGAGATTCTTCAAAAAGGTCAGATTTGAGGTCCCATTTAAGTCTGTTGTTCCCCTACTAGCTATTTTACTAAAAGGGCTGAAATCATAGTATCGCAGTGATACATGTGCACCCATGTTTATAGCAGCACAATTTGTCACAGCTAAACCTTGGAAACAACCCAAATGGCCATCAACTGAGGAATAGATAAAATAAGATGCGGAATTTTTACAAAACAGACCATTACTCAGCTATAAAAAAGATAAATTCAAGGCTTTGGTAGATAAATGCATGTAACTTGACTGCGTCTATAAGTGACATAAATCAGACCCACACATGCACACATGGAATTGTCTTGCTACTGTGAGAACATGAACGAGTAAATATAATCTGAAAGGTACAATAAATACTGTGAAAAGGCAAGAATTTGTTTAATGGGAAGTAAAAACAAGGAGGAGTAAAAGGATAAAAGAAAGAAGAGAAAAATATACATGCAGGATAATTTGTATAATCGTACTGCCAATTTCTGTTTCTATTGAAAGGAGCAGTTAATGCTTAAAATTTAAGAATTGGTACTCACTAAGTTCACAGTC
>NW_004524735.1:366958-405971 GCF_000260255.1 Octodon degus | reverse complement strand
GAGTGCATGCAGCTGCTTGGTTTTTATGTTTAAAAAGAAGAAGAAGAAGAAGAAGAAGAAGAAGAAGAAGAAGAAGAAGAAGAAGAAGAAGAAGAAGAAGAAGAAGAAGAAGAAGAAGAAGCATCTAAAGGCCTGGACACTCAGGGTTGACATTCTGGATAGGTAATATGTAATTAATACTTTATAACCTTATGAAAAGAAAATTTGTAATATATTGTTGACATACATCCCTGATTTTCTACATAATCTTAAACAAAGATTATTTTATGTTTCAAAACTAAGAATTCTAGAAATAAAATAGATAGATTTATAATGCTACCTACTAGAATATACATACAAAAATTGAGCTCAATGATTTTCCTGAATCAAATCAATATTGAAATATATCAGTCCAAGCAACTTGGAAAGTAACTGCACCTTACTTAGCAAGCGAAATATACACAAGACTTCTTTTCAACACTATTGACATCTATTCAGTCACTATTCTAATTAAACCACCCAGTGTTGTCGTTAAAGAAAACATTCTTACTTAAGATATACAAACTTAGTCCAATACATTAAAATCAAAGTCACTAAGCATTTGATCTAATTTGTGCCAACCAGAGTTAAATCTTCTATACCAAGAGAATATTTGCTATTGGATATGATTACATATTCAGGTGTAATGCTTATTTAGTAAAAGTTTATACCTGTGTATGTCAGTGTTGAATGTTAATATTGTATTTATTACTGAGTCCCTGCATAACTAATGTAAGCATGTTGATAAAACCCTGCTAGGTATATACCCATTTATATTATTTATGGAAAACTGAAGGTTCAGAATTTTAAGGAATTTTCCAAGATTAAAAGAAACAGAAACAGACCTTCAGTCCACACTGGGCAGGTTTCAAATGACACAGATCTTTGCTACACACACTCTTACAGCATGTCTCATGTTTCAGTTGTTTCTCACTCCCATACCTGTGAGATCACAGGTTGTAGCAGTTTTCATGCATGTATTGAAGTATCCTATAAACCCAGTTAATTTTGTCTAATACAGACTTCCCCAAATTAGCCTAATCATGAGTGCAATGTCTCCCTGCATATCCACGGTACTACAGCCAACTATCACGGTAGCTGCGTACGTGCGCAGCTGCATTGGTAACTTTAGGAAATGGAATTTTCTGTCTTCACACAAATGAGTCACAAAGGTGTCATTGTAAGAAATCTGTCTGAGAAATAAGCATTCAGTTTTTCTTCTTATTCAAATTTGTGTATTTGGTGCAGAGACTCATTATGCAGCTCAGACTTATAGTGATCCTCCAGGTTTTAGCGTTCCCAGTGCTGGTATTACAGGCATGTGCCACCAAGTCTAGACTCAGTGGCAACCTTAACATGCCTGGGAGTGGGGATGGTACCACATGTGGTGCTGGGGATCGAGTCCTGCTCCCCATGCTTGCCTAGGCAGTCACTTAGTCTGCTAAGCTATCTAGCCAGACATAGAATTTTTTTATAGACAAAAAAATTAGATCTCAAATGTTTTTGTGTTATTCTTCCTTGAGTGATGATTTTTCTGAATAAGTCAAATTATTCTAGCTGGTATAACATTGTCTCAGTTACTCTTCTCTCCTTGCTGTGACAAATACCTAACACTCAAAATGAAAGAAGCAAAGGTTTACTTAGCTCACAGTCAGCGGAGGTTTCAGTCCATACTCAGACTGCTCCAAGGCAGAGTGGCACATGGCAGAGTGCATCTATTCAAGGTGGTGACATAGAGCAAGAAATCAAGAGTAAAAGGGCAGAAGCAGTGGCAGCAATGGCTACAGAGAACAAGTCTGCCTGCCTTATGTTGAATTCAGGTTACCTGCCTCAGGCTAGGTGTAGTACTCTTGCCCATAATCCCAGCAGCACAGTTAACACTTCCAACATTCAATGGTACAAGGCAAACAATGTGATTCCAAAAGATACACAGAGCAGGATACCAAACACAGGGACCTAAACAAGCCCCAAATCCATAAGGGCCAACTTTACATCCTGTAGCCTCATGTGAAACATCCAAAGCATTCTATAACAAATTGTGAGCTCCAAAACTTTGCCTTGCTCCATCCCTAGAATAGTTCTGCTGGTTGCTCCCATGACATCTCTCTTAGGCCAGCTTTGCTCCCTCCTCACAGTTTCCCTTAGAGGAGCCGCATTCCTGACTTTTCCAAACTTCTGGGGTTTCCACTGAATATGCTTCCCACTCACAGAGTCATACATTGTCCTCCCAGGGGCACACTTTCTGGCCTCCCAGGCCTTCTTTGAAAATTGAGGTGGGAGCTTTCTTAATGTCAGAACTCTTTCATTATGTATGTGCCTAAAGCCAACACCACATGCATAATACCAAGGTCTGCTTCCAGTGGGAGCAGTAGCCAGGTTTTCCTCTCTTGGCTCTAGGGGTGGAGTGCCTGGATTACTGAGCACTCTGGTCCTTATTCTGAAGAATAAACTATCTATGCCTGGTGTGGCCACTGGCTCCATTCTGGAACATGGGACTCTGTGGCCTCCCCCTAAAGGTGAAGTCCCTCACCCTTGCAATTCTGAGGCTGCCAAAGGTAGAAACCTCCTGCCTTCAGTGATGCCCTCAGGCCATCCTTCTTTGCCTCCTTCTTGGCAATGGAAATCCTCTTGGCTCTATCTTTACATTCCAGAGTTGTATTAGAGCTTCATTTCTTACCAAAATCACAATATTTTAAATCATCCTGCTGGGCTATTTACTCTTGATTCTCAACATAAATCTGGCCAAAAGCCCCCACCAATAGCAATGACACTGCTCCAATATTTTCTTACTTTGACATATCTTTTGCCAGATTAATCAGTTCACCATGCTTAATCTCAGTCTTAGGCAAAGTCTCTGGAAATGAAAAAAATGCAGACAAACTTTTTGCTAAGCCAACACATACATCTTCTGGAATCCAACATCCAATGCAGTCCTTCTCCCCAGGAGAAATCTCCCCAGCCTGGTCTTTACAGGCAAGATTTCTATCAACCTTCTGGCCTTCTCAGCCAAAGCTGTTCCAGTTTTTCTATTATGGGTGACCTCTTCAAACCTTTCGTATCTCTTCCCATACATCATTCCCAGAAGTTTGTAATCCACATAGTCAGGTTTAGCCACAACAATCACCCCACTTCTCTGGCACCAAATTCTGTCCAGTTACTCTTCTCTCCTTGCTGGAACAAATACCCAACACTCAAAATGAAAGAAGGAAAAGTTTATTTAGCTCACAGTCAGTGGAGATTTCAGTCTATACTCAGCTGGCTCCAAGGCAGAATGGCACACAGCAGAGAGCAGCCTTTCATGGTGGCAGCAAAGAGCAAGAAGTCAAGAGCAAAAAGCTGGAAGCATTGGCAGCGATGCCTGTAGAGAGCAAGTCTGTCTACCTTGTGTTGCATCCAGGATATCTGCCCCAGGCTAGGTACAGGTGCAGCACTCACACCTATAACCCCAACAGCACATACACCCACAATATCAGCAGCGCTCATACCCGTGATGCCAATGGAACATTAGTTAATCACAAACTCGGGAAGTCCACCCCATTACTGCATGAGGCTTTGGGAGGACAACTGGACACAAACTATAGCAAACATAAAAGAGTTTTCAGTGAGCATGTTTATCCATTTTTTTTTTACTTTATGGAAAAAAGCAAAACAAGATTTCAAACAAAAATAGGAAAATAGCAAGAGTTAACAAATTACACATTGCTATCTTTGAAGTGATCCTTTAGGATACATGACAGAAGCATAAAATTTTCCTCCAATCAATATTAGCAAAAACTTCCTTTGTAATGAACTAAAAGATACTAATAGTATAATTGACTTGGATTTTTTCCCACCTGTCCTTTCCCATTTCACCCATCCTAGTTCCTTTTTCCTTTTGAATAATTTCTTCCCATTTTACAACATCTATTGAATATTTTAGATCTTATTTACCCTTTCAGTTTTTCACACCAGAAAGACAATATATTTATAAATGTGAGTCTGATTTATTTTACTTATGAGAATGGTCTCACATCGCCTCCATTTACTTATAAAAATCTCTGCTTTATCTTTCTTTAGGGTTGAGTAGTACTACATTGTATAAAAATACCACATCTTTATTATTCATACCTTGGTTGATAAGTATTTCAGTTATTTTCAAGATTTAGCTATGACAAATTGTGCTGCTACAAACATGAGTTCACATGTATCACTCTGACGTGAA
This sequence comes from Octodon degus, assembly GCF_000260255.1. Classification (NCBI taxonomy): domain Eukaryota; kingdom Metazoa; phylum Chordata; class Mammalia; order Rodentia; family Octodontidae; genus Octodon; species Octodon degus. The sequence goes on along the minus strand of NW_004524735.1, from coordinate 401,752 downwards.
GTTCGTAATTTTCTGGGAAGCTGCCCTGAAGGAGAATGCCTGTGTGGAATGTGACCTCTAGCCCTGGTTTCTTCAGGAATCTCCACAGTGTTTGCACTGGTGTACAGCAGTGCAGAAGAGTTCCTTTTCCAGGGAAAAGAGAGAAAAGAAAAGGGCCACAGTCTTGCCAGCCCTTGTGGTTGACTTTTTTGATGATAGACATTCTTTCTGGCATGAAATGTAATTTCAGTGTCATAATTTGCATCTCTTGAATGACGTGAGAGGTTGAACTTTTTTTTCATGTGTGTATTTTCCATCTGTTCTTAGAAGTATGAATTCAAAATCAAATGTCCAATTTTGTTGGATCTTTGCTTTCAGGTTTCCAATTTTTTCAATGGTCTGTATATTCTACAAAAAAGCCTTCTATATGAGAGAAAATTGGCTAAAATTTTATCCCATTCTATGTGCTATGTCTTGTCTTTTCAGTCTATTGGTTATTTCTATATATATATATATATATATATATATATATATATATATATGTTTTAACACAGGTATACATGTGTGTTACATATAAATTGAATAATTGAATAATTGAATTCTGGCCAGTATTAGAAGAGAGGGTCAATATTTGTCTTTGTCAAATATATATATTTGTCTTTGTCTAAGTATATTAATAGAATAAGAATAGGAAAATTTATAAGCAGAATCCATGGTGGTTTAAAATGCATATATGGATACATGCATTATATATTTTTAACCTTATCTAAATATTTACTCAGAGCTCTTTGAACTTGCTAGTAACTGGGGGCCTGGAATTTTTGGCTACAGATTCTCTCTTTGCTCTAAAAAGATTCCCATGTATACACCTCAGTTTGCAGATGGCGAATCTAAGAAGAAGGGAGCTGAAGGGATTTGTGTCTAACTAAAAAAATAGGTCTAGGTTATTTTAGATTACAGGATCTGGAGCCACATGCTACTGTTAATATAATTTGAAAAATGGAAACACTGAGATAAATATTAAAGCCCCTAAGATGATGTATCTATTAAATGGAGATACAGCTGGAGATATAGCTCCGCAGCAGCAGTGACTGTCTGGAAACTGAAGGTCTCAAGTTCAATCCCCGGTGCCACCATAAATGAAGATACAGTTATACAGTATTAAGTTCTGAGAATGTGAATCTAGATCCTCCACTTGTCCTCTGTTCTGCTATACTATGTTCTTACTCCACCTCCTATAAATTTTGTGATCCTACAAATCAGTGCTAATGCCTAATTGGCTTAAAATGAATAATATTGTGCATGTTTAGTTGTTATTATTGTGCAGAAATAAGATAGAGTGTGCTTTTGCCCTTAGGTAGTTTCATTTTACGCGCTGAATAGAGGAATTGACAAGCAGAAATCGTGCTGGTTGCTAATGCTAACACAGGAGAGCAGAAAACCTGAAGGGATTGCAGCAGCCGGCACGCGCCCAGCCATGCGGTAAGTGTTGCGTTCATTACACTGATTTACTCTGATTTCCTCAATCAATTCAAAACAGGGCCGCAGATGCTTTTCTAAAAGGTTTAAATTAGCAGAAAAAAAACCTTTTAGAACATACAAGTATGTATTCAAAAAAAAGAAGAAGAAGAAGAAGAAGAAGAAGAAGAAGAAGAAGAAGAAGAAGAAGAAGAAGAAGAAGAAGAAGAAGAAGAAGAAGAAAGACTGTCCACCAATGATCATTCTCAATTTTCTTAGACCTGATCTTCTTACAGAAAAGGAGGTGCAGAGGACTGCAGGGAGCAACCTGAGGAGAAAGGAGAGTGGGCTTAGGTCCCTGAACAAAATCAGTAGCTTTTATTTATACATGAGTGATTATATAAGCTTTCTCTATGAAAATATTAACAGACGAGGCTCTTCCTCTAAAAGTGAGAAGCAATCTAAATTTTCTCTCTTGTGCGTACGCAGTGTTTGCAATGGGACTTGACCATTGTCCTTCCTGCTCTGGCTATTGCTGCCTCCCCGAAACTCTCAGCCCTCAGAGCTTACTTCCCCACTGCCTCGAGATCTTGACTCTAAACTTCCTGTTACTGTTGAATAGTCTTGGCTTAGGCTCGTCCCTTTCTGCAGGATTATAAGGTAAAGGCAAAGAGTCAATTACTGAAAGCACTGATTCTTATTATACCAAAACCCGGGGTGATTAACTGTGCACTTTCCTTCATGCGAATCATAAGCATGAGAGTCCCCACGGGGTTCCTGGAGACACTTCATGTGAGGCTCTGCTTTGGGACTATCCAGAATCGACATAACTTTGTCAGCAGTCAAGCAGTGAATAGTTGTCCACACTCAGGGTTAATAATTCTGAGAAATTCAAAGGTTCTTTGCCATCTCACATCTCACTTTGCAACTGTGGACAGTGTCTTCATTTTCCATGAGACATGATCTCCTCCGTCGTTTATTCCTTGCATTGGAGTTTTAGGTCCTTCAGTAGATATTCAATGGGTTTACCAAAAGGTACAGTGCTTGCCTGTCACAAATTCCACACAAAAGGCTGCACTGGGGAGAGTTTCTATATTCACTAGTTTCTTCCTTGAGTGATTTTGGAAAATTGATATTTGACTGCAGTTTATGACAATTATGCACATATATTCTTTCATAAATAATAGTCATGTCTATGCTTATAAATTACATCACAGTTATCCTTTTTTATTTTGCTTGCCGAACCAATAGTGCTCTGTGAAAATATGTTATTTTTCAATATTTGTCACTAAGAATTGAGCAGATAATGACAAATGCATCTTAACAAAACTCTTATATATTAAAATTGTCCTCAAAATAAAAATGTGCTGAGTGCATGTACCGATTTTCCACTATATATTCTAAAATAGAGAGAAGCCCTCAATTTTAAATGTTTTTAAGTATCATATGTCAAGAAAGGGTGTCTAAATATGTGATAATGTTAATTTCTGAGTAATGTGTTTTCTAGAGATAAACATGATCAGCTTGAGATATATTTTCAAAATGTGAAAGATTTCCTCCTTCAAAAGATAAAGAGGAGAGGGATTCAATACCCTGGCCTTCCCCGCCCCCGGGGCGCACTGAGACAGCAAATAAGACTGGGCATGGGGGCACTCGCCTGTAATCCCAGCTCTTTGGAGGCTGTAAACAGGTGGATCACTATGAGTCTGATCTAGTAGAGAGACCCTGAACACCCGGTAGACCCTTCCCTGAAATACAATAAATAAATAAATAAGGTAAAGACGAGAAACAATTTACAATAAGGTCAAGCCAAAATTTAACTTTCAGTATGTATCGCCAATGTGTACTACTTACTCAGGGATTTACCACATTAAAGACTGCAGACTGATCTTTGCTTAAAGCAATGAAAATACTTATAAATGGTGGACACAAGAATAAGTAAATTTTATGCTAGAACAATAATATTTATCTTGTATTTCATTCTAAGATGCAAGTACTGCTTGATTTACAAGTATAGGTACAAAATGTGGGCATTAACACGTGAACACTTTGTGTTTACTCAAGCTAATAATTGCTTCTTGGTTCCCAGTACCAACCTTTAAAAACATGCTGTATATTTTGCAATGGCTTGTATTTGTCCCTAAAACAAGCAAATGGATTTCCTTAACTCATTTCCTAACTAATTTCCTAACTAATTCAGTTAGATTCAGTATTTTGAATTTGAGACTCCTGCAGGATTTGAGCAACCTCAAAGCAAAATTGGGAGCACAAATGCAATGGTCACAAATTTTGCTTCTACAGAGTCTAGAGATTCATGAAAAGAAAGACAATATTTTAATATAAAATTATAAAATATTATTTAATTGAAGTATTGTCCATATAAATAACTAAATCAGAGACTGGGGAGATAGTTTGGTGGTCTGAGCACCTTCCTGGCAAGCACAAGGACCTAGGTTCAATCCCTGATACTCCATGCTTTGCAGGCTGTGGGTGCAAGTCAGCCACTGAAACTTGGTGGGCCTAGTGGTGCACACCTGTATTCCCAGCACTGGGGAGACTGAGGCATGAGGATCACTATGAGTCTGAGCTGTGTGGTGAGACCCTGTACCAAATACATAAATCAATAAAAAACTCTTTAAAATGACAAATAATTAAATTAGTATGTTTTTACTATTTTCTTCAAAATAGTCTCCTTTTCCAGTGATCATCAAAGCATATATATTATATTTAATTTATACCCTAAAACATTATATTAGATTAATTCATTCTGTAGTATGCTATAAAATTCTTAAACATTTAGCAAATATCAAGTATTTTTATTGACATTATGTCATTTGACAATATAAATAAATATTGCTGTATTTATGAAGATCATATTATCAACTTTATAAACACAATAACAAAGATAATGCAAACTAGAAAGCCTAGAAGTTTGGATAAAAATTATTGCATGTAAATTTATTTTATGTTTTTATATTCATAGATAGTACTAATATGATAATGCATTCATTTATAAACAGCAAAATACTTAAAACATTTTGAGTAAAATTGCTCTCTGTTAATTATCTAGAAGTCTTCTTAGCTGGTTTCAACATTTCTGGTCTCTATCTTAATAGGTCAACATAAACGCAAGGTTCTGTCTCTCAATGACCACAGCTGTTGATCCTGTCTGAGCTTATTAATATTTGGGTCATGGTATTTAGAGAACTAAACATACTAGCCCATGTTAACACATCTTGATTACTTTTTATTCCCCCTTTATCTATTGTTCCTTTCCTTCCGTCTCTAAATCACTTTCCATTTTCCTTATTATTACTATTATTAATGTTATCGTTATTTTTACTTGTCGTTTGTGATGCCCAGTTTACATCCATTGTGTGTAGGTGGTCCATGTTCATGACAGACCTCTAATCATTAGGCCCTTCCTTTTTCTAGTCCATGTCAATATCCTGGTCCCCCTTAAATCTGCAAATCATCTGTCCCACTGATGCTTTATCAGTCTTATTTTGCTCAGGACTTTATTTATGCTTTGGGGTTTGAAGATGCGAGAAAACATACAAGATTAAAGTTTCTTATTTTGGGTGCCAAGGATGAAAGCCAGGGCTTCCAGCTCACTACACGAGTGTTCTACTGCTGAGCTAAATTGCCAGCCCCAGGACTGAAGCTTCTTTATGTGCATGACTGATTTCACTTAGCATTCCATTTCAAGATTCACCCATTTTCCTACCAACGTCTTCCATTATCCTTCTTTATCCCTGAGTGCTATTTTATTACTGAGCAGATACATTTTCTTTACCCACTCATCTATCGGTGGACATATGGCTGCCTCCAAGATTTAGATGGTACGAACTGTACTGTGGTAAACATGGGTATGCTTGTATCACTATGCAGGACATCTTGGTCTCTTTTAGGAAGCTACTTAGAAAAAGGATACCCAGTAGTTTTAGTATTTAGGGACATCTCCACACTGATTTCCAAAATGGATGTGCTAATTTACTTCCCACCAGCAGTGTAGGAGGTGCCCACTTTGCCACGTGCAGTCTAATGTTTGTCATTGCGGACTGCTGTTCTTTCTGGAGAATGATGAAGTCTCAATGCTGTTTCCAGTTGCATGTCTCTGATAGTGACAACTAACATTTTTCATGTATTTAGTGGCCATTGTAATTTATTATTTTTATTTATTTATTTATTTTTTTTTTTGTGGAACCGGGTATTGAACTCAGGCCCTTGCGCTTGCCAGTGAAGCGCTTATTCCACTGAGCCATCTCCCCGGCCCCTGTAATTTATTCTTTTAAGAAATATCTATTATTTAAGTTACCCCTTTCTTGATTTTGGCAATTGTTTTTCATAAATGCCTTTTATCAAATTTAGGTTCGATCCTTCCATATCTATTTTTGTCAGGTTTTTTTTTTTCTTTTAGCATTAGTGGTATAAGGTTTTGCACACACAAAAAACTTTTTTACTATATTAATTGTATCTTCATGTAACTTTTGTCTTGTTTCTGTTATTTCATGTATTATAGTTATTGATTTGTATTTACTGAGCCATTCCAAGATGAAATTCTGCATCTCAGATGAGAAACCTACTGTTTCATCTCATATGAAACCTACTTGGTTATGGAGTTTAATCTTTTTGATGATTTGTGGCATTTTTTTTTTTTTTTTTTGTATTTTTTAGGGAAAGCCCTACGGAGTGTTCAAGGTCTCACTAGATTGGACTCGTAGTGATTCTCCTGTTTCCAGCCTCCCAAGTGCTGGAATTACAGGTGCTCACCACCAGGCCCAGTCTCAATCGCTGTCTCAGTGTACCTCAGGGACAGGGCTGGCAGGGAAGGCCCAGAAATCGAACCCCAGGCCAGTACGCCTGTTTGTAGGCACTTTAATCTGCTGAGCTACTTGGCCTGCCCTTGATTTGTGGCATTCTATTTGACTATTTTATCAAGGCTTTTTACATCTTTGTTAGTTAAGAATACTGGATGGTACTCTTTTTTTTTTTTCTTTTTCCTGTTTGGTCATTAATTGGTGTTGCAGTCAGAAGGATATTGTATTCCAGAAATGAGAAAGAAAGCACTATTTCTGCTACCATTTCATTAAAGAATATGCATGTTACAATCTCCCTGAAGGCCTTGGAGAATTCAACAGTGAAGCCATCCAGTCTTGGGATTTTCTTAGTTCATAAGTTTTTTTTATTCCTGCCTTGATTTCATTGCTTCTTATTGAATTGATCAGACATTCAATGTCTTCTTAGCACAATGTTGTTGATTTGTGTATGTCTGGAATCTGTCTATACTTTCAAGATTCTGGATTTTTTTTTTGTCTTTTTAGTATAAGTTTATATACTACTTTCTGGACTTTGGAGGTATTTATTGTGTTTTCTTTCTTTTTTTTGGTAAGAGCAGCTAAGAATTTTTATACTTTCTTTATTCTTTTAAAGGACCAGTTTGGGCTACGGAGATAGTTCAGTGGCATAAGCACTTGCCTGACAAGCTCAAAGTCATGAGTTAGACCTCCAGCATTGGAAAAAAAAAAAGTAACAGCTCTCTGAGCCATTATTTCTTTGTATTTTTGAGGCTAAATTTCATTAACTTATGCTCTATTTTTTATTATTTCCCTCTTGAAACTAAGTTTACAAATCATTTCTAAGTGTCTTCTGATTCATCATTAGATTTTTATTTGAGTTCCATCTGTTCTTCCAAAGTGAATACTGACTGCAGTAACCTTCTCTCTGAGCATGGCTCACATGGTGTCCCCTAGGTTCTGATGAGGCATTCCAGCATTGTCATTTGATTTCAGAAAATGTTAAGTTCTTTTTCTTCATTTCTTTTATGACTCATTTATGGTTTGGGAGAATATTACAAGTGTCCAGAGGACAGTAATTCATTCTCTGATTTCCTTTGTGGTTGATTTTTGGTTCCAATGTACCATGGTCTGACAGAATACACAGAATGGCTTTACAACCTTTATATTCATTTAGGCAGGCTGTGTGGATGAGTGTCAGGTCTATTTTGAAGAAAGTCCCATGTGCTGCTAGGAAGAATGTTTATTCTTTTGCAGCTTTATAAAACACTGTATAGATATTTGATAAGTACCTTTGTTCAAAGGTGTGATTCTGTGCTGATATTTATTTTTTTCATTGTTCTATCCCTTGTGAAAATGAGGCACTGAGCTCACCTTTGATGTTTGTGTTGTATTTTACCTGATCCTTTCTGTGCAAAAGTATTTGTTAAATGAAGGTTGGTCCTAATTATTTGATATGCACATATTTATAATACATTAGAGACAGAGAGACTGACAGATGGATTGCAGTGTTGGTTCATTCCATCAGACTCCTAGGGATGCTCCTGCTGTCTGCTTTTAAGAGGGACCAAGGGAGGGGCAGCTGTTTGCCCTTCAGCCATCCAGTTATGTAATTTCATCAACATGAACCATCTTTTAGATTATTTTTCCATCCTAAGGCATGATTGATTCCCCCATGTTGGATCACCTGTTATATTCAGTGACACTTCTCTGAGAATTCTCCTTCATGCAGCCTACCTTGGCCATTCGCATTGAGTCAGTCTTTCTCTGTGGCACTGAATGTTGTGTTGTCAGGGTTGTTGTGTTCTTGTTTGTAGCTGTCATCGTTCAGTGAACTCACATTGGACTATTTAAGAGATCAACTCCTCTCAGACTCATTCACAGGAAAAAGTCAGGCATAGCATGTTCTCTCTTGAAAAAGATGCACTAAATATTTGGTTGATGAGGGCAGGCAAGATAGCTCAGTGGAGTAAGTGCATGCTTAGGCAAGTGCAGGGACCTGGGTTCAATCCCTGGCACCACATGCCATGCCAGCCCAATCCTTGGGTGCACTAAGCCAGCCAGCAAGACCCAGCATAGTGGCACAAGACTGGAATCCCAACACTGGGGAGGCTGAAAACAGGAGGATCACTATGACTCTGAGCTGAATATGGAGAACCTGTACAAGATACATAAAAATTAAAAAAAAAATATTTGGTCAATGATTGCATCTCTAATTTTCTGCAGCTAACTGATTTAGGATAAGTTTGTATTTACCTTAAATTAATATTTGTGCTATCATTGAATTGTACTTTAAAATTCAATGGAATTACAGTATGGTATAGCATAGAGAATGAGCATGGATTTAAGGGACCACACTATGGGTTTGTTACTTATTAAATGTATACTGGAGGAATTTGTGTAAATAGTTTATACCAAAATTTGCTTACCTGTACAGTACAGAAATTACTATGGCCATCTTGTTTTCATTACTGTAATTTTTAGCCTTGTGTTGGCTTTTGTGAATGTTATAAAGGAGAAGAAAATAATAATTCTAATGTGTATGCTAAATTTTAGTGAAAGGCATAATCAGTTTGTTATAATTTCAGTTCTGTGACCTTAAGGCAATCCAGCACAGTCTTCTGTGGTATAACTATTTTTAGACACACATTAAATTTCATGCAAGTACAGGAAAAAAGAAAAGAAAGGTGGAATCAGAGTGGCCACTGTGGATGTTCTGAGTGTGCAGCTGCTGACAGCCATGCTTCACAGGAATGCGTAGGCCCCTGTAGTGTACTTTGCTTGAATTTTCTTCAGTTCCCTCTGACTTTGGAGATGCAGAATACATGACTGAGGAATTGACAGCCATATGCTTCCAATGCATTTTCTATTTTTCAGTTCGAATTTATTAAGAACAGTGTTATGCTGTTTTAACAAATACTGTGAGTTAATTATTTTCTATAAAATTATAGGATAGTAACTTAACAATTTTTTTTTTGTTTGGTCATTAAATAGGAGTTATATTAACCGGCCTTATGTCCTTTAAATCTCCTAATACAACAGTGTATAAAAAGATACTCATTTCCATAGAAGTATCTGTGTTGAGAGTGTTAGCATATGATTTGAATCCTCAAAAGAAGAAGCACATGTGAATCCTCAAATTGTGATCCTCTGGGAAATAGGTTTTCCAGTCGATGCAGTGATACAAGTTAAAATGAAGTCATTGGACAATTCTTGCACAGCATACATGAGGCTTTAGATTTAATTTCTAGCAACAACAACTGAAGAAAGAAAAGGCAGACAGAGAGACAGACAGACAGACAGACAGACAGACAGACAGACAGACTTAAAAAAACACAGGGAAATGATAGATAGGTCCTTAAATAGTGAAATTTGAATTTGAATTTAGATATAGACTCAGAGACAACAAGGAACTGTCCTATAAAACTGAAGCCAAGCTTTGATGAGGTGCTTCTTCCATTCAACAAGTGGCAAAGCCTGACTGGGAACCACAAGCCATTATGTGAGACAGTGGGATTCTGCCTTGCAGTCAGAAATAATCCCCATTGCTGACACATTGATGTGAACCTGTACTATCCAGCAATGTGAGGAAAGGGATTTCCCCTGGATGACCCCGTGTGCTCCACTGTTACACAGCCCTGTCACAAGAATAAGCTATCTTATAGACCAAGGCAAAATATGAAAATGGAAACTTTTTTAACTTTAGACAAAAGAAGCCTATACAGTACACATCTTAAATAGAGTCTTTCATCACCCCAGAAATGTTATTACAACTGCTTCTACATAGGGCCAATTAATTTGGGATTATGAAGCAGTGCCTTGCAACTTGTGCTTCCATAATCCTATTAATCCTCAGCACCACTACTAAGCAACACCTCCACAAAAGTCACTGCTCTACAGGCTTTTCCAATGTAAATTCTGAAATATCACGTTCCTTTAAAAACTTTACAGTGAATTACCAAGAAAGACAGAAAAATAGTTTCATTTTGAGATGGAGGGGCTGTAAGGAGAAAAATGAACCTTCTGGGCTGGTGATACAGCTTGGTGGTCTACGTGCCTGCTTGGCAAGCTCAGGGACCTGGGTTCAATCCCTGGTTCCACATGCTATTCCAGCCCTGCCCTGAACCAGCCACTGAAACTGGGCGCAGTGGCACACACTTGTAATCCCAGCACTGGGGAGGCTGAGACAGGAGGATCACTATGAGTCTGAGTTGTGTAGGGAGACCCTATACTAAATAAATATATAAATAAAAGATTTTTTAAATAAAAAGATCATTCTCCACTGTTTGTGGGAATATAGACTGGTGCAAACACTATGGATGTCTGTGTGGAGATTCTCGAAATTCTCAGATTGGAGATCACATTCACCCAGCTGTTCTACTCAGCTTCTTATATATGACCAGTGTAAATTAGCCATAGCTATTTGTTATGTCTTCATGACATTATACAACTATTCTGACAACTGTAAACATAACCATCGTACATTTAAACATCAAAAGTGAAAATGAAGTTGAAATTATTGGTTAAAGCAAATTTATACTTTAATTTTGTAGGCCAAAGCTTATTTTTTCCTATAAATGCAACTGAATGTGACCCCTTAAAAATAACCCCTTGATATATGTTATAAAAATGGCATTCTTTAGAAACCATTCTCTGCGAATCTGCCCAGAGACAGAACAATGTAACCTAGCACAGACCCTCAAATTATAACTTCATGATTAGTTTTACTTGTTTGTTTTCTTAGTTGCTTAGGAATTTTAAACCACATGTCAGAACTTATTTCCAGGAGTGTGAACCACTATGTGGATCTAAGTTAAGCAATCAATAATTTGCTTGAATATTCTGGTGTTTAGTGCATTCCCAACCTAGACTGTATCCATGAAGCAAACACCAAGTTGATGTAAACTAAAGATCAAAAGCTTTTGAGAAAAAGAACAAAATGTTAGTGACAAGCAAAGAAAACAGACCCAAGACTTGTTCTGAGCATGTGGTAAACAGAGGGGTATTCAGGAAAGTTCCCCCAAAAGGTCAGGCAAATTTTTGAGCACATATGATCCTGTGCATAATATGAATAGAGCAAAGGTAAAGGTGAGTCTTTTTCATACTGTAATTTTGTCAGAAATTATTGAAACTGCCAGGTGGCAGTGTGTGTGTGTGTGTGTGTGTGTGTGTGTAATAGACATCTAATGTGTGGGCAAAAAGTTTCAGTTATTACTCTTAGATACCAACAAGTCAAACTCTGAAAGCTTGCATCGAATATTGTGCATGTGACTTGATACTCATAGATGCAAGATAATTAAAATAGACTTAAAATCTTCCTAGAAACAACTTTCTTTCTTATTTTTCCTTTAATATATTTAGTACAGGGTCTACAGGGTCTCACTACACAGATTGGGCTCATAGTGATCCTCCTTTTTCCAGCCTCCCAAGCACTGGGATCACAGGCATGCTCCACCATGCCTCATCTCAGTCATGGTCTCAGTGTGCCCCATGGACAGGGCTGGCATGGCACATGAGACAACTTTCTTTATGACATAGTTTTAGTTTGAACTTTCCAAAATTGGACATATCCCTTACCTATGTCATTATGATAAAAAAAAAAAAAATCAACTGGGTATTCTGAGTCAAAAAGATCGTAACTAATCACAGCTTAGAAGGTTACTTATTCCTGGGTGACAGTGGGTCAACTATGCTTTGACTTTTATCTCAATGTGTACACATTTAAGAAATGAAAATCAGGGCCTTCCAAATAGATGGGCAGATTGAAGAGCCTGCAAGCAGGCGCAGGAGCCAGAGGTTCAAACTCCAGGCCTGCCGTGTAGTCCATACCCACGTGGTGCACTGAGAAGGCAATTTGGACCCAGCCTGGTGGGGCACACCTATAATCCCAGCTTTCGGGAGGCCGTGAACAGGCAGATCACTATGAGTCCAATGTAGTAGTGAGACCCTGAACACCCTGTAGACCCTTCCCTAAAATAGAGAGAGAGAGAGAGAGAGAGAGAGAGAGAGAGAGAGAGAGAAGAAAAGAAAGAAAGTTCAAAACAGTCAGGTGATTGTTGTCTTGTTGTAATTTGGGCGTGGATATGCTTCAATTAAATATCTATTTGCCTATGGCAGTAAAGGGCACAGCTGAAGTCTCTGTAAAGTTTCTTCACTTGTTCCTCTCAGAAATTCAGTATACTTCCTCTAAAGCCTGGATCTTTCATCCAATATCTAATGAATCATCTTTGTCCTATTTGAATTGCAGAGGTTTGCTATGTTCTTAGCTATTCAGAGATTGCTTTTTTGGCATCCCCAAAAACATTCTACCCTAATTTTTTTCTCCCATCCAAGTACTAACCAGGCCCGACCCTGCTTAGCTTCCCAGATCAGACAAGATCAGTCGCGTTCAGGGTGGTATGGCCGTAGACTATCTTAATTTTTGTTGTAGCACATGACCCAAGGATGAACTGCTAAGTAACCCAAGGGAAACAATAATATAAAATAGCTGAATACAAAACACAGTCAAGTAAAAACAGGTGGGAGGAGAAGATTTCACTGTATAGATCTTTAGCTAGTAGAAATGTCAGAAAAGGTACAAAAGGATTATTTTAGGTAACCACAAGAAAGAAGAAAAAAAATGCCAAATTTAGCTAGTGTCTGCCTGAACAATAGGTCTGACTTTACTTGTGGTTCTTACTGTTAAAAAAATAAAATAACATTATAGAGAGTTATAGTGCTTGTCTGCAATAAATCTTTCATATTTTCTTAGCTAGCAGCAATATTTTTTAGAGTAGTTGGCAAAAACATACACAAAGGAGCAAAGGATTGTTTGAAAAGCTACCCGCTGTGCAAAGAATAGACTAAAGGGAACACAGCAAACAGGAAATAACCTTTATCCTCATGATTTTCATACCATTCCAATTTCAATATAAACATTGCTTTATACAGGTTTTTGTAAATAATATGTATGTGGAAAATTACTCAAATGATAGAAATTACTAATGATAATTCTGAACCAGGGTATTAGGAGAAATTAAACTTCAGTTTTGATTTGTTACTTTAGCAGTGCTTTATAACTGGTGTAAAAAATGTAAGATTTGAGGGGTTTTATTTCTTTATTTATTTACTTTGGTATTAGGAATCAAACTTAGGACCTAGATCCTGCCAGGCATGCACTTGTACCACTAGGCTATATTTCTAGGACTCCTGCCCATTTTTTCTTTTTATTTTTTAAAGAGAAAAAGTAAAACGAGAAAAAATATCAAATTTTACAAAATGAAATGATAGGAATTCAACAACAATTTGTGCATAATTTGTCTTCAAATTAGTTGTTCAAGTTACCAGTTGTTTAGGTATAAGCATTAGAACTATGAAAAGATATCCTGTGTTCAAGGTTTGAGATAATCAGTATTATTAAAGTATCATAACTTCTCCAAAACATATGCAGATTACACATGGTAGCAATCAAAATACCAATAACATTCTCCACATAAACAAAACCAGCCAAAAATTTGCAGGGAAATGAAAAATCCACTGTAAACAAAGAAAACAGAAAGAAAAGCCAGTCAGTTTAGTGACTTCAAATATAGTGTGAAGTTGTAGTAAACCAAACAGCATGGTATGCAAAATAACAAAGGGAAATAGACCTAAATATTCATTTTTTTCTAAGTAATACAAGCAAATGAACAACAGGTACCCATAAAAATAAAAAGCATCAAATAATGAGGGAACCACAAATTGAAAATAGCACTGAGATGTCACCTCCTTTACTAAAAATAGCTACCATGTAAAAGACAGAAGAATATGTGCTGTGGAGCATAGAGAAAAATGAGAATTCTTACTGTTCATGACAAAGAAAACTACTATAGCCACTATTAAAATAGTATTGAGATTCTTCAAAACAGTAAAAATAGAAATGGCATTTGACTCAGATATTCCTTTTCTAGTGATACTTCCAAAAGAACTAATGACATCGTATTTCAGTGATTCATGTATATCCATTTTTATAGCAGCGCAGTGTGCAATGCATAAATCTTGGAAGCAGTCTACACATCTGTCAACAGACAGATGGATAAAGAAAAGGAAGTATTTGTACAGGATGAAGTGCTATTCTGTCATCAAAAGGGATACATTTAAGTAGCTTTGAGGAAAATAGGTGCACCCAAAAGCAACAATGTTAAGAGAAATAAATCAGACACACAAGCTTAGATGTTGCCTGGTTTCTCTTATCTGGGAAACATAAGTAGAATAATGCCAAGAACACAATGAAAGATAGACAATAGGAAACAAAGACACAGATCTTTCTCAAAAGGAAGAGAGATCAAAAATTTGTGAGGAATTAAAAGAAAAGGACAAGGAAGTACAAAGAATTGTGATGTGACATGTACATGTACCGACTTCACATGATGAATATCATCATTAAGTAAGAAGAAAAATTTAAAATTTTAAAAGTGGTGCCACTGCTCAGTTCATTATTCTCACTACCCAGTTCATATCTAAAGAAATGCAGTCACTATAGTGAAGAGTTGTCTACACTCCCAAGTCCACTGCTGATAGCAGCCAGGTGATGATAACAGTCTAAGTGTCAACATATCCATAAAGAAATGTGATACATGTGCAAAGTGGACTCTTACCCACAAGTATGAAAGAAAGCAATCTTCTTTTGGGTGACAAAAGTATAGACATGAAAATCAGGAGAAGTAAAATAATTCAAGGACAGTAAAACAAGCACTATTTAATTTTCATTATATGCTCAATCTAAAGAAGTTCATGGCTAACAATGTAGGTCAGTGGACTAAGCATTTGTTTAGGCAAGCTCAGGGGCCAAGATTTGATCCCTGGTATTGCATGCCACACTAACCCTGCCCAACTGACATGCTGAGCTGGAGATGGAATCTGGGCATTGTGGTGCACACCTCTAATCCCACACTAGGGAGGCTGAGAAAAGGATGATCACTATGATTCCAAGCTGTGTAGTGTGACCCTGTACACACAAAAAAGAAGGAAAAAATAAAGAAGGAAGGAAAGAAGAAAGAAAGAGAGACAGAAAGAAAGAAAAGAAAGAAAAGAAAAGAAAAGAAAAGAAAGAAAAGAAAAGAAAAGAAAAGAAAAGAAAAGGAAGGAAAAGAAAAGAAATTACAAGGAGAACGGTGTTTACCAAAGGCCTAAACTACAACTAGAATTATGATTTTTGCCAAAAATCGTTTCTTAATTAAAATATCTGCCTAACTTAATCCCTGGTTCTAATCAACTTCATTTCCTATTTAGCACAAAGGAAGGAGACATGACCCTTAGTACTTGACCCCCAGGGTCATATTATGTCAGCTTTGAAACTTCATTTTTCTCCTCTTACACTCAAATCCATGTTCACATGTGCGATATAAATGATGTGGTATATTCTTTGACACTTCTCATAGTCAGGTGAAACAAATTTCTAATCTCACGTATTTGTTTGTTGTTGTTGTCTTTCTTTTTGTATTTTTTTTTAGGGAAGGGTCTACAGGGTGTTCAGGATCTCACTACTACATCAGACTCATAGTGATCTGCCTGTTTATAGCCTCCCAAGAGCTGGAATTACAGGCATGTGCCACCATGCCCAGTCTCAATTGCTGTCTCAGTGTACCCCAGGAGCTGGGATGGTTCTTAACTCATTTTAAAGTACAGTATAGAGGAAAAGGTATAGTGAGACTTTAGAGCCCAGGATATGAAGAACAGGAAGATCTGGCTTCTCCATGAGCTCACACTGAAAGGAGTGGAGTACTGTGTGCTAAGTCCTCCTGCTCTGAGACAGCATACTGGATGCCATTATGGATGCAGGGGTGAGTCCAGCCTTCTAGCTGACTCAGGAAGGCATCACATACACAAAGATTGCTGCCTGGAATCTCCCAACAGTTCCATTGTTAGGCTGGATACTAAAACACAACATGAATAGACACCATACAAGAGGGAAAAGGCCTACCACCAACTGACCTGAACGCTTCAGCCTACCAGAGAAGATCTATACATAATAAAGCAGTGCATTCTTCTAAGGAATATGTTGGCTTTCTGGGAACCTTTCATAAAATACCTGAGATAATTCACTTTGAAGAGGAAAAGGATATTTTGGCTGTTGCCTATATTGTCCTCTCAATTGTTTGAGATGTTGCTTTAGTCCGTGGGAGCCTGGTTACATTGTACTAGGCCTGTAGCAAGACTACTCTATGGGTGAGGAGTGCATGGCAGAGGGAAGGGGCTCACCTCATGGGGACTGGGAGCAAAAGGCAAAAGGGCAGGTCTGGTCTTGGTGTTGTCTTCCAGGGATGGCCCTAGAGACCTAATTCTTTTCACCCATCCACCCTGAACACTGTACCACCTCCTGGTAGCACCACATACTGGTAAGTGTGTCCTCAGTTCATACCCTGTGGAGCTATGAAAAGGCATTATATTTGTCAGACATGTGTTAACAAGATTTATCCTGTGTTAAAGTTCTTCAGATCTAGCCTGACCCATACACTTCTACATCGAAAACTCAAATTTCCCAGATCACTGATTTTTTTTCAAGGAATAATTGTTCTCTTTTATTCACAAAGATAAATGTTGTTTCTTCATCCAGAAGCCCAACATAAAGTTAGTTAAGGGTGAGGATTTCTCTAGTTGGTTGGACAGTAAGAACTATTGCAAGCAGTAATAAGGATATAAGTGAGAGAAGTCATACATTTAATAGAGTGACCAGAGAGAGCAGAGACTGAAAGCAAGCTGCAAACGAAAGGTGAGGAATAGAAAAAACAAAACAAAAAACAAGGAGAAGGCAGTTTTTTCAAAAGAAATTGTTTAATGCTGAAATGTTTCCTTTATTCATTCATTACATGGGAGTAAAGAACAAAAAAAGACGCATGATAGTTATTTTTTCCAGTGACATATTTCAATCCAGAATTGAAATTCTGAAAAGGAATATTAGTTGAATAAAGTAGCACTGTTGCTCACTGTCTTGCTGTAGCAAGCTGGACATTTATAAGAAGACTATGGGTCAAACAAGTAGTTCAGCAGATTAAAGTGCCTGCAAGCAGGCACAGAGGCCAGGAGTTGGCTCCCCAGGCCTGCAGTGTCGGCCCAGCCCCCAGGGTGTGCGGAGATCGCGATTGAGACTGGGTGTGGTGGAGAGCGCCTGTAATTCCAGCCCTTCAGAGGCTGTAAACAGGCAGATCACTACAAGTCCATCTAGAAGTGAGACCCTGAACACCGTGTAGACCCTGCCTTAAAATAAATAAATAAATAAATAAATAAATAAACCTGAGAAAACAAAAATCCTCTACTGATGAAGAGATGAAATTCAACTACTTGTACTTCTTATAGTACAGTGAGCTGCCAGGGACCAGAGTACAAACTGGGCCTCAAGTCTGTGTACAGCTGTCCTTGTCCTGCCTTTGGGCCAGATTGGACTGAGGAAGTTCCCCCGCTTTCTTCTGGTCGCAGCCTCAGCTTAAGCCCTAAGGTCAGTGATGCTGCCATGCTCAAAGTGCAAGGCAAGACCCGCTGAGGATGACGAGGATTTTAAAGCCGTGTAGTAACAGTAGTACAGTTTCACCTGGGAAGCTACAGCTTCCTTATTGTCTCCTGTCTCATCTTTGTAAGGATGTTTTGCTCTTCTCCTAATGCACAGCAATAGCCGTTACTGTTCCAGGATCATTTGTTACCCCTCCTCATGCACTGGCTAATGAAATACAGGCCAGCTGGAGAGTCCTGATCTTTTCTAATCCTGAGATCACTTTACCCTGTACCCCTCATACAGGCAGTTGGGGATCTCAGCTAGGTCCCCCATAATGAGGCATTTTCTTAGTGAATGATTGAACTTATCAATTCTGATATAAGAAAGCAACCCAAATGTAATGACTTAAATCAACAGTAGTTTATTATTGCTTATACATTGACAACTCTGATCGTGGCTCTTCTATTTATCACATAAACTGGGTCAGTAATTCCTCAAATTTTTACTATAAGTCCTTTTCTTTTCATTATTATACGTGTCCTAAAACAGTAAAAGTGGTGACTTCCAGATTATATGAGAGTTAGGTGAAGAATTACTTTAACGGGTCACTTTTCCTTTGCTAAGGTGAGTCCTACGCTGCGTATAAAGGATGAAAAATAGCAATTATCTCCTGAAGGTAGGAGTGTCAAGTACAGACATGAAGAGAAAGACTTGCTAACATGTCAGAAGTATTCTCTCACAATTCACTCTCTGGTTCAGCAAATAGAATATGATTCTCCACTAACAAAATACGGACACTGCTTTCTCCCTTTCAAGGTGCAGCTCGGTATAAGGTAAGATTCAAAGAATAGAATTTTGTCATTTGCTTTAGTTACAATTTTGGGAGTGAATGTCTCTGTGCTCTTAATCTTAAAACCTATTGAATAAAATAACAAATTAGTTTACTCTAAATAGATATTCTGAGCTGAAGAAAAGGGATCATCACAGACACTACTCTTCTTAAATCCAGGAGTAGAATGGAAGGCAGATGGAGCCCCCTGAGTGAGAGGCAATGCTATCAACAATCTCCCGCTATGCCAGTGTTTCTCTCACCTCAGAAGCAGGAGACAATCTACATTCATGCCACTGTGGTGCCCGGTCTGGACCAAGTCTTCTAAGTCTTGCTGCTTCCTAAGTAATACTGCACATCTCTACTAAGTGTCTTTCTCAGCTTGCTTGCTACCTATAGACATGAGGACCCAAGAGTTGTACCTTCTTTGTCCATTTCATGATCAGCTTGCAAAAGTTTCCTTAAACTCTTTCTGGGGTTCCTAGGTAAGAAAATGTAATTTGTCACTGAAGCAAAGTACTTTTAGCCATTCACCTACCCATGTAAGATACTGACATTTCTATCATGTACTATGAAATCCATGTAATTCTCTTGTCAACACTAGAATGCTTAGGAGCTAACACTGTAAGGCATTCAGAGACAGTGAGCGATCTTTCCTCACCATGCAGTGACTACATCTTACACACAGTGCCCAGGATCAGCCTTTTACATGCACTGCATTTTCCTTGCTTTAAAGCCTATATGACTAATAATGCCCTCACATATATATTTATTCTAAACCCTGCTATCTACATGGTTCTTTCTACATTTTTAAAAGAACTAAATTGTTACCAACAACATTGCTATTATTTTTGCTTAAGTGGACCTTTCTATCTCCCAAGTCTCCATTGTTAATAATCTCATTAATTTAGATGCCAACAGTCAGCAGGATGGAATAATCTTTCCTCATTGGTGTTACTGAGAAGCCTATATGAGACAGTGTGTGTGTGTGTGTGTGTGTGTGTGTGTGTGTGTGTGTGTGTGTGTGGAGAGAGAGAGAGAGAGAGAGAGAGAGAGAGAGAGAGAGAGAGAGAGTGTTAGTGGTCCATTCTGATGTCTGAATACTATATAGTTCTTACATACTTGTGGATATTTTCATTACTAGAATGAGATATCCGGATATTCAACCCTAGATGTGTTAGCACTAAATAACACTATATGCCAAATGTTCATAATTTAAAAAAAATAATTATTACAGTAACCTCAGTGTACACACTAGATATATCTTCTCTGAACAAGAAAATGGGGAAACACCAAATTTAACTTAGGCTTTTAAATATGCTGTTTTTCTATATAAGTTTTCCCACTTAATTCTTTCATGATCTAAGATCTTCCAACACCTAAAACATTAACTAATGCTCTTAAATACATTGAACTGTATGTAATGAATTTCTATCACACTTATTGTCTGAAATAGTAAATTTTATTCAAGAAAGTATTTACGTGGTTATATTTCAAATTGATATTTTCTCCTGTGTAATTAAAACAAATACTATTTCTAATTAATGTTACAAAGTTGCTGATTGTATCTTAAGATTAATTGTAAACTTCAGGCAAACAATAAGTGTTCTAATTTTATATATTAACATTACTAGTCCTAACATATTGTGAATATTATGATAGTAAGAACTAATTGATTGAAACAAGATTATAAATATTCCACATACAAAGATCATATGCAAAAGATAAGACAGAAATATATTTACATAAAGTCACATGTTTATAAAACAACTTTGTAGAGGAAAATTTTCCCTCATTGTAGTATTAGCAGCTATTTTATTTTATTTTTATTTTTTGTTGTTTTTGGCCAGCTCCATCTTCTCTGAATGCCTGGGTTTGAGTTGCAGTCCCCTGTGTCTGCCTAAACTTGCCTAAGTAGGTGCTTTAGTTCACTGAGCTGTCTTGCTGGCCCCAAGCAGCTATTAGTTTTTTCATAGAAAATGTTTTGTTTGAAATATTTACAGAACAACTAATATGATCATGGAAAGCAACAAGCATTTTTGTATGTTGTTGACAAGCTAATACTGTAAAATGAAGAGAAAATGCACAGTACTCAATAATGAAAGGGTGGACATTTTGCTCCATATAAATAGACAGTGACCTTCAAAGAGAGAACAAAAAAGTGACTGAGATTTTTTATGTCACTGCTCTAAGATTTTTTTTATACATTTAACTTTCTTAGGAAAAATAGGATAAATGAACCACATTGTAGATGAGTTAATGCTGTTGCCACTATGTAGTTACCAGTGCAGCTGCTCTTTTCATTCATTATCTTGTAATCTTTGTACATGTAACCACTTTGTCTTTGAGGGAAGCACCACAATTTTAGATGGAGTTTCTTCCGGTAGTCTACGAGCAACATCATCAATCAAAGCACAAGTTATGTCTCAGGAGAGTAGACTTCCCATTTTCCTACAACTGCCTTTCAGTTGTGAGCTGCCCATAGTGTAGCTTCGTGACCACAACCGCTCAACAGCATGTCCAGTGGTTAGAGATCCCAATGCTCTTCTCTCGAGCCTCCCTGCCCCATTCTTGCACTTTTCTCCAGACAGTCCATGTATTTGGCTTTTCTACATATCTGGCATCTTCATTCCATTCTGGCTTCACTCTCAGAGCCTCACATATTTCCTTCTGAGGTGCATACTGCCTGGCTCCCAGGGTTTTGAATTCTGCGTGGAAGATTCCTGCCCCCACGCATCTTGCATTTTGCACAGACCTAAAGACAGCACCATGTGGATGGTGCCAGGGTCTGAAGCCAGCTGGAGCAGTCACTAGCTTTCTTTCCTTTGGCTGTAAGAGTTGAGTGCTTGTACTACTAAGCACTTTGAATATAGTCGTGAAAAACACATTTTCTGTTTATCATCCATTCTGGAACATGGTGGGCTGTGGCTTCCTTTTCAAAGGTCTTTCACCTTTGCAATTTAGAATCTGAAAACTTTGGAATATTGGTGCTTCATGTGATGCCCTCATGCCACCTTTTCTTGTCTCTTCTTTCTTCTCAACAGTCAAGATCTCCTCCGTTCTATCTTCATAATCCACAGCCTTACTAGAGATTGCTTTCTGTCTAACTCAAAATGTCTTAAAATCATTTGACTTGGCTCTTTGTTCTTGATTCCCAACAGAGATCTGGCTAAAATTAATAGCCATGCCACAGATTCAGCATTCCACTGTCGTGAAATTTCTTCTGCCAGAATAGTCTGATGTCCTTAATCTAAGGCAAAGTATCTTGATATCAGCAAAATGCAGACAAACTTTTCCCAATATATAACACACATTATCAGGAGTCTAGCAAGTAATACAGTCCTTCTTACCAGCTCAAACTTCCTGACCTGGGCGTTCCCAGCAGAATTTCTATCATCCTCCTGGTCTTCTAGCATCTGCCAGCAATCATCTACCCAGAATTGACTAAAGACATTCTAGGGTTACATTTTCAGTGGACATCTCCGAATCCTTTTGAGTCCTTCCCAAATCCCAACCCTCCTGAGCATCACATGATCAGGCATACTCACAGCATCGTCCACACTCCCCTTACCTTATTGTCTTAGTTACTTTGCTCATTGCTGAGACAATACCTGACACCCAAAATTAAGGGCAAAAGGCTCATTTGGCTCATGTTTTATAGGGGTTTCAGCCTGTAATCAACAAGTTCCAAGGCAGGGTGGCATGGCAGAGTGACAACAATTAACAACTATGAAAGATGCCAAAAACAAAAAGAAAGGAAGAGAAAAATAAGCCTCTAGATGCTCCTTTAATATTCTCTAGACTTCCGGTATTAGGGTTGTACCAGTCCAGTCCATGGACTGATCCAGCAGTCATCCACACTTAATTGCAGCACTAAACTGTAAGTCAATCACAAACTAGATTCAGCTACCTCTGAAAAAGTCTCACCTTTAATTATACTAGGTTTGTTTTGTTTTGTTTTTTTGTTTTTTTGGTGGAATCGCGGATTGAACTCAGGCCCTTGTGCTTGTCAGGGAAGCACTTATTCTACTGAGCCATCTCCTCAGCCCTTATACTAGGCTTTATGGGGACATCTAGACACAAACTTTAAGGAGTTCTCTAAAAAAGGATATGAAAGAGAACATCAGAAATGGAAAGACATCAAATTAGTAGGTAGGAAGAACCAACATAATAAAAAATTAGGGATATTTTAGATTGAAACCTTACCAAAAATACTGAAAATGACAAAATACCAATTTTCTTTCATTAAAACCCAGAAAATTCTTATTATAAAGCATATGTGAAATATATCAAAGCATACATAAAAACACATTCTTATCAATGGCATCTATATATGAGAATATTATTATTATCAACATTATTTAATGTATTTGGTTGTTGCAGGGTCTCACTATTGCAGGGTTGCACTGGGATTACAGGCATACACCACCATGCCTGGAATTAGGCAGGCTCAGCCCACCCTGAGGGCAGGGCTGGCTTCGCATGTGGTGCTGGGGATCAAACCGTGGTCTCTGCACTTGGCTAAGCTTGCCTAAGCAGGCAAGTTAGTCCACTGAGTTATCTCCCTGGACCCCTAAAGAATATTATTCACAAATACTTCTCCTTACACTTTGAATACTTTGCACAAATGACCTTCTCACTAATCTGTTTCCTGAATACGAAAATCTCTCTTTTAAGTTTAAATTTCGAGGCTCCAAGTATTGACACAATATCATTTGTATTATGGAACTGAATGACTATTTAGCTAGATAAAATAACATTATTTTAAAAAAGGAAAGACATGTGGTTTCCCCAAATTTAGTTTTATAGAAACTAAAAGGGATTATTCACTATTAATCTGAGAAACTCATCTATTGGAAGGTGTTTTAATTCTTGTTCAGGAACTCGTAAAATTTTAATGTATTTGAGTGATATACAAAAATTACTCAATGAAACGTATTTGTTTGCCAAGCTGTCATAAAATATTATATAAGAGATATTGTCTTTCAATCCATTCTTTTATATTTTGTGAATGTATTCTATCTAGCCCTAATTCTACTTTCTTTCCTTCACTTTCCACATTGTTTCAATTACATGATGAGAAATCCGTTGTGGGTATTTAACTATGTCCTCTACCTTTTAAGCCTTATGCATTTTAGTGTATCAGCTTGAAAAACACCACCACCTCTGTAAAATGTTGATATTATGCATTCACATCTTCTGCAATATTTAAAAAATATTTTATAACTGGATTTTAATCACATGCGTAATGTTAGACTTTGTTACCAGATTTCAAATTCTGGAAGGGTAGGGATGCACTAATTTGGTTCAGTACCCTCCTTATTACACTGAAAAAGTTGGAAATATGAAGTAGAATTTTAATACATGTGCTGAATATATATGTGGGAGAAATAATAAATTAGTATGCATTTTGGTTAATCTATTCTTTGATCTTTCAGGACATGTGTCATAAAGCTTGTCTGCTCACTTTTGTCACTCAAGTTTCCAAAGAAGATGAACGATAATGGTGGAACTTTGCAGATGATATATTAAGGATTTGAAATTTTTACATTTCCATCAGCCACACGAAACAGTGTCTAAGTGTTTAAGCTTTTACTTTTCATGGGTGAGAGTTTCTTTCTTGACCTACAACTTCTGACCTGTGGATTTCAGTGACTTATTTCTTATGCCGGAATTTCTGTTCCTTCTTCTTTAAAATTAAGAATATAATGCCACCTAATATTCAGCTTCAAAATATTATTTATAAAGTGTCCTCTGCAATTAATATGGCCTGTAGAACACATTCACTACATGCCATCTTGTAGTACTAATTGTGATGCATGATTTGCTTGACTTCTTACACAGCTTTGCCAGATATTATGGTGTTTTTATTTACAGTAGAAAGTCATCTTGTACATACATACATCATGTATTCTGCTTCAGTAGTAAAGAGTCAAGAAAACACTTCTTCAGAAAAGAAAATGACACTGTTCTCATCATTTTGTATAAAGAACCGAATTTCCGTATCGGTTTTTAACTGGAAGATTTTTTATTTTTAAAAGCAATTCTGTATTGTTACTTATGCCATGTATTAATTAATAATGTTACTTTTCATGTATAGCACTTCTATAAAAGTAAACAAATACACTTCTAGGTAAGAAGAGATAGAAAAGTCTTCCACTAATATTTATTGGAGTATATTCGTTTTGGGCAGGGAATTGAAGTCATAATCCCATGCTTTCCAGGCAGGATTTGTGCTGCTGAGCTTTGTCCTTAGCCTATTGAAGGACATTAGAATGAAAATCTTAATAAATACAGTTCATAAAAGTCAGAAGGATTTTATTTCGGTAAAAAGAAATCACTTTGATTTTGAAACTCTATTATAAGGTTAATTTCTCACTAATGAAAGTCTTACATGTACATATTTTATTGAATTGATCATCTTCTATTATTTGAAATGCTCTATTTAAACATAAATTCGCTTTAGCTGGCCAAATAGGTCAGTGGATTAAAGCACCTGTAAGGAGATGCAGCGTCCGGGGTTTCGATCCCCAGGCCTGCCCTGCTGGCCCCGCCCCCGGGGCGTGCTGAAACAGCAATGGAGACTGGGCGTGGTGGCACGCACCTGTAACCCCAGCTCTTGGGAGGCTGTAAATAGGTGGATCACTGCAAATCTAGTAGTGAGATCCTGAACACCCTGTAGACCTTCCCTAAAAAGCAAAAATAAATAAAAAATAAAATAAACACATAAATAAATAAACATAAATTATCCAATTATAGAAAAGTTGAAAATCTTTTGGACTGACTACATACATGTGCACAGACACACAGACATGAACACACACACACACACACACACACACACACACACAGTCTGCAGACTTCTGTTAGATGTATTCATAAATATTTGGAACAAAATAACAATAAATGCTCAGCCTTTTTTATGGTAAATCTAAAGTCAGGAATATTTGATTTTTAATGTGTGTCTCATTTTCTAACGTTCTTCACTGATTCAGTTCATTATTTGGAGAAATGGGAGGAGTTATGCAGGGTAGCAGTCTATATTTCAACATTTGTTTGCAACACAGAGTACCTACAATTTTGCACAATAGTATTTGATGAATGAAAACGGCAACCAGTGAGCATTAGACCACTATAAAAATAATATAAACATATACATGTAAGGGGGGTGGGGAGATAGCGCAATAGAATAAACACTTGCCTGGCAAGCACGAGGTCTTGATTTCAAAGTAGAATGAGTTGAAAATATTATTTTTGAATTATCAACATTTAATTAGGGATGCATATTTAGAAACAAATTCTTAATATTTCTGAAACATTTCTTCATGAAACTGTTTATATTTTTTACCACTTCTGTTCATCAAAATGAAGTAATTAAATATAAAGATATAATAAAGTACTTCACACTTTGTTACTAATTTAGAGGGCTCTACATCAAGGCATCTTGTCTCTTTCTGCACTGAACGTATCTAGTTGTCCGCCTTTGAAGAGCAGAAATTTTAGTGTCACGTGTCTTTAGATGACCTCTGTCCAGGCCACCCCACTGCACGGATTCCAAATGTGCTAGTTTTTCAAAATATGTTTTTAGTGTATTTGGTGCAGGGTCTACAGGGTCTCTCTACACACATCAGACTGCTTTGGATCCTCCTGTTTCCAGTCTCCCAAGCACAGGATTACAGATGTGAGCCAACATGCCCAGTCTCAATCTCAGGCTCAGCATGCCGGCACCGCATGCCGCAGATCGAACCCAGCTGCTGTGTTGTGCCTCAGCAGGCACTTTCATCCCCGGGCTATCTGGCCGACCCTAAATGAGCTACTTTTATTCCTATCGTCATGATTCTGGGTGGCTAGTCATGCAGCCATTCCATCCCAGGTAACTTTCTGAATAAGTGGATTAAGCTGTCCTAAAATTAGTTTTATACATCCTTTTATATTTGTTTGTATCTGAGCAACACATTGATTCATGTCCTGTGTTTAGATTATGTTCAGTGCTCTCTCCCTTGAGAGATCTTCCTTATAATCCAAAGCTTCCAACCTATAAATTGCCTGTGGAAATGTTATTCAAGATGAATTTAATCATGAATTTTTCTTAATGTCGATATAAGAATGCCATTAATGGTTACTCTTTTTTTAAAAAAAAAAATTATTTATTTGAAAGAGAGAGAGAGAGAGTGTGTGGCTAGCTCAGCCCACGAGGGGGCGGGGCTGGCTGGCATGTGGTGCTGGGGGATTGAACCGCGGTCCCTGATGCTTTGCTAAGCTTGTTCTAAGTAGGTGCTTTAGACCACTGAGCCATCTCTCCAGCCCCAATGGTTACTCTTGAATGAGAGATTACTTTAAAATTCATGAAAGTCTACATCACATGACTTATACATTACCTGCAAAATTCTGATTCTCTGGCATACTTTTTTTTTTTCCAGAACCAGGAATGAAACTCAAACCCCTGCGCTTGGCATGGAAGCGCTTATTCTACTGAGCCAACTACCTGGCCCCTCTCTGACATATTTGTTCACTAAGCTTGTATGATAACTAATTCAAATAAAGAGGGTCGAGACAATTGTTCTTTAGCCTTAATTTAGGCAATGATTTTTAAAAATTCCTGAAGATAATGTACAAACAATAACCAAACCAGTGAAAAGTCCTTTTCTGTTACTGTTTCAGTGATATTTTTTTTAAGCTGGGACATATTTCTGTCATTACCAATGATCTTTTCTCTGTGTAGCAATAGTTCACATCTTCAAATAAATCCAATGCTGTATTAATACATTTAGGCTTTGTAGTTTGTATACTATGTGTGACGTTTACTTAATAATTTACCTGTGGTATTTTACATTATATGCATTATAAATCTTGGGTAAATTTTTATATTCCTATTACAGGGGAAGAGCCTGACTCATAGTGAGATGACATGAATTATCAAAGGGCAAAACTTTCTTCAGTATTGATATCCAAGTGTGATCCATTGATGCCCGATGTCAGAAACTTAGCTTTTATAGATTCAGCTTTGTAACTCTCCGTGCATCACATGGGGAAATAATTATCTGATCTGTTCCAAGATTCAATAACTGCCAGAATCCACAACTATTTGTTGTGATTTTCTTTCTCCAAGAGAGAAATTTTCCACAACTTACAAAAAGTCAGTTGTTCTACCTGCAATTGAGGTATCACATCTCACTCTCCCTTATCCTCAGATACTCTGAATCCACTGTATTAAGTGCTTACTCTACCCCCTCCCCAAGCTTTTCAGTACTTGTTTTGTTACTCAGGAAAAAAGTTTGAATATTGTTGTAGCTATGCTTTATAAAAGTCCCATGAAACATTTTGAATGTGCCAACTCTGATTTCATCTCTAAATTTTATATGTGATTAAATCAAGTTACTTGGAAAATGAATGTTAATCAAATTGAATCACAACACAAGTAGGCATGCTGAATTAAAATAAGCATAGTTGATTATGTTTCAAAATTTCTGAGTTACATCTGATAACATACTCTTCCCTTCTATTCATTATGATCAAAATTATGCTATAGGATATATGGTTTATTATATTGATTTGGGAAAGGAAAACATTATTATATTTAAGGAAAAATTATCAGTCCATATAAGATATTTGCCTGGATATGGGGGAAGGGAAGATATGCAAGGATAAGTCAAACTTAAACACGAAACTTGCAATTGGTGGACTTCCCTTGGAATGTGGTTCTGGAAAACAAAATTGGATAAAATATTGTTGACTAAGGTGTAGGATGAGCAGGGCACACTTTCTCTTCTTCCCATGTCTATAGTTAACAGCTCCTTCATGTTTCTTTAGAAACACTGGAAACACAAAGTAGAAGATTCCTTTCAATACAGGTAATCCTGCTTATATATAAGGCCAAAACAAAGAAAGTGCACTAGACTTCTATCACTTTTTAGTGGGTATTCACCAAGAGCATTTTACTTCCTATTATTTCTAATAAATATTCCCCTAAAATCCTTTGTTTCCATTAATTTATTCTTCAACTTTATAAGATAAAGAATTACCTCTTTCACTGTGGTGGACAAGTACATAAAATTAGCACCCCTGGGAAAGTTAGTTGCTGTTAGAGGCCTTAATGTAAACACAGGTTTGTGATTGAGGATCATGAACAGAAACATATGTGTAAGACTGAACATGACTGAATTTAGATGAATCACCAAGAAAGTGGATGATAATTAATGTGCATTTTGGATTCAAAATGCCTTAAAATTATCCAACTCAAAGCCTTGAAAGTTACTTTCCACTAAATCTGTGTAGTGAAAACTGCAGATCAACCCATGATGAGTATTCCTTTCAAACATGGTCAGTCTCTAGAATGATGTCAATGGTGGTAAATGGAGCACAATTCACTATTATTCTCTGAGGCATATAGATTTAAATTGCTCCCAAATAAATGAGATATAGCAATAGAGGAAAGATATACATTCTTCCAAGATATATTCAAAGAAGCAGGGTTTTTCTTTATAAATGTATCTTGAACTTGGGAAATAGTCCTTTCATAATGAAGTTGAAAGGGAAACAATTCTTCTAAATAAATTCCTGGAGGCAAGCATTATTCTGATACCAAAATCAGAGAAAAACCCAACTAAAAACAAGAATTACAGGTTAATCTCTCTAGTGAGCATAGATGCAAAAATCCTTAAGAAAATACCAGCAAAGAGCATGTAGCAAATCATCAAGTATCTTATACATCATGACCAAGTGGAATTCATCCCAGTAATGCAGGGATGGTTCAATGTATGCTAATCTGTAAATGTAATATACCACATGAACAGGGCCAAATACAAAGCCCACATGATCATCTCAATAGGAACAGAAAAAGCTTTTGACAAAAATCCAACATGCATTGATGTTAAAAACCCTACAGAAAATTGAAATAGATGGTCTATATCTCAAGCTGATAAAGGCCGTCTATGGAAAGCCAAGAACCTCGTATTTAGTGGACAAAAACTAAAAGACTTCACCTTAAAATCAGAAATAAGGCAGTGTTGTCCACTTTCTCACTCCTGTACAATATTGTTCTGCAATCATTAGCCAGAGCAATGAGACAATAGAAAGAAGTAAAAGGAATAATTATTGGAAAGGAAGAAGTTAAATTATCATTTGCAAATGACATGATATTGTATATAGAAGACCTCAAAAACTCCACCAAGAGACTTATATATTTAATAACCAAATTCAGTCATGTAGCAATATGAAAAGTCAGCAGCCAAAATAAAAGCATTTCTGTATGCCAACATGGAACAAACACATCTGAACTGAGGGAAGCCACACTCTCCACAATAAAATCCAAATACCTGAAATACTTAGGAGTAAGTTTAAGTGGATTTATACAGTGAAAATTATATTATTGTGAGAAAATACATTGAAGAGGGTTTCAGAAAATGTAAAGGTAAGTAATACTTGGTCCTGAATAGAAATAACCAACATTGTAAAACTGGCCATACTCTCAAAATTGTTATACAGATTCAATGTGATCTCAATTAAAATAACATTAGTGTACCTCACCAATTGAAACTAACATCCTTACAATTCATGTGGAACCAGAAGAGATCCAGAATATCAACACAACTTTAGGAAACAAATAGAAGGCAGGAGATATCACAATCCCTGACCTGAAATTTTGCTACATGCCTACGGTGATAAAATCAACACTGTACTGGCATAACGACAGACATAAGGATCAATGGAACATAATGGAAAATGAAGACATAACTACAAACACACTCCACCACTTTGTCTTTCACAAACAGGTTAAACATTTTCTGCAAGAAACATTGCCTCTTTATAAATGTAGCTGGAAAAACTGGCTTTCTGCATAATGAAAGCTAAGTTTAGACCCATGTCTATCACCATACACTAAACTACAGCCAAAATGGATCGAATATTTAAACATTAAAACAGAAACACTAAATCTCCTGGAGGAAAATGTAGGTATAAATGTTAAAGACATAGGAGTAGGTAGACAGTTCATGAACAAAAACCAAACTGCATGGGAAATACTTCAAAGAATCAACACTTGGGATCTCATGTTTTTGAAATGTTTCTGGACATCACCAACAGAGTAAAAAGGAAACCCATAAACTGGTAAAAAATTATAGCTAACTGCCATTCTGACAAAGGCCTTTCATCTAGAACATATAAAGAATTTTTAAAAATCATGCCTCCAAAATTCAAAGACTCCATTCAAAAATGCACATCTGAGGTGCGTATACACTTCGCAGATGAAGAAAAACAAATGTCAAATTAATATATGAAAAAATGTCCAACATCATTGGTCATTCAAGAAGTGCAAATTAAATCAACACTAAGATTTCACCTCACCCCAGAAAGAATGGCTAACATCATCAAATGGTAGAGAGGATGTAGGGGAAAAATAAATAAATAAAAATAAATAAAAAATCTTTCTCCACTGTTGGTGAGAGTACAGACTGGTACAATCATTATGGAAATCAATGTGGATATTGCTCAAAATGTTAACATTGAAGATCCTATTCAACCTGGATATTCCCCTCCTGCTCATTTTTTTCCTGAAGAACTCAAACTATCATATTGCAGTGATTTATGTGCATCCACGTCTAGAGCAGGGTAATTTGTCATAGCTAAATCTTGGAAGTAAGCCAAATGCCCCCATACTGAGGAAAGGATAAAGAAAATGTGGTATTTTTACACAATGAAGTATTTTGGGCTATAAAATATGATAAACTTGAGGCTTTTACTGGTACATGGATGCAACTAGAGACCATACCCTTTAACGAAATAAATTAGACCCACATGTGCAATGTATTTTCTCCCTAAGAACCTGAAAGAGTAAATGAAATCTTAAAGATAAACAACACATTCTGTTACAGTGAAAGAATTTTTTCAGTGGGAAAGAATTTCTGAGATGAGAAGTAAAGGAGAGGGACTGAGGAAAAGAGATATATCTATGTATGTATGCAGTGTAATTTAGTAATTGTACTGTGAATTTCTACTGGACTATGGAAAGAGACAGTTAATGCTTGTTTTCTGTCTTCTGTTATCATTTTTTTATCTCTTTCTCTCTTAATTTCTTGCAGCTTGTTTTACTTTTTTTCTTTACTTTTCCAATTTTCCATGCATATATCTCATAATCTGAACTGCTAAGCTGAAGACAACACTATGCGATACAACGAATACTGTCAAATTCGTTTTATTTTGTTCGGTGAAAATCTGTATTATTTCTAATGTTTTATTACTATTGTATGCTCTCTAAAACAAAGAAAAACAAAAAAGATTCTTAAATGCTATTAGGTACAACCCACACAATCAACCAGACCAGGCATTCTGACTACAGTAGAAGATTAATTGGGGACATCAAGCAGGCTAGTTGTCTAGTGGACCAAGATAGCAGCAAATAAAGGGAAGACAGGAGGCTTTGTAGGATCTTTCAAAGCAGATAATTGTGTACTGGAACAGCCAGGTCACAGGCTTCGGGGAGGGTGATTATGGGCTGGAACAGTCAGATCCGTGGTGAACATCATTTATCTTCCTTATGGTTTAATTTTGTTTACTTCTGAAGGGAGTGAGCTGAGACCAACACAGGTCAAGGAGAAGTGAGTTGAGACCAGAGTACAATGTGGAGCAGGGTTGGGATTGGAATTGGTGTAGCTTACCTAGGAAACCAAGGGAGAAAATATTTGGGCCAGGTGCCCAGGAAACTTTGAGTCCTGACCTTATCATCCCAGACTATATTTGATAGAAAAATGGCAAGGAAATGATCTGACTACTTCTTGCTGAAAAGGGGCATCATGGGCATATGAGTTTGGAGATCAGGGTGAGGGGTTGTCTTCATTGAAGGGGTCCCATTGGAGCAAGTTCTGGCAAGAGTAATCTGAGAGAAGTATTTGGTTAAAATTTGGGTTGTTTATCTGGTGACAGTATTGTGGATGAAGGAAATGAAGCAGGGGGCTACCATGACCATAATAGCAAGCCTTACGAGGGGCCCTAGAAGGGGAGAGAGCCAAAGGAAGACAGAGTCTTATATATTGAGGTGCAACACAGAAACAGCTGTGTGTCTATTTTGTGTTGCTTGTCTCGAAGTGTGTTGAATGATGTGAGGTAGGTGCATGAGAGCCATTGGAGTTTCCCAGGGAACATATGAGGTTGTGGGAAGAGGGGCATTGTAAAGGAGAGATGTCAATGGCTAAAGGCCTTTGAGAAGAAGACAGGTATGTATCTTGTTGGGTATGGTCAGGATGGCTGTGAGGTCAGGCCTTGGAATGTACATGTACAGGATGTATCATTTTATCATGACCATGTTGAAGGGGATGTGTAAGGAGGCAGTGAATGATAGGATTGAGTCCCCTGTGATACTTTGGGGCTATTGGGTATTGGGGAACATAGAGAAAGGGCATGGGATCTCTGAGGCACATCAGTGTAGGAATAGCATGTGTGGGAATGGAAATATCTCAGACTATGTGCTTGACAAGGGAAGGGAGAGGCAGGAGCTGGCTGTACACTGTGGTTCTGGAGCAGGTTGGATTTATAAGGAAATTTTGAGTGAAGAAGTGTGTCTGGAGTGAGCTGGGAGTGGGCCTGTGTGAAGACATCATGGAGGTCGGCCATGAACACCCACTATGGAGACTGTAGATCTAATATAGAAACTTGAGAACTCAGGAAGAACATTAAATGTGATTCCTGTGTTCAGCAAGAAATGTTTGTTTGTTGGTGTGTTGGTTGGTTTTTAACCTGAGATGTTCAGCAAGACTTGGGACTCTGACAAAGATACCTTGATGTGGGTCATGGACCCAAGCTCTGTTATTCTCTTCAGCAGCAAGACCAAGTAGGTCAAGTATTGATGGATCTGGCTGTGGTGAGTTTTCCTGCAAGGGAAGGGAATTGGATGACTTACCTTCTCTCTGGCAGACAGGGAAATCACATTATCAGTGGCATTTGAGACTGTAGGTTGGGGCAAGCTGATGCCCAGTATCCTCCTTTGCTAACTTGCAGGAAGAGCTCAGGTGCAGCATTGTTTAGGCTCAGCATTCCCTCTTTAAGGTCCTACTTTGATGGGAGTCCCAAGTGTCACAGAAAAAAGTTGGCACTTGTGTATGGCTAATTTTAGTCTGTATTATTGAAGACATGGAAAGTCAGGTTAAATAAGTTTCCCTGTGAGGTTTGAGGGCTGAGATCTGTCCTTTTAGCTTGGTGTAAATATCAGAATCAGATCAGGATATAAAATAGGAATTAATAACAGTTGCTGCCTCAGGAGAATCTGAGTCTATATTAGTGATTATCAGAATTTTATCCAAATATCAAACACCTTGGAATATGAAGTGTGACCAGAGAACTGTTATTCTTTTCAACCATGGACATTTTAACAGTTAAATTCCTGTAGAATATTAATAGACAGTAGTTAAACTTTTACAGAGAATATTTCACATCAACAGTCATATGTAGTAGTGTCACATAACAGTTATAACAGAAAATTATCATTTAACTGATGACCTCGTGTTGGCTTGACATGCACCTCTCATTACACATAAGAAAAAGGCATGAATATCTTTAATGTAGCAACTTTTATGAGAAAACTTTATTTTAATTTTATTGTTGCTTTTACCAAGTTCTTAGGAGTTTCTTCTAAGGAGAATGTTGGGGGCCTCTCCACTGATGCACAAAGATTGGTCACTGTCTATCCAACAATCAAGAGTCCTGTCCAACAATCTCTCCCCATTTTAATGATTTTTCTTTAATTGTCAATTAAGTTTGATATTATTTAGACCAACTGGTAACTCAGGAGAAAGCATGCTTTTAAGTCTGTATTTTACAGCTCAAATAAAAAGAGGAACAGCTGTTGGCAGAATGACAAATAAACACATATATGACACAAATGAATATCTTTACAAATCAGAGTGCACTCAAATGTATTTCTGGCCAGGTTAAATTATGATAACCTGTTTAAGTTTGTAATTATGAGAGACTAGTCAGAACTTTTGTAGGTCAATCAGTGGAGATCTCTTATAAGAAGAATTTGAAAAACTTAAAAACCTCTTATTTATAGTCACCAAGTTTGAGTAGGAACAAGCAAACTGAGCAGAGTATGAGGACTAGGCACAGTGCGGTGGAGGAGCACAGAGAGCTCACAAGGCCTGGACTTGCAGGCCGGCAAGAAGGCCCTAAGGGAGGGTGGGAAGCTGTGAACTAGGGTCTCTTTGTTGTGCCTGTAACAGGAGACTGTCTGCTCAAGTAGCTGAGGGGCAGGGGGAGTGAGGGTCAGCAGCAGGCTTAACTGGAAAGGGCAGGATGGA
>NW_004524735.1:362724-366497 GCF_000260255.1 Octodon degus | reverse complement strand
TGGGTGGCTGGGTGGTTTGTGGGTATGGGAGGGGGCATGTCTTTACAGCATAAAAAGACTTTTAAAGGATGTTTAACCCTTTGCTGTTGTGATAGGAGTTTTAAGGGGTTAATATTTTTTTTTCTTTTGAGGGTTGGGAATGAACTCAGGCCCTTGCGCTTGCCAGGGAAGCACTTATTCCACTGAGCCATCTCCTCAGCCCCCTGAACTTTTATTTCTTAAATGAAAAAACTTTTTATCATTTCATGGACAGAAATGCTTTAACAATTTTTAGAGTAGTTCCTGAGTTCAATCCCCGGTACCACACACACACACACACACACACACACACACACACAAATGTAGAGTAGTTATAAGATTACAAATATTATGGAAATCTATATAGAAATTCTACACACACAAACACACACACATCATCATCATCACCACCATCATCATATAATAATAAAATAGGTAAATAAATAAAAGTAGAAATTACATTCAGCCCAGTTGTTTCCCTTGCAAGTATCTTCTCAAAATATTTAGATACAACATATCACAGTGACTCATGCATACCCTTGTTATAGCAACATCATTCTTAATAGCTAAGCTTTGGCAGTAATCTATACATCCATTACAGATGAATGAAATATGGTACTTACATACAATGAATTACTACTGTGTCATAAAGAATGATAAGCTTGAGACATTTGTCTAAAATTGGATGCACCTCGGGACTCTGATGATAAGGGAAATAAATTTTACATACAAGCTTAAATTTCACATGGTCAGGGACAAGAAAGATTCAAAAATGTTTTCTATTCTCTGAATGATGAATTAGGCAGGATAGTCCTTGATAATTATAGGAACCTGGAAAAATACTTACTTGTACATCATTAGAGCCATGTTTGTTGGTTGCAGTTAGGTCTTTGGGGATTGTAGTAGTTATTAAATTTTCTTCTCCTCCCCAGAATGTGTGCCTTCGTAGCTTGTAGCTGAAATGAGCTAAATCCTACCTTGAGTGGTTCTGCCATACTCAGAATATCCCTACAAAAGAACAGTCAGTTCTAGTGTAAGCTTTAGGTTCTGACCAGTGATAAGCCAGTCCCATGCACCAGGTATAAATCAGCAGAAGGAAAAGCAACACAAAAACTAAGGAATCAGACAGAAAGCTAAAACTTTCCCCCATAAAATAAGGCTTTGAAGCCATAGCCTAGGAAACAAAAATTTTCTTTATAGAAAGACAGAATACTAAATAAACATTAGTCCACATACATATTTCAAGGAAAATTAGTTTCATGGCACAGGTTAAAAGGATTTCAGAATAATATACAGAAAACTCAAGTCAGAAATGAAATAATCAAAGGCCAGCCAAATAGCTCAGTGGATTAAAGTACCTGCAAGCAGGAACAGGGCCTGGGAATATCATTCCCAGGCCTGCCATGCCAGTATAGTCCCCATCACACACTGAGATAGCAATTGAGACTGGGCATGGTGGCGCACACCTGTAATCCTAGCTCTTGGGAAGCTGTAAACAGGTGGATCACTATGAGTCCAACCTAGTAGTGAGACCCTGGACACCTTGTAGACAACTTTTCTAAAATACAGGGGAAAAAAAGAAATAATTGCAGTCAAAGCAGAAGATTTATAAATATGAAAAACTGTCAGAGCAAAAATGTAACACTGGTTTCTATGAAAATTACTGTAAAACGTTGAAAGTTATTGTATTGAATTAATAAAATACTAAACTATCAGATGACATTTGTCTAGATGCATTTAAGAAATGAGTCCTACTAAGGAGTGAATAAAAAAACATTTTAAAAAATATCCTCAGTGTCACAAACAAAAATACATGTTTCCCTTTTGCACATTAAAGAGCTTCTCATTAGTAACACCATTTTATCCAACAGAAAACAGGTTTTCCATGGTGTCTCAACAGAGAAACTGGCATAAGGAAAAAGGGAAAGGGGCTTTATTATAAAGGGAAAGGGGCTTTATTATCTTGGAGGACACAGGGAATTTGGGATGATAAGGAATCTCTGGATTGGAACAGAGGGAGGCTGAGGCTTTTATGGCCTTTCGCCAGGTGTGGAGTTTGAGGGGGATGTTTAGATATACCTGAGGAGCTAGCTGGGGCTTGCCCTGAGCTGGTGGGAAAGGTGAAAAGAACTGCATTCTGGGCTGAGTTGGAGAAGAAAGGGGAGGAGACCTCTGGGAAGGTAAGCTGTTGTTTTAAACACTTCAGCCATATTAGATAACCACCATAATAATTCAGCAATTCATACTAGAGCCATAACCTATCATTCCCATCTTTTGGTTGTTATAAAAGGAATGATATGTTTTTTAGGCTGTTTCCTGCTGAACTGGGGCATCATCTTGGAGGTGAGAGGAGTTGACAGGATGACAGTTCATGCCCATGTAGAAGCTAGTGCCAGGTGTCTCAGCTAGGACTAGAAGTTTATTATTAGTGAGAGCTCGCTTCGGACACTGAAGAAACCTTGAAAAACATTTAAAAAGATGGCATGTTATGAGTACATGTCATCATGA
This sequence comes from Octodon degus, assembly GCF_000260255.1. Lineage (NCBI taxonomy): Eukaryota > Metazoa > Chordata > Mammalia > Rodentia > Octodontidae > Octodon > Octodon degus. Next base: position 363,971 of record NW_004524735.1, on the reverse strand, counting down.
CTAAAGGACACAGGAGGGGAAGCAAGAGGGGGATCTATGATCTGACTGTCATTTTACCATGACCATGTTGAAGAGGAGGAGTATTGATCTTCAGTTTTTGATATCAATGTGAGGAAAGGGAGGTGGGATGATCTGTAGGACCTCGACACAATTGTATTGAGGGGCCTCGCCAGAGGTATAGAAGGTGGCAGAATTGAGAGGGACACAGGTGGAAATAGTGACAGAAGGATCCTCTGTGAACACTGAGTCACTAGGGCAGAAATTGTCTTGTGTGTGATGGGTTTACAAAGGTGATGGCATGAGTGGACTCTGGTATATTTTGTTAAAGTAAACTTTTTGTGTCTTGTGTTAGTGTGACAGCTGTTATAAGTTTGTGGAGACATGGAGTCTATCTACCAACTGTGTTGTCTATAGTTGTTTAGAAATGTAGGCTACTGCCTGAAAAGATGGTCTCTTTTTATGTCATAAAATGCCCACTGTATTGTGACACGAAAAGAAGCATATTGGGTAAAGAGAGAGCCTGGGCCCTTAAAAGGCCTGCTGGAGCTGTGAAAGGAAGAATGTATAGGAGCAGCAGAGTCAAGGGGCTCTAACAAGGAACACTTTGATGTTTTATAGAGAGGCTGTGCTAGGGAAGCAAAGTTGGGAAACCAGAGGCAGAAGAAAGTATTCAGATGAAGGAAGAATAAAACCTGTTATTTTGTGGTGGGCACCTGAAGGTCATGAAGGGCTTTGTGGTCAGCAGGGATAGCACAAGTAGTGGGAGTGAGGGGGAGGCTTAGATATTTGACTTTTTGTGAAGCTATCTGAGCTTTGAAGGGAGACTCTCTGCAAGCTCATTCTGACAGAAAATTGCAAAGCACAGCTGTGTATATTAGGGTCAGGGCACGAGAGAGGAAGCAAAGGAGGAGATCATCAATATATTGAAGGAGTGACTGGGCTAAAGATCAAGGGTCGCAAAATCAGGAGCAAGGCTTGGCTAAAAAGGACTGTAACCATATACAACCTTGTAGCAGGACAGTCCCGCAACATTTCTTTTCCTGTCTCCTGGCTTCATTCACCACCCCCTTCTTTTTGAACAATCATCTACCCAAGAGACAGCACAGCAGCAACTGGCATGTCATGACAAGCAGCCCATACTCAGAAGACCAGAATGACAGGCACTCCAAGCATGAACCTACTATTACAAATTGCCATCTTCTGTGTAGCTGCTTAGTTCACAGGTGTCAGTATATATAGTTAGTCAG
>NW_004524735.1:360258-361809 GCF_000260255.1 Octodon degus | reverse complement strand
TTAGAATATTTTGCTGAGTTAACACACCTATAATATTCAAATGACAGAGCTAAACAAAAAAAAGGGATACAGATGAATGTTCATTTTATATCTGTGTATTCAAAATGGTTAGGATAGATGCATAGCTACATTCTCTTAATGAATAGAGGGATTTGTTCCAGTATGTTTGTAAATAAGATATCATTTCTGCATCTTGTACAGCAAATAACCACTAGGAAGACAGTATGCAATGTGTTAATTATTGAAACTATCCTACTAGTTTGATTTGAAACTGTCTCATTGCTATTTGTTTCTCAATAAAATTATGGGAAAAAAAGAAACAAAAGAAAAGAAGAATAAAAAGTGAGGACTGTCTCTGAACCCTTGAGGTAGGACTGTCCATGTGAGCTGTTGAGATCAAAGAGCGTCTGGATCAGTCCATGAAAAGGCAGAGGTCATGGCAATCTGGGTATAAGGGAATGGCAAAGAAGGCATCTTTAAGGTCTAGGATAGTAAAGTGAGTAATGGAAGTAGCGATATGAGACAGCGTAGTATAGGGGTTTGGCAGTACTGGGTGAATAGAAGTAACCACATTATAAATAATTCTGAGATCTTGAAGTAAACGATAGGAGTCATTGGGTTTGAGTATACGAAGAATGAGTGTATTATATGGAGAGTGAACAGTTTAAAGAAAACTATTGGTAAGGAAGTGGAGGATGATGGGCTTGAGTCTCTTGATGTTTGGGGGCTACTGGGTATTGAGGAATATAGGGAAATACTGTGGAGTCTCTGAGGCACACTATTCTAGGAACAGCACATGTGGCATGAGTGGGACTGGAAGTGTCTTGGAGTATATAGTCCACAAGGGAAGAGGGAGGGAGGAGCTAGTTTACATTGAGGTTAGGGTTATAGGATGTAGACTGTAGGGGAAGAGAGAGGTAAGAGATGTGGAGTTTTTGGAGGAGGTCTCTCCCCATGAGAGGTATGGGACAGGTTGGAATCACAAGGAAATTAAGAGTGAAGAACAGTTTCTGAAGTCAGCAAGGAATAGGCCTGTCTGAAGGGGTCATGGAGGTCGGCCATCAAAACCCACTATGGAGACTGCAGAGCTAATATAAAGATTTTAGAACTCAAGAAGAACACTATGTGTGGTGTCTGTGTCAGCAAGAAAAGAGGGGGTTTTTTGTTTGTATGTTTGTGTTTTTACTTGAGACTCTTGACAAAGGTGCCTTGATGTGGGCCATGGAACCCAAGCTCTGTTGTTGCTCTTCAGCGGCAAGACCAAGTAGGTCAAGTATATGGATCTGGCCAGAGCGAGGTTTCCTGTGAGGGGAGGGAACTGAATGACTTGCCCGCTCTCTGGTGGATAGGACAGTCACACTTCCAGTGACGCTCAGGCCTGTAGATGTCCTAGTGATTGTTGTAAGGTAAGGCAGGCTCATGCCCAGTGTCCTTCTTCACCACACTTGGCTCAGGTGGCAGCATTGTTTAGGCTCAGCATTACCTTGTCAAGGTCCTGCTGTGATGGGAGTCCCAAGTGTTGCAGCCAAAGGTTGGCAGTGTGTATAGTTA
>NW_004524735.1:339398-359447 GCF_000260255.1 Octodon degus | reverse complement strand
AAGAAAGAAAGAAAGAAAGAAAGAAAGAAAGAAAGAAAGAAAGAAAGAAAGAAAGAAAGAAAGAAAATTATTGTTTGGATGATGATCTCATATTGGCTTGACAGGAACCTCTTATTATAAATACCTGGATCATAAAAGAAAAGCATATGTTTAAATCTGAAAGAAAATTTATATTGTAACATACAGTATTTTGGAAGGCATTAATATCTTTAATATAGTGAACATCTTTCATGAGAAAATTTTATTTTAATTCTTGAAAAAACTTTGTCTTTTAAACAATGACCAAATTATTGGGGTGTCTTTTAAGGAGATTATTGAGGTTTTCCACTGATGAGGAAAGGTTGGCCACCCCTTATTCATCAGTTAAGAGTCCTGTTTAATAATCTCTGTTTTTATGTAATTATAAATTAATTTTGTTATTACCAAGACCAGGTGGTAACTCAGGAGAAAGCATGTTTTTAAGACCATATTTTAGAGCTCAAATAAAAAAGGAGCAGCTGTTTACAGAATGACATAAAAGCAAACAAGTGCATATTTGACACACTGACATCTTTATAAAATAAGAGTGCACTCAAATATATTTCTGGCCAAGTTAAATTATGATGACCTTTGTAAGTTTGTAATTGTGAGAGACTAGTCAGAAATTTAGTAAGTCATTTAGCAGAGATCTATTATAAAAGGAATTTGGAAAATAAGGTTAAAAAATACCCTCATTTATATTCAATGTATATGTTTATGTCTAATATAGTGTATCAGGTTTGAGTGGGAGCAAGCAAACAGAGCAGAGTGTAAGGATTAGGCGCAGCACCATAGAAGAGCAGTGCTGACCAAGTGTGAGTCCTGGCCTGCAGGAGAAGGCCAGCAGAGGTGGCTGGGGTGGGGCGGGGGAGTGAGGGGGAAAGAAGGCAAGAGTCGGGCTGCACTGGAAAGGGCAGTGTTCACTCCATGGGCTGTTGTCTTTAGCTTAATGGACAGAAGAGGGAGGGGCATGCACTGTTGGGGAAAAATGAGTTATTAGTTGGTTTTTAGAGTGAGATTTTTGGAGGAAAAAAGACTGTGATTGGATTGTAAATTGGTGGGGGTGAGGGTTGGCAAGGATTGTGCGGAATGTAGACCCATTGACTGAAGAGAGGAAGGTGGGGGAGGGAGGAGAGAGAGTGTAAGGCATCTCTGGAGTCCCTGAAAGTTAAAGAGATTAGCCTAAAGGGTAAATTAAGAGCAGGCTGTGGCTGAGGCCAGGGCCTGTGGTGGGGCTGGCAGCAAGGGCTCCTGCGGCTGGTTCTGAGGGTTGGGGTGTAGGGCAATCTGGTCTGACTGAGAGAGATTGTTAGGCAGGGGAGCTGTCCTTGGTTTAAGCAACTGTGGAGTGAGGGACGGAGGAACAAAAGAGGAAGGGATGAGTTTTCAAAGGAAAAAAAAAAAAATGCCTGAGTGCAGTGGCTATCCTGCCATCTGCTGGTGTGGTGACAAATTTTTTTAAACTTTGGAGAATTTGTGGAGCAAAAGTTTTTTCTATAAGCCAGTGGGTTTTACTGTTGAGCTTATATTGTGGCCAAGCTATTTGACAGCAGAAAATTAATTGCTTAGGTTTTATGGTCTCCCGGAGGCTGAGGGAGCAGAGATTATGGACCAGGCATCCCAATGGGGTGTCTTTTGGAGGCTGGGAACAAGCATTTTCTGTGGTGACTGAATTAAAAGGTGAGCCAAAGGTTAGGACAAAAGCCCAATGTCACTTCCCTCTAAAAAGCCATCATTTTTTAGCCTGAAGTGAGTGTGTGTGAGAGAGAGGGCTAGCACCCACTTCATCAGTCCTCACTACAAAAAGCAGGGATCCCAGGACCAGGTGATGGAGGAAGGTGAGTAGGGATCCTGACATGAGCTTACGATTTTCCAGATGAAAAGAAAATAGGAGGAATCCCCGAGATGAGTTTTGGGACTCATGTGTGTGGATTAAAATTGGCCGGCATTAGGTGCAAGCTAGCAAGGGCAGGTGGCAGAGGCAAAAGCAGAAGCAGAAGGCACTTCAGTGAGGGACCTCAAAACCAGGGTAGGGTATGCCCCGGGAGCCACACTACTCACCCGTCCAGGTCGCAGCATCAAAACTGATAGGCTTTCGTAGGTATCGCAGCAAAGAAACAGCCGGAAGGAAAGAGGGAAAGGGGCTTTATTATCTTAGAGGACAAGTAGAGAATTTGGGAAGATAAGGAATTCTCTGGATTGGAACAAGGGGAGGCTGAGGCTTTTATGTTCTTTTTCCAGAGGGGTAGTTTGAAGAAGATGCTTAGATATACCTGAGGTGCTGGCTGGGGCTATGACTGAGGTGGTGAGAAAGGTGAAAGGAAATTGCACCCTGGACTGAGCTGGAGAAGAAGCTGGGAGGCGGTCTCTGGGAAGATAAGCCGTTGTTTTAAGGCCTTCAGCCATATGAGATGATCACCATAATAATTCAGCAAGTCATACAAGAACCATAACCTATCAAAAACCAGTGCATAAATTAACATTTTCCCAGACAACATAACATGCAAAGCTGTTCTGAACAATAATATACGGCACTCCAAGAGAAGAAAATTATATGAACTCTTCATAATGTTGCAGAATATGCTTTTAGACAACTCTGCTTTAAAAAGAAAAGTAAAATTTTTCAAATTATCTCCAACAAATAAATATAAATCACTGCTGTGATAGATTCCATCTTTTCAAACTTTATCAGTTAAATTTCTTCAGCTAATTTGGACTGTACCAATGGATTTTACTAGAAATAAAGTGAGATGTAATGTTTTAAAATAGAAAATGTTTGGGAGGTGTCTTGGGTACTGCTCTCTTGTTGCTGGGACAACATAACTGACACCCAACATTAAGGAAGGAATATTTTGGCTTACAGTTAGTGGAGATTTCAGTCCATACTCAGCTGGCTCAAGGGCAGAGAAGCACATGGCAGAAGGCAGCCATTAATGGTGGTGAAAAGCAGGAAAGAACAAAGCGAGGGGCAGCAGCTGCAGCAGCTAGCAAGCCTCTCTCCCCTCCTCACATTGTAATGCCAATTATCTGCCCCAGGGTGAGTGTAGCGCTCACACCCATAATCCCAGTATGGCATCATGAATTAGTCATGATCCATGACTGCATGAAGCTTTGGGGGAACACCTAGGCACAAACACCTAGACATAAAACCCATAAACAGCAGGCTTTTACTAATCTGAAAGCAGCAATCTAGGGTCATGCATGGTGGTACACAGCTGTACTCCCAGTATTTGGGAGATGAAGCATTAGGATCTTTGTGAGGTCAAGCCTGGGCTACAACATGAGCTCAAAGCCAGCCAGAACTGCATAGAGAAACGCCGTCTAAAATAGACAAAACAAGTAATAATATACATTTGATATCTCTTTAAAAACAAATGAGTCTCATGTTAAAATATTATCCTCATTGCTAATTATTGAATGAAATTATTGCATAAAAGGTTGAAATCAATACATCCTAAATGGCTAAATGTTTTTCCTGTGAAAATAGAAATATCCAGTATGTTTTTATGTTTGGACATGAGAAAAATAAAAGTATACTTTTCACATACTTAGAAAGATAATTGCCTCCTGTATAAAATATGGAGAGAGGAATAAATCTATTTTTAATCATCATAGTCACTTAAATTATTTTCTAACCAGTTAGACTGGGGTAAGAACACACAGTTATGATTCTGATGAAATTACCAAACTTTCTTATTGGAGTAGAATCCTATTTATTTGCTTAGTCGCTCTTCTGGGAACAATGATGCCTTTGGAACCATAATTACTTATGATGCTTGCCCAATAAGCTGAATTATCCAATGAAAACAGCAGCCTTCTGAGAATAAGAACTCATTAATGATCAAATCTAGAGATAAGCAGGCTTTGTCAGTTAAGATTTAGCATGTTTGTCCTTGAGCTCCACTAGAGATCCTGAAAAAATCAACTTCATTATCTGTACTCATAAAAGAGGGATTTGAATAATCTATGCATTTGAGGAAAGAGGACTGGGCTTTGAGTAGTAGTTAGTTACCATTTAATTTCCAGCTTTTCAGTTTAGTATCTGATGCTCCTTGACTTCCATATTTATTACAGAAAATAGACTAGCAATGTCCTTGTAGATGAGAAAGGAGTACTAGGTAAAATAACACCTTAAAATGTCATGGATTCCCTACATATTATTTATCCAGCATGCTCCATCATGGTACGTATTTCATTCATACAGGTTCTGGTCACAGTCAGCAATAAGAATTTTCATTCGCACAGAAATCTGATGTCTGCTGAACAGGTCTTCTTTTCTGGGCTACCTCGAGGTGGTCTTGTGTATTCATGAGTGTGTAGTTAGTGAGCAGGAAATAGGGTGCAGGCTGAGTGTGGATTCCCAGCTCAGCTGAGAAGGCTGCACACCCATCTGTAGTCTCATAATCCTTTGCTGTTTAAGGGGTATGGAGTCTAACAGGGTGAAAGTTCACAGTGTCTCCTGTAGCCCAGTCTTGGAAGTAGTGCAGTTACTCCTGCCAGGAATTCATTTCTTCTTTGGAGTGGCTGTGATGTGTACTAGAAGGGGCATAGGTAGAGATTCACAGCCACATTTGAAATCTACTGCTAGAGTCTAGACCAAAGGAAGGACTCGATAAACAGAAACATTCTATTTCCTCTCTATAAATGCCATAGAGAAAAAAAATCAAATTTCCTCTAATGGGCAAAAGTGGGTATATCACAGAATTGAGAATCTAGACTACTGATTTTTATTAGCTCATATTTTCAGTACACAGTGATTAAGTTGACTGTGCATACGGTACAAGTCCATGACATATCTTCATTTCTTTAATCTTCTACCTTCATCTCCCTCCCTGCTCCTTCTATCTTTTGGACCCCTTTCTATTCGCAAAAGTTTTATTGCCCCTTTTATGCCAATTCTACATTTTTGTCCCTGCGGCTGAAGTTTCCACCTCCCTCCTCCCATGACTCATTCCCATCCACAACTGAAAATGATCTCCCTGATCCTATTATCTAGCTTTTATTTTCTTTCTCATTTATACTTTGGGTTTCTGGTATGAGATCATTCCCGCGATGTTTAAGTGTCTGCTTTATTTAACTTCATCATACATTCTCAATGTGCATCAATTTGCCCACAGAAGTCTCAAATTTATCCTGCTTTATAGCAAAGCAAACATAAGGAGCACTTTTTCTTCGTTCATTCATCTGTGGATGAGCAGAATGCCATTTCCAAGCTTCAGCTATTACGAAATAGTTGTGCTGCTCTAAGCAGAGATGGTCACACAGATCACTGTTGTATGATGTCGTTACTTATTTAGGGATGAGACCCTGAGAGGGAATACCTGCTTTAAATGGAATTTCACATTTTAATTCTTGGAGGAAGCTCCCTGCTGATTTCTATAGTGGTTTTACTAGTTGCAAAGCAATGAAGAAGTAATTCTTTTAAGCTGTAGTCTTCCAAATGCTTCTTTTTATTTTTCTTCCTCATGACTGTGATTATTTTCGTGGTAAGAAATCTTCACATTACTTTTATTTGCACTTCACTAAGAAACAGTGATAACTGAATACATTCTCATGTACACATTGGCGATTTTTGTTTTTCTGAGAAGTGGCTACTCATTTCCATTCTCATTTTGCTGTGTGATTTTTTATTTGGGGGTCTAATTTTTGAGTTATTCTAGATGACAATCCTTTGTCAAAGGAATAGCTGGCATCTTTTCCTCATTCTGTATATTGTCTCTACACTCAGATGTTTATTTCCTCTTCTGTGCATACAACTTTTAATTTGAAATGATCCAATTGGCTGGTGCCTGCTACTAATTCATAAGTGATTGAGGTTCTATTCAGATAGTCCTTTTCCTATGCTTGTCCTCAAGAATTTTACTTATTTTCTTTTTCAGAAATTTCTTCCTGCATTGAAATTTTGATCGCTGATCCATTTTGTTTTAAGTTTTTTTTTTTAATTATGCTCAGACATATGGCTCTAGATTCAATCTTCTGCAAGTGGATAGAAAAAGAATTTCTATCACATTTATTAAAGAAGATATCTTTTATCCAGTTTGAGTTCTGGAACCTTATCAAAGACCAAATAGGTGAAGGCTCCTGGAGTTGCTTATTCTACCTATATGCTGTTCCTTCTATCTTCATGACTTTTTCTTCAGTGTCATGTTGTCTGTATCACTGTTGTTTTCAGGACAATTTTAAACTGGGATTGTGATGACTCTTGCTTTGCTGTAGGTGATTTTTTACTTTCTTGGTTGGGATAAAGTCTAGATACATAATTTGTTCTTGATGTTATGGTGAATAGTGTTATTCTCCTAAGTTCTTTCTTATTGCATTGATTATTAGTGTAAAGTAACTCTATTGAAATCTGTGTGTCGATTTTGTATCCTGCTACATTGCTCAATTTGCTTATTGATTCTCAATGACTTTTGATAGGGTATTTCAGGGTGTTTTACGTAGTAGACCATGTCAGCTGCAATTAATGATAATATGAACTTTTTCCTTCTGTTAGATAACTTTTTCATTTCTCTCTTGGCTGATAACTCTGGCTCTTTTTCTGAAGGCTAAGTTGGCCCACAGTAGTGAGAGTAGGCACCACTATCTTCTTCCTGATTTTACAGCGAAAACTTTTAGTTTTCCACCAATTAATGTGATATTCTCAGTAGCTTGTCCATAAAGGACTTTGATCAGTCTGAATTGAGGCCTTTCTATAACTATTTTCTTCATTTAAAAAATCAAGAATAGATGTAATTTTGTCAAAGGCTCTTTCTGCATCTATTGAAATGATCATGAAATGTTTTGTCATTGGTTTTCATGTGATAGACTACATTTATTGATTTGGGTATGGCAAGCCATCCTAGAATTCCTGGGATGAAACTACTTGGTTATCATATATAATTTTTGTATTACTTGATGCTTTGTTGCACTTTGTGTCTCTGTCTCTCTGTCTGTGTCTCTCTCTCTCTCTCTCTCTCTCTCTCTCTCTCTCTCTCTCTCTCTCTCTCTGCGGTTCCTTGACTGGGTTCAAATCAGGATAATGTTAGTTTCCAGGAATCACTTTGACAGTACTCCTTCCTTTCTAGTTATAAGCAAGAGTTTGAGTAGTATTGCCATTTGATCTTCCTTGAATTTCTTGTAAAATTCAGCAGTGAATTCATGAGGATGTAGCCTTTTCTTAATTGATAGGCTTTTCCTTCATTTTTCTTTGCCTATTATTGGATTTTTCAGGGTTGCAAATCTTGGTTTAATTATTGTAAGTTTTGCATACAACTAGGAATCTCTGAATTTTTTTCTTAGTTCTCCAATTTATTGTCATACAGCTTTACGAAATAATTTCGAATAATCTTCTGGATTTCAGTGATGAGTCATGATTTCATTTTTTGTTTCTAATTGCACTGATTTGTATCTTTTCTTTCCTTTGTTGTGTGATTGATTGAATTTTTTGTTAGTTTGCTATTCAAAGAAATAATATTTTACTTATTGATTCTTTATATCATTTACAGTCATTTCATTTATTTGTTCTCTTTTCCTTATAATTTCCTCCCTCATATTAATTTTGAACTTAGATTGCTGTCCTTTTTCTGGACTTTGAATTAATCATTAGGTAGTGGATTTAGAGTCCTTTTATTTTTCCACCAATTAATGTGATGTTGTCGGTGGCTTGTTCAGGTTCAGGCTGGAGAATATTCTCTGTGCAAAGCCAGGTGTGTCTGTGGATGATGTTGTTAATAATCTTGCTGAAACGCTCACTATGCTCTAACCCCTGGAGTACACAGATGGACATTTACTTTGGTAACAACTGAAACAGAGTTTTTTTTAATCGTTGTCTTTTCATCAATGGAAGGTGATTGAATCACATTGTTTACAAGACTATTTGTAGATAAGAGAATTGGCTGAATACAAAAGGCTCTGTTAGTTGCACATTTAAGCATGATATACATAATTGAAATGCTAACAATAAATTAGGAAAACAGGGCATTATAAAATGATGTTCAGGTGTTGCTGTGTTCTATAAGAAAAACATAGAATTATCAAGAAAATTGCCTGCAGTTAAATGTCTTCATTCAATATATAGGTGTAACCCATGAAATGCTACAGAACGAACCCAGCCAGTTAAATGCTTTGTCTTATGAGCAGTGCCATTCCATAAGAACGGTACACAAGACAGTTGGGTAGATTTTGCTTTTGTTATAAGATACACAATACAGGATGCAATTCTGTCACTGTTAAAATGCCCAGATAGAATTGTTTCAAATTAACAGTTACTTAATAGTAACTGTAAGACAACCCATCCAAATGTCATAGCTCCAATTTATTAATCAGGATTTTGTGGTAAATAAAGGATGATTAAAGTATAGATGAATGGTTATATTAAAGAATTATTACAGCAAAAGACACATTGCTGTAAGCCCCTTCACAGCACTCTGTTACTTCCAACACTCTGACCTGCTCATTCTCTCAGAAACAGCTCTGGAAGTCCTCATTCTTGAGAATCTTTATTAGATGAGATGCAAATAGGGCAAATGCTCATACTGACTACCACCCCCCAGAAAGCAGAGTCTTCCACATTCCAATGTATGTTGGTGCGCCCAAAGCACTGCATCTTGTACCATGAAAAGCCTGGCTCTTCCTGAATTGCAAAATTACCCCCATGACAGGTGTTTAGAATGGATTCATGGCTTCCAGGCATACACAAAGCACAAATAAGTACTCATAGTGAGCACTTCCAGAACCACTTCAAAAAGGGCAAGAATGATTCAACAAAAATGTTTCTAATGAGGTAAAGTATTTCATGGGGGAATAACAGCAAGTTGTCTTGGAATAATGTATTTCTTACAACTAAATGGTCACTGTAGTTCTGATGGTACCACATAGACGTTAAACACAGACAGCATATCCGAACCGGGCTGTGGGGCCACGCTGGAAACACACACTGCAGTAAGATACTGAGAACTTCTCAGGCAATGATTGAGCAGATGTGGATACTGACACAGCAATGTTATTATCTAAAATATATCTTGGTGAAATATGTTTTACTGGTAAACTTAAATATTTCAGGTGCCAAAGACACTGGGGAGATGGCCACACTGTAATGACATGGAGTAGCATTTTTGGTGGTCTTCTTACTTACATACTGAATGCCACACTGGTAGAAATGATCAGTGTTTAACAAACTAAGGATTTATGATTTGCTGTTGTTATAGAGCCACAAGACATGTGCTGTCACTGGGAGGTCAAATTACTTACTAACTCCTTAGCAACAAATTCTTTTCAATGACCACTAACTGCTAAACCACTCTACAATGTGTCAGTCATCCCCACGATGGAAACTGAGGCAGTGCTTAGCCTGGACTGCAGTTCAGATGAGCAGCCCACCCTTCCCATGCACAGCAACAACACTGCTGCTCCTCAGCACCTCAGGCTCTCAGGCCTCGTTCTTCATTGTGTGCTGCCAGTGCCGTGTGAGCTCATTTTGTCTTGACATAACGCTTGTCTCTTCAACCATGTCTTCATAGTTAAGCTTGATTTTGAAATGCACATTGAAATAATGAAATCTACAGATTGTACCTTCATTGACACATTCAACCTTATAAAGATAAGAATTAAACTATATGAAAAAACATTATCCATCATGCATAATCCCTGAAACTATCCAGGACAGATTTTATACATGTTTATGTTTCTCTTTGACCTTAAATATAGGCCAAGTAAATTATTTTACATTTAATTTAAATTACAAATGTGATGGAATTTTATGTCATATGTTACTAATGTAATACTGTTTCAAAAATTTCATATATTGTTTTCATTTTCACAAAATTTTATGAAGACAAGTAGCTACACACACAGAGAAGATTCATAAAAGGGATCATATCACAAGGTTGTGTATAAATTGACTTTTTCAGATAACAAGGTAACATCAATGTCTTTTCATGGAGATTAAAGTTCTGAATGATTTTTTTATGTGTTTAGTACATGGTCTATAGGGTCTCACTACACAGACTGGACTCACAATGATCCTCCTGGTTTCAGCATCCCAAGCGCTGGGTTGATAGGCACACGCCACCATGCTCAGTCTCAGTCACTGTCTCAGTGTGCCTCCGGGGTGGAGATTGCACAACAAGCCAGGGATCGAACCCTGGTCCCTGCACAGGCACTTCAGTCCACTGAAGTATTTGACCAACCCACATTCTAAACGATTTTAAGAAGTATGTACTTTCTGTTATTTGTAATATCTATTTATCACACAAACGCACAATGTAAATGTGTAATTAAAGTCCACTGGTTGTCATTGTCTGGACCTCAGCGTGCCTCCTCCTACCTCTGCACATGAGACGTTGCATGCAGATCATCCTTATGGTTGTATCATGGATCATCATTGAATGATTCTGGTCACAAAGCAAGCTGTACACAAGCTGAATCTAATCCGTGGTTTGGTTCAATTTGACTTTACAGGAATATTTGATTCAGTTCTACACTTAGTTCATATTTGGGGTGTGTTATGTTGTGAGGTTCAGTGAATAGCTGAGCAAATGAAGGAATAGAAATTATTTGCAATTCTAGAAAGCCACTGTCATCCATTTAAAACTGAAAAAAACAGTATTTGGATGCAACCAAATACGGCTTTTTTTGTGCATTTTGTTTTGCTTTTTGAAATTTAGCTTTTTGCCTGCTTAGGCAAAGTTGAGGGCTGGGAGTTCAATTCCAGTACCTGCCGTGCCGGCCCCGCCCCCAGGGTATGCTGAGAGTTGATTGAGACTAGGTGTGGTGGTATATGCCTGTAATCCCAGCTCTTGGGAGGCTGAAAACGAGAGGATCACTATGAGTACAATCTCTGAAGTGGCATCCTATAGACCCCATACTAAACATATAAAACAAAAATCATTTAGATCAGTGAATCCAAACTACCCAGTGAGATCATGTAGACCCTGTGGACCCTATCCTAAAATACAAAAATAAATAAATAAATATTTTAAAAAATGAAATTTAGCTTTTTGACAAAAGAACTTAGATAAAAATTTATTTGAAAAAAATGTAGTTTCATTAATAGGAATTGATACAAATGTTTAAATTATTGATTTTGTTTCCTAGCTGGTATTGAATCCAGGTCCTTCAAGAAAAGGTCCATTTCTACCCCTTTTATTTGCTTTTTACTTTAAGGCCAAGTCTTGCTGAGTTATTAAATTGGCCAGGCTAGGCTCAACCTTGTGGTCTTTCTTTCTCAGCCTCCTACATGGCCAACAGAATTGAGAAAATAAAACAACCATAATAGACCAATACTGTAAGATTTGTTGACAGATAGGACTTTCATGGCATGAGATGCATGCTATATTTATGAAGCTGTGAAAATTGCCATGTAAAATTACTTTGCCCATTCATCTATTTAGATTTTCTTAATGGGTACATGAAAATCCAATTCTTCACAACCTGTTTAGTCTTTCAACTGGGAATATTGCAAATCATTAGATTTATAAAAAATATGTTGTCTTCCATCTGTCTATGGTCACTTAATGCTGAATATATTTCAAAATAAGGCAATCATTTTTGAATGAATATTAGACACATAGTAATTGATATTATTGAAATATATTTTAACTTATTGAATACATTGTATTTGAAAGTATTTAAATGATTAATAAATTATTCCAAGTGTTAGGCTGGGCGTGGTGGTGCACGTGCTTTGGAGGCTGAAAACAGGAGGGTCACTGTAAGTCCAATCTGTGTAGTGAGACCCTGTAGACACTCTACTAAATCATAAAAAATAAATAAATGAATTATTCCAAGTTTTGTGCTTCCAAACTGATTTTGTTCTTGTTTATTATGTTTTGTAGGTTTACATTATTTTAAATGTTTTTTTGACTTAGAACAATTTCAAATGTTAACACTAAGATTTTGCCTTCAGTTCACAGCCAATGTCCTTTATTAATACTTATATGTGTGTGATATAGCTTTCACAATTAATAAAATGGTATTGAGGTTTTAAGACTCAAGTCCATTCTTCATGGATGTATTTCTGTGTTCATAATTGTCCTTTCCTTCATTTCAGAATCATATACTAAGATACTTCATTAGATATGGCCAGCTGTCTTCTAAGCCTTTTTTCTACTCTAAAAGAATTTCAGACTTTATTTGCAAAGCGATTTCTCTACAACGGTCATGGATTTTGTAGAAGAATCCTCAGAAATTAACAACTAAACTTTAACGTTGGACAATTTTTTTAAAATTATTAATTTCGAATTCATGTATGCTATGCAACCAACCTTTTATAAATGCCGGCATGTAAAATGTTGAAATGAACCATTTGACATTTACAACACCCCGATTTCTACTTTAAGAAAGTGCAGATTAGGGTGAAGGTCACCTGAAAACACCCAAATTCACTTGCACCCGCAGGGTCGCCCTGCCTGTCAATGCATCCTGAGCAGCAGATTGGTGCAGAAGGTAGGGATGTTTATTAAATTTGCACAGATAGAGAGAGATGACAGTAATGGTTCTTCTGCTGACATTGGTTACCCTGATTTAATCACAGTCTTGTAAGCCAGGAATTACCCCAGAGATAAAAATTAATGTAAAAAGACAGGGATCCTAGGTCCAGCATCTCATTTGATTGAATCCCTTTACACTGACATCTCTTGGCTTAGTTTATCCTGATGGAACTGGCAGAAGTGCTCCTACAGTAAGAGTGAAAGCCTTCAGGCTTAAGTTCCCTGTAAAAAGGCTGAGTTCTGTCACACAAGATCAGTACCAACTTTTTGCCTTTTAGGCATCGTACTTCCTGTTTAATTTTTGCTAAACATGGCAAGAAAAGGAAGAGGTAAATATTTGCTGTTCCTTAAGAAACAGCAATTCCTTCATATTCTGGCAAGACTTGAATTGTATTATTGAGCAGAGACATGGCTACTGGCCCTTTTTATAACCCAAAACTCCTTTATCATATTTCTTGTTCAGTAAGATGGGTCATAGGGTAGATTGTGGTTTAGGTCAAGCAGGTCCCCTCTTAAGTATCATGAGACCCCAGACAGGCTTTAGGAAGGTTGTTGAAGCCTGGAGGCCACATAGCTGCTTTGCCATTGGGCACCGGGTACGGCTTTGGAGAGGTGGTAAATTTACTGTAGTAAATATATTGTGGCAAAATATTGGAATCCATAAGTTTTTTATATATCCCCAATAAAAACATTTTCAATGTATGAATGTATTATATTAACTGCATCTTCTTCTACACACGCTTAAATTACATTTGCTGGTAAATTAAAACATCACATTCATTTCTTGTATTTATTTTTTCAATTTCTTTATGTATTTACTCGTTCAGTTTATTCAATTTTTCATTTCTATTCATTAGATCCCAACTATTATATTCACTCAACATTTTTCTTTTATTATTATAACAATCACTTTTCATTTACTGTCATTTTCTCTTTTAAAATGAATAATCAGGGTCTCTGATCTTTGTGTTACCAATGCCACTGAAACCGAATTGCGTTTCAGAGAGTGTTTGAAATTGCAGTTGCCTGGAAAAGTTGGGATTGTGCGATTATTTTTTATGAGTGACCCGTGACTGTGTCAAAAAATGTGCAATCAAGTTCACTGACTGAAATTGGTACCAAACTCATCTATATTTATGTCGGCCCTCTTCAAAAATGCTGATGTCTTAAGCTCACATCTATCCACTGAGAATCTTGACAGTACGAGAGTTCTCTTCACTTTCTATGAGCGTTTCACTTTTATGCTTATACTTTTTGTGTTTATCTTACATTTCCTCACAGTGTTTGCAAATCAATGCGTTCTCCACCTTGTGTCTTCCCTGTTGCAAGCCCCCTGACAAAGCTCTTGGCACTGTCTGTGCTCAGATGAGACCAACGCAGGGAAGAAATGGAGTTAGCTGCTTGCACAGCTCTGCTTTGTATGAAGGACAAGATTCTGTGCAATAATATCTTATCTAGGGCTTTGGTTCTACTTATTGACCAGAACTGCATGGTGACAAGCCCATGGATTGTAAGAATGTTTCATGTTCAACCTCTGTTCAGAAAAGAACGATAGATGGTGACATAAACTGTGCCTGCTTGAAGAGCAGGGAAAGTTTGCCAATACCAGAAAATGCATGAGACTTTCTGATTCCCATGTCTCTTGTGTCAAGGACACTATTAAACATTTGTTTTCTTAATGAATGCATATGACATGGCAAAGGCTGGCAAAACTTCAATCACATAACATAGTTCCTGCTAAGAAACTATGAGAACATGGATATCATCCATTGATGTTATTGATATTCCAGGATCTTCATGGATTCTGAGTCAAATTTTGTATTAGAAAAGAATTATATCGGGGGCTGGAGAGATGGCTCAGTGGTCTAAAGCACCTACTTGAAACAAGCTTGGCAAAGCACAGGGACCTCGGTTCGATCCTCCAGCACCACATGCCAGCCAGCCCCGCCCCCTGGTGAGCTGAGCTGGCCACACACACACGCACACAATAAATAAATGTAATAAATAAAAATAAATTAAAAAAAAGAAAAGAATTATATCCATTCAAGGACTAGATGGAGAAGTTAATGCAGAAATAGAGCAAATCCTCCACCACTCAGAGCCGTTGTTGCAGTGTTCCAATCATGGCAGATTCCTTATGCTACTCTTTGCCAGTGACAGAATACTAGAAGTACTTGAGGAACCGCTTTCTCCAAAACAAGAATTTTCTTAAAATAAATAAATAAATGGATAAATAAATAAATAAATAAATCTTTGGTGCAGGGTCTCACTATGCAGCTCGGATTCCTAGTGCTCCTCCTGTCTCAGCCTCCCACCACTGGGATTATAGGCACACACCACCATGTCTGGTTTTGGTGGCCAGCATGGCATGTGGTACTGGGGATCGAGCTCGGGCTTTGGACTTGCCAGGAGGGTGCTTAGGCAGCCAAGCTGTCTCCTCAGCCCCAGTTAGGACATTTTTGAGGTTGCTCATAAACTTTATCAATAACCTAATATTGAAATGCAAATGTGTGCATACCACAGCCTATGTTTCCTGTGAGAAACAGGAAATTCAGAGCAGTAGTACAGTAGTGCAACCATCACAGGATGGTTACCATACTGATACTTATCCCTTAAACTCTTTCGGCTTTCCATAAACATTTAATTGAATAGTTTCATAGTCAATGATAGCTGCTTGCACAGCTCTATGACTTTCCAAAACAGGTCTCTAAATTCTTTGGCACCTTCCTCTGCCTTATTCTTTGCAAAATATTTCCTTTACACTGTTTTTCTCTGTCTTCTGATATTCATATCCTCTTCATCAGTGTCTATACAACACATTAGCAACCAAGTTTCTTATTTCAAACTTATTTTTCCTTATTTCTTACATTCTTTTGCTAAAAAACATTTTGATCTGGCTTTGAAAGATAATTTTTTTTTTCTTTAAAGAAAAAACAGTGACTTTTTTTCTAATTAGGTGGGATGAGTTTTACAACAATTTCTTATCCTCATGGAAGAAGAAAGTTTTGAAGTTATTGCATAGCACTAAATGTACTAATACTTTAGTTAGAAGAGCAAATTAAGAGAGATCCCTAGTTGCAAGATGTATGAGCTATACCCAATTGAAGAGATGAATTTAATGTTTCAACAATTTTTCTGCATTTTATTTTATATGAACCCACAGTTCTCACAAAATAAATAGAGAAGATAGTGTTTGACCTGAATTTTTAAGCAAATATGTTTGGGTCGACAGAGTTCAGAATAATGTTCAAGCAGCCAAGAAAACTGAATGACCCCACTAAGAAGATATAGCTCAGGTTCTAAAATTTATGGTAACTTAAGTCACTCAGACATTGTGGAAGGACAATCCAGGGCCTGAATGTAAACATAAAAAGTCTTTTATCACTAAATAAAACAGAAAGATTACAGTGTAGATCCATCAGACTGAATGATTAATTTTATTAAGAGGAAAATAGCGGAAGACAGTGAAAAAAATTTCTCAAATTTTAAAATGCTGTATCTTATATGCTTTATCTAATTAATGATTCTGCTTAAAATTTCAAGATATATTTTTCCTTTAAATTACCATTTTTATATGGAAACATATTCACATGTCCCATCAGAATTGACTTGAAAATATAATTTTTAGAATTGTTTTTACTAACTTCACCTTGGGTCACTGCTTTTCAGATGTTTGAGCATTTTGCACTAGGAAGAAAAGAAAACACGTGCTTCTGAAGCAATCAAACACAAGGCATCGACAACAGAGAATATTTTGAGAGGGAGGGAGGAAACAACTTTCAGAATCTTCAGTTTGTTAGTGGGACTTTAAATCCACTAAAATTTGTACAGCAATTAACCACTAAGAAGAATATATGCAGTGTATTATTTGTTGAAACTGTACTTCCAATTTGATTTGAAACTGTCTCATTGCTGTTTATCAATAAAATTTTGAAAAAAAAATTAAAAAGTAAAAAAATAAATCCACTAAAACATAATAGAATCTGCATTCCTCTTCTTAGAAGTACTACACTGAAGGACAGCACCTCTGTCTCCTTTGCTCAGGTGCGAAAGGGCAGAACTCTTTAAAGAATCCCTTGAAGAGGTTTCCCATGTCTCTGAATACAATGAGTTCATAGGCGATCTGCCATGTCAGCGTACCTTTCATGCTACACTGGTGTTTCCAAGAACCCAGAATCTCCAAATGGGAGGATCTTCAAATGTCCTCTATTTCAGTATCTGACACACCAGAAGTCCCCTGTAGGTGCCTCTTTCAGAAAAATTTTATTTGTTGTTTGGTTTTTTTGTTTGTTTGTTTGTTTATTTGGTTGGTTGGTTTGCTTTGAGGATTTTGGAAGGGACCTAGTTTTACAGACACCTATAGAGAATAAAGGCTTTCATGCATGAACGAAAAGAGCACGTTTTAGTCCTACAAAATCTGCAGGCTCTCCCTTCTGTACCTTTTGGTCCGCCTCCTCCTTCTTGCATTTTTTTGACAAATTTCCTCCCCTCTGCTCTGTCTTATCTGCACATCTACTGTACTCTCAATGATCAATTTCTCAGAGACTCTTTTTCATATTAATTTTTATTGAGAAAGATGTAGCAATGAGACAGTTTCAAAACAAGTTAGTAGGACAGTTATGATGATTAATACATTGCATATTGCTGTCTTCATAGTAGTTATTCGTAGTACCAGATGCAGACATGGTATCTTGTCTAACCACTACTAGTTCAAAACTTCTCATTGAACAGAGAAAGTAGCTGTATATCTATGCTAACTATTATATATATATCTTTTTCTTTACTACAAAATGATCCTTCATTTCTATCCCCCTATTTTGTTTACTTTTGTCAGAGATGAGCATTCCATTGCCATTCTTATATTGTAGGTGCATGAATTCAGCAAAGGAATCCATGCTTGGAATCCCTGTCATTCTGGTCTTCTAAAAGTGTACTGTTTCTAGTATCATATCAATTACTGCTATACTTTCACTCAAGTAAATGTTTGTTTTGAAAACAAGGGAGAAAAAGGTAATAAATGAAAACAAGAGACAAGAAAAAAATGTCATAGGACTGTCTTGCTACAATGTTGTCTATGGTTAGATTTCTAAATTTTTGTGTAAATTTGTAATTTTTTATTTCTATTTTTTAATGTTATTTTTTTCACATTCTGTAGAGATTTAAAGTTTAGCATATCAATGACTGATGGAGAAAATGCCTGTTCCTTATTATGTCTAAGCAATTTGATACTCAGATAGCTGCTGATGTTAAGCTCAACAGCCTATGTTTTAGTGCAATAATATCAGTAAGCTTCTCTTCTGGAGGGTTAGCAACATAAGTTTGCAGACTAAAAAAATAGAGAAAAAGAAGGGCTACAAGGATAGCTAGCATTGTGGCCCTAGCCATTCAAGGTCAGTGAGGACTCAGGACATACAAGAACTTCTGCTGTAACATCCTGCAACTCACTGGTGTCCCAACTTTTCTGAACTCAGAGCCTCTTGCACAGGACAGTACAATAAGTGAGTGGTGGTCCTGCTTCAAATTTCCTGCCAGTTTTGTGTTTTCAGGGAAGGAAAGAAATCATATGCCAGGGGCTGGTGAGATGGCTCAGTGGTCTAAAGCACCTACTTAGAACAAGCTTAGCAAAGCACTGGGACCGCAGTTCAATCCCCCAGCACTACATGCCAGCCAGCCCCGCCCCCTGGTGGGCTGAGCTAGCCCCCCCCCCGACATGAATAAATAAGTAAAATATTTTAAAAAAGAAATCATATCTGGATGATATTGCGATGGAAGGTAAAATTTAAAGATGTAGGCAGACAGGGATGATCATTAAGTTTTTTCTTTCTGCATAATCAGGGATTGTACTCTGGCCCTTGCACTTGCCAGGGACATGCTTATTCTACTGAGCTGTCTCTCTGGTCCCCATATTAAGTGAATTTCTGAACGTCATATCAATTTACTGAACATCTGCCGCTGAGACAACAGTTAAAAGACAAAGAAAGTCAGAAATTTTCACTACCACTGTCTTTTCCTTATTCTTCTAGGTTATAGAATTTATTCCTTCCTTGGATATACTTCCCTCAAGGTCTTTTAACCCATGTTAGCAACTAGGTCTGTTAAAATTAATACAACTTCAAATATGTGCTGTGAGAGATAGGTTATATGTATAAAAGTTGCTCGGCGTGTTTTTAAATTCTTCTAGTAATAGCAACACTCTCTGCATTACGGCAAGCAATTTGTTTACCACTGTGAAGAAATATTTCTGTGAATCTAGGACTGTTCTACATGTTCAAAAGGATAGAAAGATCTTTATAAATTATTTTGCTAACCACTTACAATTAACCAATTAGGAAGCTTTTACTTATAGGTAGGATTTTCCTCTGAATGCTTTGTCAGCTATTGCCTTCTGGGAAAATGGAAATTGATGTATTTTGTGAAGTCAGAAGAACTGGATTTCATTTGACTGCTCTTGAATATTGGGAAAATGAGGTTGTCAACCCTCAACAGTGTCCGAACATCATTTTCCTTATCTATAATGAGTTTTAGGGACATGTGCACTGTAATGTCATTTGTCAGGCTCAGAGAGAGCTGGGAGCTATATGCCTTTTAAAAATATTTAATTTGTCATATGCAGCACCCCATAAGCCCACCATCAATGGATTGCCAGGTGTATTTACATAATGGCATTAAAGCTTTAGAGTCTCTCTCCATATATCTCAGCTTCATATAAAAATATGTATTATATAGTAATTCCTTAACTTTATAAACAGAGTACTTGAGAGATATGAGTGTACATGTATATGCATGTGTATGTACATGTATATGTACATGTGTATATACATGTGTGTATATATGCATGTATTATATATACATGTGTGTATATATACATGTATATATGTATTTATATTAAATCCACACACATGGTACTTTTTAAATTCAAGGTCTTTTATATTTCAGTCTCTGAAGTAATCAAACACATAGTGTTTATATCTGTCTCTAGTCATCTTCATAGAAAAGAAAGTAACTTGCTGATTTCAAGTTAGGTGCCACCTTTATTTAAGTGAGTAGAGGTACCAGCTCCATTAGTCCATTTAAGAGAAACTTAAGACCAGCATTCATCCCAGTCCTCAGGACAGGCCATTGCAAGACACTTTTGCCGTGGAGCCCTGGACTGCCCAGGAGCAGGACACTGATGCAGGTCAGGGCTGCAGGTCAGGAGGATGGCCTGAGCGGCACAGCACCTGCAGCTGCTCCACACACCTGAGACCCATGCTTGCTGCTGAAGCCTGCCCATGGTTGACCTGTGCACCCAGGTGCGAGGGGCACCATTGCAGGCAGAGGCTCCCTAAGAAATGCCTCAAAGCAGAGCAAGCTGTGTTAAGCCTAAAGCTTTAGCTGATGCAAGTCTAGGGCTCACAACTGGATCTAGAATAGAGGCGCCCTCCCACCCCGAGCTCCAGTCATAGCTCTTCCTTCTCTTGACTTGAAACTGACAGGAGTGATTGTTTGTTCTACAATCTGTTCCCAATAAAGTCTTTAGAATGAGAGAGAGAGAGAGAGAGAGAGAGAGAGAGAGAGAGAGAGA
>NW_004524735.1:329354-339298 GCF_000260255.1 Octodon degus | reverse complement strand
AGAGAGACAGAGAGACAGAGAGACAGAGAGACAGAGAGACAGAGAGACAGACAGAGGCAGAGGCAGAGGCAGAGATAGAATGAGTGACAGAAGGAGACAGAGAGATTGAGTGACAGGGAGACAAAGACAGGCAGAGACAGAAAGAATGAAAACAACACAGAACATGCATCAGATGCATATCTTCATATCTTTTCTGAATAGAGGTTGTAAATAGAATCCCTTTGTTAAGTTCATGATTTTCCTTTTAAGTCTATTTATTGAAGAAAATGAATGAATATTATAACAAGTACTGAATTCAGTTTATTAGTTGAGTTACAGGGGTTGACTATTCAGAGAAACTGGTATCTCTAAATAATGGTATATTATTTATATCTGAAAAATGGTATGTTTCTACCAGAGCTAATAGCATTTTCTGGATAGCACAGACAGAATCTCTCTACTTTTGTTTAACTATATATAGAGTCTTTGCTAGAACATTTGCTTTCCTTTTGAGGTTCATTTGAAGAAAAACTCAATGTCTTGATTTTCGAAGCATATATACATTAAATTTTGCAAAATTCTCAGGAAAAAAGTGAAAATTGCTTCTAGAATACGTAGTACAATTCATGGGAATAAGCTGATGGAACTAACATGGCTGTGTGAGGTAAACACCTTTGAAGAAAATTAAACTTTGAAGTGAGCTTCGGAGAAGCCTGAGATGGTCAGGTGTATCAGGTGAATGGGAAAGTTGGGCAGGGGACGCTGTGATCTATCAAGGGCACGGTGACTCCAGGGAAGTTAGGAAGCCTGTGTGGGGCCAGAGGTGGAGGACAGCACCCGAGACTGGATGGGAGTGGAAAGACGCTCGAGAGTCTGGCATTCCAGGCCATTGACCTAAGGTCCACTCTCAACAGAACAGTAGCCTTCTACATTTAATTGAAATTCAGTGTGGGAATTACAGCTGCAGTCAGAGATTTAGTTCCCCATTATGACATCTTGACAAGTTCTGCTTTAGAACCAGCGACGTTGGAAGTTGCAAAGAAAAAATTCTTTCCAAAGTGGTTCATTGTGATCCTAAATCTTTGGCAACCTAGGAATCATACATCAGCACTAATTGCCAGACTCCACTGGCGAGAGACACACTTCTTGGAATACAGTCCCTGTGCCAGTTTCAGCGATGCGGAAACACATTCAGGCGCCAAACGCAGACTCCCGCACCCTGCTGCACATCTTCTTGCCGTTTTGGGAAGAAAACCCGTAAGGAGTGAAGCACGCAGTGAAACTTGTCCAGTTCTAGAGCAGCAGCAAAGAAATGTGAAGAATGAGTGTAGACCTACCGTAAAAATTTAAAGTGAGTGTTTTTTCCGATACATTTCACAGCCTGTGAGCGCCGCTGTTTTCCAGATTTCATCGTCATTTCTAAATCGCTGCTGGGGTCCATTCCACACAATTCCCTACCTCACTGTGTCTCTGTCGTGCATTTCATGTGGCAGTCTGAAGAGTTATCTGTGGGTAAGGAACAGTGTCCCTTTCTTGTACTTGAAATCCTTACCATTACTACAGTCCTAATCGAATAAGGTCAGGATTTTCAACAGGATGCCTGCCGCTCCCCACAAACCAGTGCCTGCACAATTCCCATTATAAACAAAGCACAAATATAAGCTTTTGCTATCTAATTTCAATTTCCTATAGAATTTGACATGGATTTGTGAGGCAGATCCTAGACTACCTACAAAGCAGTCCGAGAGTCATAGTGGTAAACATCTGTAATGTCAGCCCTCTGAGTGGCTGGAAGACTGTTTCCAAAACACACCTTGGGGTGGGTGTTTGAGGAACTTTGGCACACACTCTCAAGTGAAAAACAAAGTATTAAAATGGGATGGAAATACATTTTGATTCCTAGGACTGTTAAAAACAAAACATAACACTCTTGAAATTATAATGAACAAATGACCTCCTCTTCTCCTTGCAAAAATTAAGTTCTTGTCCTCCAATTTACTTTGGCTACAATAAGTGAAAAATATTCATAGCAGGTGAAATTCTTTGAAAACAAAGATCCACTCATATCTCAATTCTGGTGAAAAAAGAAAGAGGGTCAATAGATTTTAGACTAGCAATCCAACTCAGACCTCCATCTCCTTCCAAATTTAAGAAGGATCAGTGAAGAGAAGAAGAGAAATACATCCTCCGTATTATTCTCTCCTTAAAAATGGAAGGAAAGCCCTATTTTCACTTTAGTAACACATGTGATATTAGTGTTGTTTACTAACCCTATGAATGTATTGGCATATGGTAAGTTTTATCTTTCCTTTAAGATCATGGGTTTTGCACTGCTTGATGTTTGGCTAAAACACTTATGGCTTCTCCAAAGTTCTGCATGGTAGCATGCGTGATTCTTGTGGATGAATGAGAATCCTAGTCCACCTGGAGACGTGATGTTCTTATGCTCAATATAAATTTCTGGAAATATTGTAGCAGAAAGTCTGTATGAAGACCCAAGGATCTATATTTACTGAATTTTGTAGCCTCATTGCTCTGACTATTCTTTTAAGAGAGCCCATATAATGATTTAAACACTGAAGAATTATTTGAAGTCATTTAAAAATTTCAAAAAACGATCTCATTAAACAAAATGCCTCTTCATTCCTCCCATCTGAGGAAAATATAACAATTGCCCCTTCCTTTTTCCACCACCAGCTGTTGTGGCTTGTTACCTGATTTTCAGTAAGTTTTCCCCATTTTGGCTAAGTGGTTGGGTATTAGGATTAGATGGATACATAAATGAAAGAGTGATGGATGATGAATTCCTAGAGAAATGCATTGAAATACAGTTGCCCGGATGAATACAGATAAAGCTTTTGAGGCACAAGAATGATGCAAGATGCAGGGTTAGGGGATGCTCTGGAAAGTAGCTGGGTTAGTGTCTCAGAAAACTAATGAAGAAACAGATGAATAAACGAGTAAAGGATGAGTACAGCAAGATGAGCAGAAGTACAGTGTTGAAGACCTTGAACGTCCATCCTACCAAATTTCCCAAGTTAAATGAGCCACCACAACAAATAAAACACTATTCTCATATTCAATATAACAATTTCAATTCAAAGAAGTTTAAACATTCAATTCTGCTTGAGAATTATAGATATTAATGCCTGAAGAAGCTAATGTCTGGACATTGACATGAATAAGACTGTTGTGAGCAGGCATGGAACTGTCTGCGTAAGAACTGTGACCCTATTTTGGCAGCAATAGTTTCGAAACTGAACCTCTAAACATAAGAAAAAAGCAGTGAAAAGTGTCTTGAGTCTGCATAAATCAAGCAGCCTTTCATATATCTACAGGGAAATAACAGTCTAAAAAATGGTCTGTAATTATAAAGAACTGCTTTTTCTGAAATTGCAGCTCTGAACTGAAGATAATGCCAAATGCAAAAGAACAGCTTGCATGTCAGTGTATGAGTTGCAAAATAATACACAATGATCATCAAACTTCTCAGAGAATATTAGAAGACAGAGAAATTTGTTGTGAATGGTGTGGATTTTAAAATTTCTACCTACAGAGATTAATCACAGGCTACAGCATGAGAAACCTTGCTAAAAAGTAGAAGTATATTATGCTAGTTCTCTGTAAGGTAAGGATTTTACTATTAAATTATTTTTGAGCAGTTAAATAGTGAATTTAAAGTAACCAAGTACATGAAAATCTATTATTTTGCTACATCTACATCTCATTTCTAATATAATTTTAATTACAAAATAAATTGTGAAGATTGACAGGTTAAAAAGTGCACACATTTTAAGTGTATGGCTTTGTGAAATCCTACAATTATCCAACTTCAGATAAACACTAACACAGCCAGAATATAGGCAATTTTCATCACCCAGAGTTATATTTTATAATTCTATTGTGACAATTTAGTTTTCTTTGCCCCAGCACTTCCATATAATTAGGTCCATTAAATATATTACCTTCTTGATCTAGTATTTTATTCAGCATGTTTCTGAAATTCATCTATCTTTCTTGTATCACTGGAACATTTTAATTTTTGTGTGATGAACTCTGAGTTCATAAGCAGGTAGGGTGATTTCAGTTCTTATTAAATGGCCCATGTCTTCATACAGTGTATTCCATAACAGCAGACAGAGTGAGATAACTTGGTATATGTCATATGTTATAAGAATATTAATTCTTAGCAGATGTACAGAATAAAATTGCAGCTGAAGTCTGACAAGAAGAGAGAGCTAGTCAGGTAAACATTCCTCAATTGAAGATGGAAGGCGTGGTGGCAGTGAGATAGAAGATACACAGGAAATAAACACTCCACCATGAGAGAGATTCACACAGTCAGTGAGTGAAGGAACTGCCCTGTGAATCTGCTGCAGGCAGTTATTACTTGAGGCAGTTATTACTCATGGTGGGGCCGACAGAAAAAGATCAGTGGATTTTATCTAGTCTCACTCTAAAGACTAGCCTGAGTAGACTTACCCATTCCTGACTTACTCTAAACTTTATAAGGGTGCTGAGAAAATTTGCTGTATAATTCACTTTTCAGACTCAATAAATGTGCAACTTCTCTGATATGAAATTGTTGATATAGTATTAAATAGTCCTAAGTGTCAGCTTAAAGAGCCTAACTTGTTGAAGCCAGTAGAATAGTTAGGAGCAGGGCCACTAGATGAATGAAATGCTATTTCTGAGAATAAATCTGAATGAGAAGGTGGAGTTTCAGAGATATAAAACAGAGTATCAAAGACATCTTGTTGTAATTCTTCATGCAGGACATGTTCATTGGCCCACTAGTGAGCATGAAAACTTTTCAAAATCTTATGGACACCAAGATGTTGGAAGTCAGAATGACTTAGCATGTTTTATATTGTACTTATTTATTCTTCTGTAAAATAAACAGTGGTACTGGATGTTCAGGGGAAGAAAGACAGGAATGGGAGAAGGGGACACAGAAAATAAAGTCTGTCACTGTGCTACGTGATTATGCAACACCTTCCATCAAGCAGAGTTCTGACAAATATCTGCTCAGACTTGATTGAAGAAACACAAAAGTTATGAAAATAAACTATATTTGCCTAGTGTATTTACTTGAAGGTGAACAAATAAAAGAAGCATTGGTGTGTGTTTGGGTAGAACTTTATGCAAACTGTGTGATAAAATCGTCATTCACATTTTATCTCTTGGAGGGAGAAAAATGTGAATGGAGGGACCACAAATTTCAAAAGTCCTTGTAGATGCACAAGTCAATTATCATAGTTAACTACTATTCATGATGTGAGCACAAAAATACATTAATGGTCATTGGTATTGTTTCAATTTGTTTCCATTTGCAGGTGTAAAAAAGTCCCTGAATATTATATGTCTGAGCTTTGAATGGAGACGCATTGTTTTTTCTCCTGAGTAAATAGCTCCTTATGCCACAGCTGTTTCTTACAGTGGTTTTAGCATTTTCCATTCCCATGATGAGCAGGTAATTTAGATACTTTCAGCATATGATCACCAAGGTTTAACAATGCCATGTTTTTAATTTCAGATATTCTAAAGAGTGCAAAAATATTTAACTGTAGTTCGTCTTCTTGCTAACTAATGATGTTGAATATTTTTGTGTTGTACTATTTTATCATTTATATGATTTGATGAATTGTCTGATAAATCTTTCTCTCATTTATTTTTAAATTAGGTTCTATCTTTTTCTATTGTTGAACATTAAAAGTTTTTTATGTGTTCTAGGGCAAAGTGCTTTGTTGGATACCTGATTGTAATGATTTACCTTGTTATTGCTAACTAATATTTCATTTCTATTGTCTGTATGTTTTGAAGACAAAAAAGATTATTTTTCTTTGCTTAATTTTATCTTTTTTTGATGAGTAAGTGGGAATGAGTAATTGTGTTTTGAGGTCACAATTAAGTACTAAAATACTTGCTGTTCGAATTTCTTCCCAAAGCATTATAGTTTGAGATTTAAAGTTTATTTTGATGACTCATGATGTTTTAGTTTTGCAGACTAGGAAAGGCTCTGGGCTGACTTCTGCTTGTGTGCTTTGTCTACATTTTAATATGCAGCTTTCTCAGCAAATTTAAAGGCTTCTTATTTCTTCGTATGCTGTCTTAGTTCAAAGGTAAAAACAATGCAATACTTCATGTTTGCAGTGTCACGCACAGGGTCACTCTACACTCTCCTGTCTACATATGCTATTCCAATAAAAAATCAAATATCTATAAAATGATCAAAGCACCAGTGTTAGCTTGACACACCTGACAAGATGGTTGAATGAAATTCAGAGTATCTAGTACAGCTGTGTATTAAAAATGATTAATTAGAAAGATTTGATCATCATAGGGAAAGAGTTTCTCCATCCCTGCTATGAACTAGCTGCAGCAATTAGCTCAGAATGAAAGATATTCTACTTTGCCAAGAGTTTTGGATGCTCCAGTCTTTGACTGAGTATCTCCAAGGCTGCAAGCCTCACAGAGGTGGCAAGCAGCCCTCACAAGGCGAGAGATGAGTGAACCATGTTCAGCTCAGCAGCCCAGAGCCAAGGATCAGCTGGCTTGGTTGGGATACCCTGGAGACCCTTCCCACAGGGTCACACAAAGGCCTCACGGGGTCCAAAAAGGCCTCACCTCCTACACCTCCCAAGAGAGCTGCTCATTCTGGGAACAAAGCTTTTAAAGATGTGTTTTGGTGACCCTCAATCTTTAGACCACAGTGCATGGGAAGGAAATACTTTATACTGTGACAGTCCACACCAAGGTAAATTCCTTGCAAATCTGAATTCCTTCTTAAAGAAAAGAAGACCAAAACACATTTTCCTTTTTTGTACCTGGGATCGAACTCAGCACCTTGCACTTGCCAGGCAGGTGCTTATGAGGCTGATCTATCTTCCTGGCCCAGAAACACACATTTCTTGATGAGAAACAATAAGTAAGATTATATTTTCACAGGTACAAATTTAGAAGGTATTTATTTTATTCTTTCTAAATGATAAGTGTATCATTTTAAACACACACATTCTTTTTGTATAGACGCCTTATTTTTTCCTCTTTTCTTAGACAAGATGGCATTTAGAATAGGAATACCGTTACATAGGTAAGCACTTACTGGAACTTTTGGCTGAATAATTAAAAATGTACACATTGTAACAGAAGATCAAGCATTACTCTGCAATCAAGAAATTCCATACAGTTTTTACATGAGCAATTGAAATGGATACCATCATTTAAATGACTGACATGTAGCAAATAAGTGCGGCAGACAGTTCAGAGAGCTCACTGTTTGACATATTCAGTCTGAGGATGTATTATTGTTTCAGTCAAAGTTTTACTAGAGAAAAAGATAATATTTTCTAATGTAATGACAAGAAATTACAAGATTGGCTTAGGAGGGTCAGACTCATAGTCAGATGGGGAAGCGTGCAGAGGGCATGTGCACACTGGAGACCGCAGGATTCAGTCCAAGGCTGGGAGCTCTGCAGTATCCCACACAAGCTTATGTCAGGCAGCTACTGGGCCTTTGATGGAAGATTGAAGTGCCTGTGCTGGAAGACTGAAGGATCTAGACAGAAGTCAAAGATTGCACTAGAAGCCAGGCGATGATGTCTAAACTGAGGGCAAACAGTGCAGCTCTTCCAACGAACAGAAAAGTCTTCCCTTCCTCATTTCCTTTTTGTACTCTTCAAGCAATGAGCTACCCTAGACTGGGTCCTCTAATCTTAGAGGTAGGACTTCTGAGCCCCTCAAATAGAAATTGCAGCTATCCATCTCTATGATAATAGGAACATGTTTGCAATGAGTCTACATACTCATAGACTAGAAATATCCTTGGAACTAAACCTAATTCAAGGCACTTTTTACAGTTGGGTTAATGGAGGCCAACCAGTGTGTATTTTTTTCCGAAACTTAGTTGTGTCTTGGAATAATAACCACTACTAGATGACTAAGTACATCACCACAGACCTGAAATACTGTGTTTAGTAGTCTCATTTTTGTTGCTATGTTCAGCTCTTTAGAGAATCTTAGAGAAGCCATACATTTTACCCAGATTATAAGCATCAATTTGTACACATACGTAACAAAATACTGATCTTAATTTTTCACCATAAAATCTCACTATCTAAATTAAGGAAATCTCATGTAATTATTTTGTGTAATTAACAATCTACAAATAACATCAAATTCATTGTCCACAAAGTACATACCATGAAGATTAGGGAACTCTCAAAAGAAAATAGGAATACTAATGTGCATAATCTTAGTCTGACAAGGAATATGTGTGATGCTAAGATGTGTTTCATCGAAAATACATCATCATAAATGAGATAGAATAAATGATCTTTTATCTTTCCAAACATATATATATATGTATATTTTTCTCTTGAAAGGCAAAAGGAAAGGTGTGCAAAGGTTAAAGGAAGAAAGTATTAAAATATTTTTCTATAAATGTAAAACTCCATAGACTACATTAAAATGATTCTGCTTGTAAATACCTTTATTACATATAATGACTCTATTTGAGAAAAAAAAAATCAGTTTATCTGCTCTTTCTCCCCAAGGAAGTATATACAGCTTAAATCTATCAAAATAAAATTCATTTGGTGTAGCACATTAACCAAATGTTTGCTAGGCTATTTCTGCATAATTTAGAAACTAAATTGGCTACTTACACATATGTTAGTTGTTCAAAATCAATTTGTTCAATGTTAATCACAAGATATAATCATTAAACAGGTGTTGCATCAGAAATCTGGGGTCAAAGTTGATCTTGACTGTATTATGCTGTTTGTCTTGTTGTGTGTGTGTGTTTATGTGTGTGAGTAGGTGTGTGTGTGTGTGTGTGTGTGTGTGTGTGTGTGTGTGTTTAGGGGGAGGAACTGTTGTCTTCTCACCTCTGAGAAAATATTATAAGGTACCAAGCAGAGACGGTCTTTGAATGCACACAATAATTTGTCCAGCACGTGTTGACTTCCCATCAAGATTAGGACAATTGATCAAAGCACTTGTGGTTAACAAATATTTACAGAGGACTTGAACCAGTTACACTATAAATTCAGCTCTACACTCTCTTAGTTCATACCTAAATTGCTCCTTTACCCTATTTCTTTACCACCTTTAAATAAATATTTATCTTTGCAATGGTCTGACTCATTTCCAATATTTTCTTTTTTTTTGTATTTTACTAGAGGGTCTACGGGGTCTACAGGGTCTCACTATGTAGATTGGACTCATAGTGATCACCTGTGTTCAGCTTCCCAATTACTGGGATTACAGGCGTACACCACCACATCGAGTCTTAATCGTAGTCACAGTGTGCCCAGGGGCAGGGCTGACATGGCATGCCAGGGATCTAACTCCAGCCCCTACATCTGCCTAAACAGGTGCTTTAATCCACTGAGGTATTTGGCCAGCCCCGTCAATATTTTCATTACTCATTCCTGTTCAATTTTTGAGCATATAATTTTAAATACAGGTATATTTCATCAATTATCAGTTGTATACCTATGGTCCTGTAAGTAGAAGAGGCAGTAATTCTGGACTCAGACTATACTAAGTTTAGTTGCTACTCTGTCACTTTCTAACATAGTGACATTTAACATATTGATTTTTTTGGTTTTGCCACTGTTACTATCATATTTAGATTAAAAAACAAAACTAATTTCTTATGTGGTATTTGGGAAGATGGAATTATTAAAAGTGTTAGTGGTTAATACAATTTTGACCATACATTAATCAATGACTGAGGGATTATTGTTGTTATAGTTATATTATAAACTAATCCTAAAAGAGAAACATATAAAATAATGATGAAGATACATATTTGAGTACAATTATGCTCAAACTCAAGGTGGGTAGGAGAGAGAGAGAAAGAGAGATTCTTCTGGAATTTTCTAATCTTGTTTCACATTTGCTGATTACAAACCTAGTGTAACTGTTCTCTAACTTCTATGTCAGTCAGTCTCTTAACC
>NW_004524735.1:315794-323819 GCF_000260255.1 Octodon degus | reverse complement strand
CATAAATAAATCTGTTAATCTGGGCCACAGATTTGAAGATAGAGACAGAAAATATATCAATCATTGTTAATCAGCTATTCTTGTTTTAAAAATCTGTAACATATGTTTTGTTGTATGTTACCCTGTTTCTGATTTTTATTCTTGCTTTTGTTTTTACTGTTCAAAGCTCGTGACCAAAATCCTGATTCATGATCCTGATTTCTGACTCATTCATGATAAAAACCCTAAAGAAATGTGGAATAAATGCCTTTTACCTCAATCTAATAGAAGCCATCTGTGACAAATGAACAGCCAACATCATACGAAATGGAAAACATTTGAAAACTTTTCTTTAAGATCAGGAAAAGGCAAGGACACTCACTGTCACCTCTCCTGTTCAATAGAGTGATGGAAACATTAGCCAGAACAATTAGATAAGAGAGAGCAATAAAAGGAATTATGATTAGAAAAGAATTGTGAGATTATTATTATTTGTAGATGACATGATACTCTATATAGAATACCAAAATAACTCCACCAAGAATCCTGTAGATTTAATAAACAAATTCAGGAATGTAACAGAATACAAAGTCAACACTCAAAAATCAATAACAGTACTGAACACAAACGATGAATGCACTGAGAGAGAGATTAGGCAAACCACATCTTTAACAGTAACACTCACAAAAAATGAAATGCTTAAGAATGAAGCTCACAAAGGAAAACATTTATACAGTGAAAATTGCACTACTCTGAAAAAAGAGATTGAGGAGGAAGTCTAAAAAAAGAAAGTTATTCCTTGCTTCTGGATAGGAAGAAAAAACATTGTGAAAATGGCCATATTCCCAAAACTGTGATACAGATTCAATCCAATTCTGATTAAAATTCCATTAGTATACCTCAGAGATCTAGAGAAAACATTTTTAAAAATCTCCTGGATCCAGAAGAGACTTAGAGCAATAAAAGCAATCCTGACCAACAAAAGCACCAGGCATCCCAATACCTGAGTTAAAATTGTACTACAAAGGTACTGTATTAAAATCATTATAGTACTGGTAAAAAAATAGATCAGAGGATCAGTGGAACAGATTAGAAGATGCAGATACAACCACAAACACCCTCAGTCACCTTGTCTTTGACAAAGGGGCCAAACATGTTCACTGGCAGAAAGATAGCCTCTTTAATAATTGTTGGAAAAACAGGCTTTCCACATGCTGGATGATAAAGTTATACCTATGCTTATCATCATGCAGAAAACTGCAGTCAAAAAGGAACAAATATTTAAATATTAAAATTGAAACACTAACTCTTCTGCAGGAGGAAGAAGGTACAATTTTAAGGAAATAGGAGCAGGCAGAGAATTATGAACAAAAACTGAACTGTACTGGAAATACTTCAAAGACACAACAATTGGGATCTCATCTTTTTGAAAATATTCTGCACATAAAAAAATCACTAAAAGAATAAAAAGGAAATACATGAACGGGGAAAAATTATATCCCACTGTCCTTCAGACAAAGGAGTTCTATCTAGAACATACAAGAAATTAAACAATATCAGGCCTCCAAGTTTCAAAGATGCAATTCAAAAAATGGGCATTTGAGATGAATACACACTTCTCAGGTGAAGAAAGAGAAACAAAATAAATACATGGAAAAAATGTTAAACATCATTGTTCATTTAAAAAGCAATGATGAGCTTCTGTCTCACCCGAGAAAGAATAGCTATCATCAAGAAACCAACCAATAACAAATGCTGGAGAGGCTGTGGGGTAAAATGAACCGTTCTTCACTCTTGGTGGGAACACAGGCTGGTATAACCACTATGGAAATCAGCACTGAGATTCCTCAAAAAGCTAGTATTGGAGGTCCCGTTCAAGCCTGCGATTCCCTTCCAAGGTATTTTTCCAAAAGGACTGAAATAAGCATATAACAGCAGTGTATGTACTCCCATGTTTTCACTGGTGCAATTTATTTTAGCTAAATCTTGGAAGCAACCCAAATGCCCATCAATTCAGGAATGGATAAAAAGAGGAGGTAGTTTTACACAACAGTGTATTACTCAGCTATAAAAAAGATAAATTTGAAGCTTTTATAGGTAAATAATGGATGAGACTCTATTGTTAAGTGAAGTAAATCAGACCTGCATGGGCAAACGTCTATTTTTTCAGTAGTGTGAGAATCTGAAAAAGTAAAATCTGAATAGTAGAATAGTTTCTGTTAAAGGGAAAGGATCTCTTCAATGGGGGAGAATTTGGGGGAAAGTAAGAGGACAAAAGATAAAAGGGAGAAAGATATATTCATGTATGTATGCAGGGTAGTTACTGATGATGAAAAGAGAAGTTAATGCTTAAATTATTTACATATTTCTTTTTAATTTATTATAACTTCTTGTGTTATCAATTTTGTAGGCTTGGAAGTTAATGTTTCTAAAAATTGGATGAGAAGATTTCTGTCACCAGGCTCTAAGTTGGATTTCAGTCACAGAGAGTTCATTGTGGTGCTTGGATTTCATAGTCAGCCCGAGGTAAAAATCAATATTTGAACTCCATTTATCTCGCTCCAAACTTCATGCTGCACCAGTTCAACTCTGAAGTCTCTTCATGGTGCAGCTAGAATACAGAAAATATGCGCCCCTGCAGGAATATGCACTTTCATATGTAGAGGGAGGAAAGCGGAGTCTAAAGCTGAATGTGTCGTTTTCATGTTGGTGTGGTGAACAGTGCTGGGGAGGCTGAGCTCGCCTGCAGACTAGATGCTGTGGAATTCAGGGTCATCATGCTACCATATCCAATTAGCATCATATATTGGTAGACAGCCTTTGTTACAAATAACAAACCAAAGCAACATGCATGATTATTATCTAGGGGATGCATTTATTTACTGTAATTACCTTTTGTTGGCTTAAAGATCTATTGTAAGACACCACTGCATTAAATAGTGAAGTTTTGTGGGACTTCTTTTGTTTTTTTAGGTCAGGTTTTCTTGTTTTGAAGACCTGAACAGTTCTGAGGTTCACTGGTTACTCACTTTGCAAAATACCCTTAATTGTTGCACCTGCTGAGGCAAGTGTAGGGAGCTGGGTTCAATCCCTTGAAACCACATGCTACACAGGCCCCACCTCTAGGCACAATGAGTTGACCACCGTGCCTGGAAACAATGTGCTGGGGAGGCTGAAAACAGTAGGGTCTCTGTGAGACCCAGCTGTGAAGTGAGACCATGCACCAAATACATAAATAAATTTAAAAAATAAAAATGATTGAAATAGCTCCTGTCCGATCTCTCTGTTATAAAGTGACACTGTATCTATTCTTTGTTTTCCATTTGTCAATGTACTTTGTGCAAAACATTCATTAAGTGTTCTAGACAAAAAGAATATAGAATTATATTCTACCTCATTACAGGTAATTATTTGTTCATGTAAATTACTTAGTATCCTCCTTCACAAGGCTTTGTCTATCTGTCCCCATTAATTTATGTATTCAATCATTTACTTTATTATCATAGACTGGTGGATTTTCATTTTATACTTTGAGTTATTCATGAATATTTTTGTATTTTTTAAAAATTATTATAGCTTTGACAGTTGGAAATTATTCATTTCAGTTGGCCTCTGGATCCTTTGGAATGTCCATTGTAGGAAATTTTTCTATTTGTTTTAGTTCTTTTGTGTTTTATTTTGTACTATAAGATGCTTTTTTGTATTTCCTTCCCAGTCCAAGATAAGCAATTTCTCTAAGGAGTTCTGGTTATTTTTATTGATGAATGAGTAAAATGAATGAAATGTATATTGTGCAAGCTACAAATATGTTTGTTATATGAAGCATCATTAATATTGACTTTATTATTTATAATTCACACTTCAAACAATCCAAATACCAATAAAAATTGGAATGAATAAATATAAGCTATAAGCATGTGGCAATTAAAATAAAGACATTATGAGTATGGAGAAAAATGTTAAGGAATCTTCAAACTATAAAAATGAACAAAATATGACTCCTGAAACACAGCCATTCCTACACAATATCATGTACAGATTCATGAAATAATGTCCTGAGAGATAGCTGAGCAGCCTAAGCACCTGCTTAGGCAAGTGCAGGGAGTAGGGCTTGATCTCTCGCACCAAGGCATAGTTCAAGGGTCACATTGACCCTTCCCCAGGGCACGCTGAGCCAGCCCCAGAGATCAGGCCTGGTGGTACATGCCTGCTATCCCAGTGCTGAGGAGACTGAAAACAGGAGGCTCACTACTTGTCCAATCTGAATAGTGAGACCTTGTACCAAATATATTAAAAATGATCAATAAATTCATGAAATATACTAAACCTAGAATTGTTTTCTATGGTAACATTTGCTTTTGAAGTCAGGTAAGGCTATAATGGGGATTGAGAGGGGAAGGCTTCTACGGTGCAATTAACATTCTATTTGTTTTTCAATCTGGAAGACTGGAACATTCTAATGTATTTTGATGAAGATCATTAGAGATATATTATTAATATATTTCCATTGAGTTTCAGTTAAACTATTATGAAAAGAAAAGATGCTCTAGACCACTGAAATCCTGAAAATAAGTCAAAACAATAGCAAAGATGATTATCAAAAGTGTCAAAAGACTATAAAAAAGTCTTAAATTTCACATTATGTGGAATAATAGGGGATAGGTATGAACACATATTCTTTTTATTGTATCATTAATGTTAGTCACATAGAATAGTGTCTGAGTTACTTTTCTCTCATTGCTTTCACAAAATGCTGAGAAACCCAAAGTTAAAATGGAAAACATTTACTTAGTTCATACTTTGTAGAGCTTTCAGTCCATGCTCAGCTGATTTCAAGGCAGGATGGCACAGGACAGAGGAGGCATAAGACAGCAAAGCAATGAGGGAGAGTAAGACAGGCCTCTTTCTTCTCCTTATACTGTTTCCAGGCTACAGTGTTTAGGGCAGTGTCAATCCAATCAGTTGACTGATCCAGCAGTCACCCACCCTTAATCCAAGCATGCTTAATCCTAGCATTGCACCATGAATCAATAAAGCACTTCAGAAAAAGCCACCACCAAAAAAGTCCATGACTTCATTAGGCTTTGGGGAAACATCTAGACACAAATGATAATGCTCTGCCCCTGACCCTCAAAGACTCAGCTTCATCACTTTAAACACAAAGCATTTACTCCTTCTCCAAGAGTTGCAAAAATCCTAGTAGTTTCAGCATTTCTGAAAGTTCCAAGACCCAAAACTCTGCTGAGAATTATGGCAAACTCTCAGCTATGAGCTCTAATACAAATGAAAAAAAAGTAATCACTTCTAACGTTCAATGACACAAGATCAGTATTTCCATTCTTAAAGTCACAGACAAGAGGATACAAATGAATGAGACCAAGGAAAGCCCCAGAGCTGGCCAAATAGCTCAGCAGATTAAAGTACCTGCTTAGGCAGAGTGCAGTGGCTGGGTTCTGTCCCCGGTGTGTCATGCCGGCCCTGTCCCCAGGGTGCACTGAGACTGTGATGGAGACTGGGCATGGTGTCATATGCCTGTAATCCCAGCACTTGGGAAGCTGAAAACAGGAGAATCACTGTGAGTCCAATGTGTGTAGTGAGATCTTGTAGACTCTGGAAACCCTGTACCAAATACATTAAAAAAAAGAAGAAAGTCCCAAAACCAGCAGTGTAAAATTAAGTTCTATGGTTCCTCATGTACTATCCAAGGCAGTCTGTGGCAAAATGTGAGCTTTTAGTGGCATGGGTGAGTCCTCCCCTAAGGCACTTCTGGTGGCTGTAGCTCCTGTGGCTTCCCTCCTGGGCCCACTGTGGTCTCTCCCTGCACCTTTCCACACACAAGCCATGAGCCTGGCTTCCCCAACCTCTGGGGTCTTCTCTGCACCTTTGTCTTTTCTCTTACAGCTTCACATACTCCTCTCAGTTGCACATTGCCTGCCCACCCAGGCTATTTCTGAAATCAGGGTAAAAGTCTTCCCAAATTGACAACTCTTCCATTTTTTATGCACCAAAAACCAGTGTCACGTGGATGATGCCAAAATGTGCTGCTAGCTTTCACAGTGGCCTGACTTTCTTCTTCTTTGGATGTATTTGTCTAGTGCCTGAATTGTTGAGCACTCTAAAACCAAATGTAATAAACAGGTTCTCTAGACTGCCTACACTGAGGAACATGGGGCTCCAGGGCTTTGTTCTCAAGGAAAAGTCTGCAACATTTGCAAACCTGATGCTATAAAAGGTGTAGTTCTTCTATTTCTTGGGAGGCACTCAGACTATCTTTTCTATTTTCCTGTTCCTTCTCAGCAATCAACATGTCCTCTGCACTATCTTTGCTGCCTATATCTTACTGAATATTTCTTTCTGGCCAAACTAAAACAAAAAGAGAAAGTTTTAAATAATTCTACTGGGACCATTACTCTTGATTCTCAGCATAAATCTGGGTAAAAGTGCCCAAAAGTATCCATGCAAAATTACAACCCCTTGAAGTTTCCTATGCCAGATTAATAAATCTACTGTCCTTAATCTCAGTTTCAGGCAAAAGCACTGGACATGAGCAAACTCCAGGCAAGCTTTCTACCAATATGCAATATATATCATCTGCACAACCAATGCAGTCCTCCCCATAAAAAACCTCTCCAGCCTGGCGCTTAGGGGCAAGAGCCCTGGAAGCTGCTGGTCTCCTTCGCGGTGGCCGAGTCTCTCAGTGCAGTCTTAGGTGTTTCCAGTGCTATTTTCCAGAATCTCAGAAGTTTTCCCGACTCCTCCCACAAGCCATTCCCAAAGCGTCCTGAACCACATGGTCCAGAACAGCCAGGGCAATAACCCCACTTTTCTCATACTGAATTCGGTCTTAGTTAGTTTTTGTTGTTACTGAGACAAATTACCTGACACCCCAAGTTAAGAGAGTAGAGGTTTAAGTAGCTCCCAGTTTGTGGAAGATTCAGTCCATAATCAGCTGGCTCTGTGGCAGAGGGATAACAGTTCATGGTGATGGAAGACAGAAAAACAACAAGATCAAAGAGATAATAAGCCTCTTTCTCTCCCTTATATTGACTACAGTCCACAGGAATTATGGCAGTGCTAATCTGATCATTGGACTACCCAACAATCACGCACCCTCAGTCCCAGCATTGCACATCCAGATTCCACGACCTTTGGAAACATCCCATGACAACATGATTCTTTGAGGTGACATCTAGACACAAACCATTACAGGTAGTAAGAATATTTTTGTAGTGTGTGTGTCTTTGTATTTTGGATTATTTTTATCATTATTGCCCCTCTCTTTTCTCCCATTTCCTTGTGAGGCTTTTTACCATCTCTATTTCTCATTGAAATTTCATGTCTTTTCTCTTTATCTTAAGAAATACATTTTAAATGGCTTTAGAAGAGAAAGCATGTTTACTTTCTAAAACTTGTTTACTTTGCTTCACATGATGGTCTCCAGTGCTGTCGTGAATTAAAACTAAAATGGCACCCAAATTTCTCACATCCTCAGAGTTAAGGATTTTAAAATAAGATTGGGTCGTGAGCATGCTGTAATTGTCAGCAGATTAAATCACAAAGGATTTCATAAGATAATGTGTCATTGGATGGAAACAGGTTAAAGAGGAAAATTACTGAGATGCAGAATGGAAACTCTGTATCCTCCATTGTTTTGCAGCTTTAGATTGTGGAGCTGTCACAGAAAAGCAATTCACCTCTGACACTTCTGCCTCGGAGCCAGAAAACTATGCGCTGAACCCTGTGAGGATATGAGCCAAAATAATTGCCTCCTCCTCTAAGTTGTGAGTGTTGGGCATTTTGTCCCAGAGACTGAAAAGTGAATTAGGTTCCATCTACTGTCCTGCAAATAATCTAATTTCGATCTTTATGGCTAATATTCCAGTGTGTAAGTATACCACAGTTTGTTCATCCTCTTGTGTCTTAACAGGTACCTGAGCAGATTCTATATCTTAGCTTTTGTGTGCACCACCATAAACAGAACCATGCTTGAGGTGCTATATTATACTGTCTTTAACATTTTCAAGTATATACCAAGGAATGTTATAC
>NW_004524735.1:313719-314609 GCF_000260255.1 Octodon degus | reverse complement strand
CGGAGAAATAGAATTCAAATACTTTTGAATAAACATCATTAGTCTGGAAAAAGAAGGAGCAGTTGTGAAAGAGGGAAATGATCTCTTACCATCATAGCCCTTCATGGGGGAGATTTTTCCGTTTTCCTCTTTCCCCCCACCCCGTTTTCCTCCCTCCATTTTCCTTCTGACTTTTCTGCAGGAGTTCCTGGGTGTGACCATATGTGCATTTTGCAATCTCTTCATGCTTCCCTCTTGACTCTTTAATCCATATGGCCATAAGAACTCCTTCCTTGGGATCATATTGAAGACAGAAGACTAGTGAGCATAAAACACTAGAACACTCAGTACATCTAGCCAGTACTACAATTACTGGACAAACAGCTCCTAGGGACAGACAGACACCTGTGATAGCTGCCCCTTCCTTAACTTTTAGGAACTTCAGTTCTGTTTTGGTCTTTTGAATTTTTTGTTGTTGCTATTTTTTAATTATTTTTTGTTTGTTGCAATACCAGGGATTGAATTTGGAGCCCTGTGCTTGCCAAGCAGGCACTTATGCTGTTGAGCTATGTCCCCACCCATGATCTGTGGAATTTTGAAGCAAAAATAAGGTGTAATTTATATATGAGGCTCATAAACATCAGGCATAAAAATCAAAGAAATGCTGCCATCACTTTCCAGTGGGAAAACTCTGTTTAATGTAAAATGTGCTCATGTTTCTCCCTTATATTTACAAGAATGTTCAATCACAGGGCACAAGTGTAATAACTGAAGATAGTAAGGTAATACTTTCACATTCCAGAAGGACTCTTAATGAGTGTTGAAAGAATAAGTTTCATTTCACTACTCTGGTCTCCAGTCTATCAAAAAGTCAAACTTCAGTATCCTTCATGTCCCCTATTTGTCACGTA
>NW_004524735.1:308961-310079 GCF_000260255.1 Octodon degus | reverse complement strand
TTCGCAGACCCTTTGTCAGTGTCAGCCATGTGGATGAGTCATGGCCATTGCTTGACCAATTTGTTCTCTGTGAAAGCCTGAAAGAATGTTTTCTTTCCGTGTGACTCTCCATAGGCACACTCTAAGACATTGATCACATTGCTCTGTAGCCCCATAATCTCCTTGATCAGAAAATTCAGAGCATAGCTGAGTTACATGATGTTACAGTACAGGTTCTCCTATTTCCTGAGTCTTCACTGACCTTGAAAGGCTAGGGTCAAAATGTTGGCTGTCCTTACAGCCCTTCTTGTTCTCTGATTTTTGGTCTGCAAACTTAGGTTTTTAACCCTTTGGAAGAGAAGCTTATTATTACCCTACAACATATGCAGTTGGGTTTAACCTCACTATCTGTCTGAATATCAAACATCTTAGTTAAAAGTGTTATTAGTATACTTCTTATGATGTGGTTTGTTCTTCTGAAATATTTACCTAATGAGGACCTTCTATCTGATATTGAACAAAATAGAGAAAATCATCAAGGAAAGGTAGCTGTCCTCAAATAAACTGCCATCTATAGGAAAGAATACATATGAAAACATGTATTAAAATGAAGTCAAAAATAAAAACTAAAAAGGCCAAGGAAAACCATTAAATTTTCATGAAAGGAAGAGTTAATGTTTAATTGCTTGATCAATCTTCCATGCCTATATCTGGTAATCAGTGCAACAAATTTGATGATATCAATACATAATATAACAACCCCTGTTATTTTTCTATTGTTATTTTGAATTTCTGTACCATTTTTATTGCACTATTGTACTATCATTCTGCTTTGTTTCTGTCTTTGTTCTTATATGTTTTAATTTTTTTCTTCTTAAAAATGTTGATCAGAACATGAAAACAAAAAGAAAACTTTTAAAAGAATTAAAGTTGGAAATAGAGCACAGCGCTGATTTCTCAAAGGATATTACCATAATAAATATGATGGATGGTATTGTAAAGGATGGCATGCAGCAAACAAGAGTAATTATATGTCATCAAGAAATGGATAGTTGAACCTAAGCAGAGGTATAAGGGGAAAGAGGACTGTGTGCCCACTGTGGGAAGGGCATTTCAGCCAGTTTAGACATGGTCTCTCT
>NW_004524735.1:306838-308111 GCF_000260255.1 Octodon degus | reverse complement strand
TTACCACTTCCTCCCAGTACCATGAAGAGGAAGCAAAAGATACACATCCTTAATCATTTACTGAGAATTCTGCTAAGGGTTTCTGTGTGACAGAAACAGCTGCTTATATACAAGTTTGGAACAACTCAGAATCACCACATGGGTGTGTAATAATGTGTTTATAAGAAAATCCATCTGTGGTCAGGGGTATATTTTATGAAGAAAATTAACAAAGACAAAAAGGAATAATTTCAAAATGGGGCAACACACTCTTATTCCTTCTGTCACTTTCAGACAGAAGTTCTGCTTCTCCCTAAATGTAGCTTTCTTTCCCCAGCCTTAAGAATATAATCTGAAAAAGCAGTGAATAATAAATGCATATTTCTGCAATTTTTAGTAAGAGCCTCATAGAAGCACCTGCTTGTGGATTTACAGAACACAAACACAAAGGGCCATTCAATTCTAGGGAATCTCAATGGGAAAATGACTGACAGATTTAAAACAATATTATCAGGTACTGCAGAATAAATATTGAATTTTATTACACCCATATGTTGTGCTTTAGTTACTGAAAATTTACAAGTTGTGAAATTTCCTAAACAGAACCTTTAATGGAAGCCAATTTTATTTTGACATACTTTAATAATGAGTAA
The DNA here is from genome assembly GCF_000260255.1 of Octodon degus. Taxonomy (NCBI): domain Eukaryota; kingdom Metazoa; phylum Chordata; class Mammalia; order Rodentia; family Octodontidae; genus Octodon; species Octodon degus. The sequence continues at coordinate 307,479 of NW_004524735.1, read as the reverse complement.
AACAAGATTATAAAAAAATAATCAGGCAAGTGGAAGGATGTGTATTTTGGGTTCCTTCTTCAAGTACCTGGATATTTATATGATGTGTTTATAAGAATGAGAAAATAAAAATGCTTTAAGAGATTTATCCTTGGCACATTTTAAATAGGGCTAAAGTTCTTGGGAAGGTCAACTGATCCAACAAACATGAAAGAACACATGACTTTATTGATCCACTGTATGCAGTAGAGATGCCACCCCTTCTTGTTTTGAGGTATATCAGGGTCTTAGTTTCAGGAAGTAGGACTCTCGTGCATGGATCTCAGGGCTTCGGGTCACAGAGCCTATCACTGTGCAGATGTTAAAACCATCTACATTACCATCAAAGTCATGAGATTTTATACATTCGTTTGGTATCAAATTTCATCTTCACTCACTTAAACTTAGGTTTATATTTTGTCTTATATTTTATTAGCATTTATCAATATTTCTGATAGTGAAAGATGACAAGAGAAATGATAGTGAAGGATGGTCTTTCATATAAGAAATTATAATATTTGCTTTTGATTAATGGTTTCTTGAGAATAAATGAATTTTTAGATACAAAATTCTTGGACTGGGCAAGGGAGATGGCTCAGTGGAATAAGTGCTTCCCTGGCAAG
>NW_004524735.1:304446-305538 GCF_000260255.1 Octodon degus | reverse complement strand
TTTTTTTTGCTTCAAAAAGGGAAATTATACAATGTATTTTTAGTTTGACAGGTCACTCTATAAAATCATCCTAGTGGAACCAAGAAAGATGTGAAATTCACTGAAAAGTTCGGAGAAATAGGGAAGATAATGGTAACCCAATTTTTATAGTTTCCCTGGTAACTAGAAGAAAATTTGGAAGTTGCTTTTCATTTGTAGTAGTGATCCTAGTCACATAGTTTGATATACATTCCATGTATAAGATTATTGAAAAGAAACATAAACTATCACTATTTTTTTTTTTAGAACTGGGGATTGAACTCAGGCCCTTGCGCTTGCCAGACAAGCGCTTATTCTACTGAACTATCTCCCTGGCTCCTATCATTAAATTTGAGTACAAACTGTGAGATACTCATTGCAATTTGTTTCTCAGTAAAGTATGGAAAAATAACAGACTGACATAGTAAAAGAATATTGCCCTTTGCACTCTCGCTTGTCTTGTTGATTAAACCCAGGAAGTCCTTAAGCAAATCAGATCATCATCACGAAATAATTTTGTTTTAGATAATATTTTTCAAAACAGCCTACTGACCTTTTGTCTCAGAGGTATTCCAAGTTTGTATTTTAAAATGAAGCCTTACCCCTTATTGTTAAGACCTTTGCTGTTGCAATTGGCATGGTCTGTTTTGGATTTTGAACACCTGCTCAGAAGAGGAAAATCTATCAAGACAGGAAGTAGCTCGGTGGGTGCTTAGATTGAGGGTTGGGGCTGGCAGACTTTTGGTTATGGGCAGTGTTTTGGAGACGTCAAAGTGACATAAATGTAATTGGGAGTATAATTGCCCAGCACTGTCAAGGCGTTAAATCCACTGAATACCAAATTGCGCACCTTAATTTTATAAATTGCATAGCATTCAAATCTACATCAAGAAAACTTTCACTTGAATAATCTGTAAAGGAAGACTTGTCAGAACTAGCTATAACTTTTAAAAATCTAAATTTTCAGAGCCAAATACAGAAAACATTGAGAGCTGGTGCGAACCTCCAATGACACCTCGTGGGGCTCTGCGTGACCAGTGCTAGAGTCAGAACGCTGTTGTTTTTTATTTTATT
>NW_004524735.1:301475-303187 GCF_000260255.1 Octodon degus | reverse complement strand
TGAGTTAGATCTACTTAGTGAGACCCTGTAAATCCTATACTAAATATTTTTTTTTTAAAAAATATGTGTCCAAGCTTTTCAATATATGTGTAAAATTTATTTTATTTGTTTGATTATTTAAAATACTGAATGAGTTCTACATTTTTAAGACATTTATTTTCCTTGCTCTGGTTCAAATTCTCTCTTTATTTAACTAAAATCTCATTTTAAAAAGACAAAATTCCCCCCAGAATTAGCACATGTCCTATCCAAAAATGATAAAAGATATAAGCAGTTGATGAGAAGAGTAGTGAAAATGAGAGTAAGCTAGCAGGCTAAGAAAGAGATGGGCACTAACGGATTTGACATGAGTGCCTTTGATATTTTCTGGAAAAGTCTTCAAGAAGACCCCATTGTACAGTCTTCCAGAAATTCAAATTGTGTTGCTTTGTGGATAAGATCCAGTTATGTGAACCAATAAAATCTTTTTGCACAATTACACACCAGTTTTGCATCCACTAGAGAGAGCGCTGTATTATGAAGTTGGAGGTTAAGCAATTCCTAATATTCAGACCTGTGATATATTCACTTTCAAACACTTCTATATTCATATTTTTTCAATTGTCACCGCCACTCTTATCAAAATTTTTTTTTCTGTTCAAAATTGAACTCCATTCCTGTTAATGGCCTAAAGTATTTCAGGTTATGTGTTTGATTTATTTTAGTTAAATTATGGTCACAAGGTCCATTTATTTTTCTCACAAATGACTTCAATTTATAATTGTTCATGGGAGAGTAGTACTTAGTTATGCGTAAATGTCATGTTTTCTTCATTGTAGGTGAGCATAGCAACTACTTTTAAAATTCAGCTGTTATGAATTTTGCTGAGTGGGCATGAATCACTGTACTGCACTCTTTCACTTTTTTTTTTTTTGGTGGTAACAGGGATCAAACTCAGGACCTTGCACTTGCCAGGCAAGCACTTATTCCACTAAGCTGTCTCCCAAGACCATCTTTAACTCTTTTGAAAAGAATAACCATGCTGATTTTCATTTTTGAGGAATTTCCTGGCTGTTATGGTAAATATTGCTCTTAACTTTTTCAGAAATGTTAGGATTGTTACATTGTTAACATAACTAGAGCACAGTGAATTTAAATTCCTTTCTGAAACTTATAAAGCCAGAGGTGGAGCTAAATCTTTCTAGTTCCCTACAGGCACCAAGATTTTTTCCTCTACACTGTGTATTTGCAGAAAGGTGAGACCAAACTCAATGACAACTCATTTTATTGTTATAAAATATGCATTTTCTCTGTTTCAAAGTACAAAGAAAATGACACCTACTGAATGACAAATAAAACAAGCTGCACCAGCCAAGTGCACTGACAAGCTTTAGCTCAGAACCTAAAGCTTACTGATGTGATGACGATTTATTTGCATCCCACTTTCAGAGTTAGCTGTCTCTGCTAAAATTCAGACATCATTTTCTGACAGCAATGTTTGTTCCTGTACACCTGTTCTCCACTTGAGATTTATCTTTAGGAAAAGAGGAAAGGAAATCTCTGGCCATGAACTCAGTAGTAGTCTACCAGGATTCTGTTATAAGTCTCACTGGGACTGAGACTTGAAGGGTAGGTATTTCTTTCATGCAATTCTGAAGAATAGAAGCCCGAGGCATCTGTTGGGTTAGTTTCTTCTGGCACCTCTCTCCTGGGCTTGCCTCATATTTCTGAAC
>NW_004524735.1:294724-300470 GCF_000260255.1 Octodon degus | reverse complement strand
AGTCACTCCAACCAGACACCATGGAATTTTGCCTTCTGTTATCAGACCAACAAGATATCACTTACCCAAAGTAAGAGTTAAATGTTTTGTAGAGTATATATTAATACAATGAACTTTAATTTCAGAAATATTCCAAAACTTCTGGCTTCTGTGTTGTGAGCTAAAGAGGGAGAAAGTCCTGTTCTCAAAATTCTCAGTAGAAAAACTTGAAGAAATTGAAAAGGAGATACTTCTCTTTTATGCTTCAGGATATCAAGGTCACCAGACATAAAAGTATCTACAAACCTGGAGAGAAAGGCAAGTATAGAGAATATAAGAAGTCTGCTCATGATCCAGTATCTTTGAAAATCAGCAAACTGTAGAAAACAGTGCAAGGTTTTGAAGAACTGCTGGACAGAGGAACTTTCTGGGAGAGGGGAAGTAATGGAGAGTGTCCCTGTACTTTCATGGGCCTACCCCTAGGAGGTGCTTGCACCACCACCACCAGGAACATGGAGAGACAAATTCCCTGGTGTTTGGGCAGCAAGAACAAACTCACTGCCTTATAAAAGGGTTTATTTGCAAATTATGAACAAAATGACTAAGAGTTCATTTTGACTTATTTGGATGCATAAAAATTATGGAACTTCATGGACATCTTGAAGAACTAAGAATTAGGTCATCGCTGAAGGGGGCAGCTATTTATCCTTGGCAATTTTACCTACCACTCGAATTAACACATTTTTTAAGTCTTGGTCATCTCTCACTAGGCCCAAAGCTCCACCCATGAATCCACCTTTCTCCTGAGTTTTTACCTCACTCCAATAACAGGGTCTTATGTCTGCCTCTCTTATATGTAAAGCCCCTGTGTTAGTTTTATATATAAATGTGGCTCTAAACCCTCATGCAGTTATAGCCAGGACCCAAGGGGGGTCACAGGATTATAGGAAATTCCAGCTGACTAGCTGGGAGGGGGATGATGTTGTCAGAAGAGGACCTCAGTGTGACCCTAGAAGGTTATCTCTCCCTTCCAAGTTCCCATCTTGACTCTTGTATGCTTTCTAACTACCATAAGCAGAACAGATTTCCTTCTGAAATGCCCCTCTGTCATGCTGCCCTGCTTGATGCCAGTCAATTACGGACCGCTATCTCTACAAACTGTGAGCTAAATAAACCTTTCCTGGGTGGCGAGATATCTCAGTCAACTTAGCACCTGCCAGACAACTAAGCACTTGTTTGGCAATTGCAGGGCTCAGGGTTCCATCTCTGGCACCACTTGCTGTGCCAGTCATGCCCCCGGGCATGCTGAGCTGGCCAGTGACATCAGGCATGGTGGCAAGTGCCTGTAATCCCAGCGCTGGGGAGTTTGAGAACAGGAGGATCACTACTAGTCTCATTTGCATAGTAAGACCCTGTACCAAGTACAAAAAAAACTAAAATAAACTAAAAACCTTGACCTCCTTAATGTTGGGTGTGTCAGGTATCTTGTCCAGGCAAGGAGAGAAGAGTAACCGACATAACAACTTAGTGATTTTTATGCTTAGCACTTTCAATTCATGTTGTCTTTTCAGTTCAGTTGTCTCACACAGGCAAATGAATTTCTGTAAGATATTCTTGCAATACATGCTTATTATAAATCATTTCCAATGTGAGAGCTCTTCTGCAATCATCAAACTTAATTGTCCAGGAACTACTTGTATGCTATCTAGAATCTTAAGGATGATTCTCCATGGATTTTAATTTACGTGCTTTTTGAATATTTATGAATTAAACCTTTTGGCTTAAAATTGAATTCCTATTGCATAAATATCCTTTATTATGTATGTCTTTAAAAAAATCTTAAAATCCTTTGTACCTAAGTGTCTAGATATTTCTCACAGTAAAACAAAAGCATGATCTTATCACTTTAAAAACTGAGGAACACTTGTAATTAATCAAAGTAATTGTTTACTGGGAATGGAATGACATATAAAGTAATATTCTAATCATTTTTTCTGAATGAACTGACTTGCTAATTCTTAATACATTTTAGGATGTGCTCTATGACCATTTTTACTTTAGAAATTAAATTGCGGAAGCCCAGAGCAAAAGCATGTTGTTGGGAAGCCAGCCAGGCTTGGACTCCAAGTTAAGGTCTGTGCCACAGTCTGTGACCAGCAGCCTCATCTGAAAATGTGCCTGCCTTTACTCTGAAAAGCACCATGATCAACTTTTTCTAGGAGGAAAATTGTTTCTATGATTTTTTTTTGTAAAAGGATTACCTTAAATAAGGTACATATGAATTTATTTTAAAATGATGGAATAGGGCCGGGAGGATGATAGCTCAGCAGAATAAACACTTCCCTGGCAAGCGAAAGAGCCTAAATTTAATCCCTGACTCCGCCAAAATAAATGAATAAATACATAAATAAATAAAATTAAAAATGAAGCATAAAATACAATAAAATGATGGCATATAAATATAGTGTCATAAGCTGGTACAGCAGGTATCATAGGAAGTTCTTAAATTGAAAACTCTTCACAGGTACAATACTCCCATCTCATTTCAGTAGAGGTGCCTGCCTGTTCAGTATCTTGCTCAGCGCTTCCTAACAGCCTTCACTAGTGTCCAGGGAAACAGGAGCATGAGGCTAACATAAGTGAAGCTTTGGGCCTTCACGTTACTCACATCACCGTCCAGAACACTGTGCAAACTGTTTCTTGTGTCTGCTAAGTGATGCTTTTCATTTTCTCACATACTGAGAATATATTATGAATCCAAACGACCACGCTTCCTTTGCTCACCAGGAGTCTGGGGACAGATATTAATGGCATTTGGTGTGACACTCAGCGTCCCATGTGGTGCCACAGTTTTTGACTTTTACAATTGGCTTTAGTAATTAAACTTGGCATCTGCAGGACCAACTTTTGTGGACGCTCTCTCATTGTGCTTGGCAGGCAGCTCTTCTGTTGTACGACATCAGGCACTTTACATCTCGGAGAGCTACCTATTGAAAAGCAAATTAAATTCTACACTTTTAGGATATTAATTATAGTATTTCACAGGCTGTTCATAGCTTTCATCTGAAGTCTTCAAAATGGTGTAGAAGTGTTAATTAAACCTTTATGGGACTTGATTACATTTTTAGATATGTGTGGAAATGGATCACAATATCATTATATATTATTAGACTTCAGAATCATCAAAATGACTACACATCACAATTTTCTCATATTTTTACCTTTGAGTATATATGAGAGGTTCATAATTATTCAATATATTATCCTTTACAAACCCTTGACACATGAGTTTCTAATATTTTAAAATTCATCAAAAGGAATAATTGTATCATCCTCCATATAACAAGTAATTTTAGTAATAGACGGTTTGACTTCAGTTAATGGAGATTTTTTTTTCCTTTCACCCCTCATATAACTTTTCCTTTTCCACTTCAATTTTCACTCTTCCTACAATTATGGATATTCAAACTAAAGCTTTAATATTTCCCATAGAAGTATTTTAAGTATTTTTAATATTTGACAAAGTAAAGTTTGCAACCCAGATCATTAGTTATACAATGTTTGAGGGAGACGATACCTACATGTTCTCATTCCAGACACTGGCTACTGTTGAAGTGTAAAAGTGAAGCATTTCTCACCCCCAAAATCTTGGCTCCCAATGCAGCAATATTCAAACCAGTGTCCTAGATTAGTGATTAAGTCATGAACAAGTTGACCTTATCAATACATTAGTCTACTGATGAGGGGTTCCATTGACTGAACCCATCACAGTGGTTTTTGGACTAAACAACCACATACTGGTGATATTTATTATTGGATTATTGACCACTAGGAGTGGTCTGTGTTCATTTTCCACAAGATGCAATCATCTCAAAAGACAACTTTAGCTTTGATGGGAATTCTGACTGAGGCTCAGCTCCATGTTTGCCAAGTCACTGTAGTTTATAATAATAAAGCAAGGTGCAATGTGGGAGTCAACACCGAAAATGTATATAGAAAGTGCTTTGCGTCTGGGTTGCAAGGTGGCCTCTGCCAGCTCAGCTGAGGATACCACAGACAGCAGAGCCCAGATGCAGCCTCATTTTCTGTGTTCTTCCCAGGCATTCCCAAGCCTACCGTTTGCAGCCTAGCAGCCCAGCTCCCAAGCTATCAGCTCAAGATTCACATGCACTTTTTCCAAACTATCCTTTGGGTTTCTCTAAGAGCATCTTTGTTCTCTTTATGTATTTAAGAAAGTGGATCCCTTTAATAAATAGTGGTCATCAGCCCTGTCTTTGTGTCACCAGTCTTCTTTCATGCTGTACCACAAATTATCGAATATCAGCTCCAATATTAATACTTGGTGAACTACACCAAAGTGATCGTATCTGGTAAACTTTTCTCCTTTGGTGTTATAATTAATGAAAGCAAAAAATTATCTTTTCTATCCTAATATATTGGTGTTGTGTCCACAGTGAAAGGTGTCATTAGATTTTTCATGACCTAGCTAATTTCACTTAAATACTATCTTCTAAGTTCATGTATGGTATAGCAGATATTCGAGTTCCTTTGTTAATGTTAAATAATATTCAATGATATTTACAGACTTTTTTTTTTGCATTTAGTACAGGGTCTACAGGATCTCACTACATAGATTGGTCTCATAGTGATTCTCCTTTTTCAGCATCCTAAGCACTGGGATTACAGGCACGGGCCACCATGCCCCGTCTCAATTTCCCTGACAGAGTGCCCCAGGGGCGGGCCTGGCATGGCATGCTGGGGATTGAACCCCAGCCACTGCGCTCTGCCTAAGCAGGTGCTTTATTCTGTTGAGCTATCTCACTGACCCTTTTACAGACTATTCTGGAATTCCTCCATTTATCAATTGATGTTTTAGTTGGTTTATATCTTGACTTCTAGGAATAGCACTCCAATAAATATGAGAAAAGTATTTCATTGGGACCCTCATTCCAATCAGTCCTTTTGGATATGGCTTTATAACAGAGATGTTGGCTTAAACAGTAGCTATAATTTTATTTGGTTGAAGGACTTTCATTCTGCTTTCTGCAGTTGTTACAGGGATGCCCATTTCTACCTGAAATGTGCAAATGTTCTCTTTGTCCATGGCCTTGATACAAATTCTGTGTGTGCGTGCGTGTGTGCATGAGTGCGTGCGTGTGTGTGTGTGTGTGTGTGTGTGTGTGTGTTAGTTTGATAATGAGCATTCTAAGACTCACAAGAGGTTAGGTGACATAGGTTGAGACAGAGCTTAATGGCACTTTAGGCTGCAGGGTGTTCTTTGTGCACCCCATCAGCTAACACAATGAAAACAATGCTTCACATTTCATATCACACCACTTTTATTCTACTTTTGTAAACAGTGATGTCCGCTGACTGTAATCACCTTGACCACCTTTGCATTTCTGGATCTGCCTTTAATGACTATTTTTTAATAATGATCTTTTACATGATTAAGGCCTACATTTTATGGCTGAGAAATTGTATTGTTTGTCAGCCCTGGTGAAATTTCAGCTCTTGGGTGGTGTGTTGTGTTGCTTTAAGTAATTTAAAACTGCATTTTGTGTATACCCTTCCTGTCTTCAATAGTTTTTGATTCCTTGTTATTTGATCTTGAGCTTTGTGAGATGAAGATTTTATTCCAAATCAATCTGCTTTCACCAAGAGCCAACAACTTCTTGAGAATCACACAAGTTATCATGACTAAGGCTTTTATTTGCAGGGGCTACTCTCTTCCCAGCACTTCCAGGCATAATGGGCTCCAGTGTTG
>NW_004524735.1:292447-293639 GCF_000260255.1 Octodon degus | reverse complement strand
GGTAGAAACTGAGTGAGAAGAAGAGAAGAAGAAAAAGCACTCACAGAAAGAACATCACTTTCCTGATCATCACAACACAGCCCCAAATAGAAAAGGCTGAGCTAATGCATTCAATTAAATGACATTAGCAGAGAAGAGTAGTGTATTTTTTGCAACAATCACAAAACTCAATAAATAACGTTTTCTATAAATTTCATTTATTCTAAAATATTATGTTAAATGATATTAATACCATCTATCGATTATATGAGCATTATTCTTATTTTTCTATGTTCTCCAATAAACATGTGTTTTCTATGTTCATAATCTTATGGGGAATATTTTACACAGTAAAAATATTCCAGTCTGGAATGTATTGCATTCTACTTTCCACATATAATGTTTATTTTGAAATTGCTCTATTGCTAATATTTTTATATTTTAAATTTCTAAATAATCTATCAATTCACTTTGCTCAAAACAAATGCTATTGCTTAGCAGTTGAAATATTAGTTCATTTAAAGATGTATTCGATGATTACAGCAAGCACTCTCAGGAACATCAGTGCAAAGTAATTCAATTTCTGAAAAAGCCATGCAATTTTTAGAAGAGATTTATCTAAAATCATGTAGACCTGTCTATCTACAAATTAGCTGTGGCTGTTTTTTATTTGTTTTTATTTAAATGCAAGTCATTCATTCAAAAAGTGCTATTTTAAATTTACAAAAGAAGAACACTTTTCTTTGCATACTTTAGAGAAAGTGCAAATGGAAAAGTGTTATACATTTTTTTCTGTTTGGGATAATATATGGCTTCCTTTTAAGTTTCTGTTTGTGATAATTTTAGCGACATTCCAGAAGTTCACCAGGTGGCCACTAGTCAGTAAGGAAATCATGTCATCATTTCTTCACATCTGCTTCATTATGTGGCCTGCATCATTAAATCAGCCCTTGTAATCCTCTACATAGATACCAAGGACATCGATCAGATTTGAAACAATAAGTGAAGGAATAAATACCTTAATAAAGTGTAAAAACAAATCTTGCAAATAGAAAACTACAGTCAGAACATGGTCCTCATTTTATCTTTATTTAAAAAAAAACAAGTGTTTTGAAATGGATCAGATTCTTGCTCAGGCTTTGACTGTATGAGCTGGGTTAGGTTCTAAAGGATCCTGTTCTGTGATAGGAGTGGATTTTAGGAAGATTCAATT
>NW_004524735.1:286163-291632 GCF_000260255.1 Octodon degus | reverse complement strand
CAATAGCATTTGTTTTGAGCAAAGTGAATTGATAGATTATTTAGAAATTTAAAATATAAAAATATTAGCAATAGAGCAATTTCAAAATAAACATTATATGTGGAAAGTAGAATGCAATACATTCCAGACTGGAATATTTTTACTGTGTAAAATATTCCCCATAAGATTATGAACATAGAAAACATATGTTTATTGGAGAACATAGAAAAATAAGAATAATGCTCATATAATGGATAGATGGTATTAATATCATTTAACATAATATTTTAGAATACATGAAATTTATAGAAAACGTTATTTATTGAGTTTTGTGATTGTTGCAAAAAATACACTACTCTTCTCTGCTAATGTCATTTAATTGAATGCATTAGCTCAGCCTTTTCTATTTGGGGCTGTGTTGTGATGATCAGGAAAGTGATGTTCTTTCTGTGAGTGCTTTTTCTTCTTCTCTTCTTCTCACTCAGTTTCTACCCCAGGCATCCCTAGTGTCTGGCCATAATTAAACGTGACTGAATGTTACATAAAATTTAGTTAGGAGGAGTGCCTGCATATGCCGCTCTTTCTTCTCTTTCTTCTCAAGCTTTGATTTTATTGCTCTTAATATTTTCTGTGAATTTCAAATCCATTAAAGTCTTTCCTTTTTTTGAATCATCTCTACAATTTATTCTCTAGTACTGTGGAAATTTCCAAGTCATTCAAGCTCTAATATGCCTTCTCTCAAGGACAAAAGAGTACTTCTGACATTCACCACTGGGGGGCCATTAATTGAACCCTGATATCTCCCAAGCCCTTAGGTAGCCCTTTTGCAAGCTTCTCTTGGAAAATTAATTTCTATTCCAAATCTGCACAATGGCAGCTGACACTATTCTGCAGCAGACCTAATGACACCATACTGCTCCATTAAACGGTTTAAGTGTCTCTTCATAAATTTCTCGACTCTATATACACTAACTAGCAAAAGCTTGAAACTTCCTTTCCTCTGCAGAGGCCCTTCTCATTTATGCTGCACAGTCAGCCAAACTAGCCAACGCTTTACCATGCTACTGATTCTTCCACACACATGACTTTCTTTAAGCTGTGTATTCACCTGAAATACGCATCACTATTGTTCCAGAATCTTTTTAGTATTTCCCTATTCTTTAGAGTACATTAAACACATACCAGTCTAATGATTAAAATAAATGATGACCAAAAATTCCATAGGTTTCCATTATTTTATAAAATATTATATAAAGAAATATAAAGACAGAAATTTTTCCAAATTTATTCAATGCAAGATAGGACTGGCTTAAATGACACCTGGATGCTCTCAACATCCAGAGTGGAAATAAACTCACTACCTGATTAACTCTCAGCGTAAGCTGTTGAATGGTTAAAAATACATCCTTGGACGAGGAGCACAGCTTAGCGCTAAACAGTTACTCCAGCTGCAGGAAGCTCTTTCACTGAAAACTGCAAATATGTATGATCTTTCCAAGATTCACTTACTTTGTAATATTCCAAATAGATTTACTGTTAAATAATTCACAAAAACACAATTACACTTGTTTATTTGCATAATGTGTCATTTGCTTCATATTACTGTCATGTATGTACTGCATAATCAAATTTTATAAAATCTCTTAGGCTGAGATAATTTGATTTCCTGTTTCATCTCTCTCAGTGTATTACACTATTTGTTAGATTGAAAGACACCCAGATCACCTTGCTTTCAATTTTTATTGGTTTTCTAAGTGTGAAAGACTTATGGAGAATTTCAAAAGGAAAACAAAAATAATAAAGAAGGAAAGAAAGGAAAGGAGAGAGAGAGAGAGAGAGAGAGAGAGAGAGAGAGAGAGAGAGAGAGAGAGGAAGAAGGAAAGAAAGAAAGAGGAAGGAAGGAAGGAAGGAAGGAAGGAAGGAAGGAAGGAAGGAAGAAGCTCTTTATGCAGGCATGTATTTATTCTTTGAGTCCAAGAAGGTCAGTATAAATATATAAGAACATTTTAGTGAAATTAGTGTTTTATTTAATGTAAGGTCAAAGTAGATCTTTCATTGTGCTCATCCTGCAGTCCCGGTTTATCATAACATTTGTTTTCTTCTTGTTAACTGGCAGAGTTCTTTGGTGATATCTTATATATTATGTAAAGAATATAGTTGGGAATTTTTGAAAAAAGTGGCACCCTTGCCGAGCTCTACCTAGAATTTTGCCTATATTTAAAGACCTGTCATGCTGATATCACCCTGTAAGCAATTTGAAAACACAGGCAACAAAATCTATTATATTTCTCCATCAAAATATTTTTAAATTATTAACATTTGTTCAAAGCATGACTCATTCCAATTTCTCTCTCAGGGAATACATATTTCAATGAATAATAATAATTTGACTCGGGTTCATCAGTTGGCCCTAGCTTTAGTGAATTTGTTTTTTCACGTATTTCCCTTTTCTTATTTCTTTACCCTCATTTTTCTCCTAAGATATTAAAATGATTGATCAATTAAACACTGCCAAAGCACCATTTTGAATAGAAACACTTTTCTCGAAATGAAATAAACTGGTTTTTCACAGGCACATTATTCAAGAATGTGCATATATCTATGTAATTTTTCAATGATTTTTAATTTTCTTTCTTTTAGTCTCAGTTCGCAAAGTTGAGTGGGCAAGGTCATCTGGATTTTGTTTTTTCACAGATCTCTCTAAATGATAGAGTTTCCAAGTTGCAATTATGTGTACGCTCTTGCTTTTGCTGCTTTTGTAAAGGGCTTTATAGAACAAAACATATGACACTCAAATTAATGGACCTATTTTGCAATACAACTTCAAATTTTACAGAGAGAGATAGAGAAAGCTTAGGTACAAACTCATCCACAGTTTCACAATGAATCCCAGCAAGATCTAAAGCCCTAACTGATTCTGATAGTTTAAACACTTTTATTAATATTGTTTTCTTTGTAATTCAAAGCAATTAAGTCACTGAAAGGAAAATTAAACAGACACACAAGAAAGGTTATGTCCTAAAACATTTTCCAAAACATAAGCTTCTGTTCTCACTTACAGAGCTCCTTAACACTGTTTCTTTTTAATGGAAACTTAACATACAGTGTTTACTACATGAACATTATTCATCCATCCACACATGGAGAAAAGAGATCAGAGGAAAATGGATCACTATTTAGCAAACATCAATCAATTCATAAATTCATCTTGCTTTAAACCAGGTGTTTATTCTGAAAGAGAGGATGTGCTTAAACAATCCTGCACATTTCCAAACTGTTGATTAGATGGTTGGTAGTCACAATATAACATTTACATTTCTAGTCAACATCATATTAAATTCACAAATTTAAAATAAAAAGTAGTTTGCATTCATTCTCATAGGACTCAGGCATTTATGTGAAAATGTACAAATTTTAATTAAAGGAAGGAAACATTTGGAAATGAAGCAGAATTGAACAAACATCTTAACAGATAAATTGAGCATATAATGGAGAATTTATTTTTTAAAAATTCTTGAAGTATTTTGCTTAAAGCATATTTCAAAGACTCTTTAAAGTACACATAGTTTATCTGCTCTGTAGAATTACTGGAGTATCAGTGAGATAAAATAACTTCCCAGGATGGCAGCACTCTGAATTGGTGAAGAAGCTGGACCCACAGTGGCACTGTTCTGTTCTCTTTTCATTCTGTTATGTTATTGCAGAAATGAATCATCGACATTAATTCATGTTTGCTTTGTAGCTGCCATGTAATACCCTGAGATGTCTTCTATGAACATTACTGTATCCATCTACACATAGAGAACGTAGATAAACAGAGGATAAATTGCTGTTAAAGAAACATAAATCATGCATAAATTAGCAGTACTTTAAAATAATATTATTCTTCACATTCCCAAAATGTAGAAATGTGTGAGAATAAGAGGTCAGGTGTATCGGACTGGCCAATGGAACCTCCTCCAGTGGACAGGCCCAGAATGTGGGACCAACCTGCTGAGCCTCCTCCAGCAGACAGGCCAGTGTGTGGGAAACTTCAGCAGAACTCTCTGCAAAGAAGCTAGGGGCAAGACCCAGCCAGCTAATACAGGATCAGAACATCTTGCCAGTGGAGCACAGCAGGTTGACTTCCATGAGCCATAGCACAAAGAAGCTAAGAAAAGCAGCCAGACCAAACCAGGCCCAGCTGGATAATCTTGAACATGAAAAATCTAGACCCAGTAAGCTGAGGCACAATGCTAGACCAAGATCTACAAGAGTATCTTCTCTCTCTCTCTCTCTCTCTCTCTCTCTCTCTCTCTCTCTCTCTCCCGAGAGAGAGGGCAACAGGTAATTGGGGTGAAGTAGACTTCCTGAACGATTCCAACTACATCAAGGGAAGGTGGTCAGATGGAAAATAGAGAAACAAATTTAAATACAAATTCCCAAATTAGTATCTGTTTAGTTATAAAGTCATAATGTTTGCTCTCATGGTTTAAAATACAAATCCATTAGTCACTAATGTTTGCCAATTGCTAAATCAAACTACCCATTATTAGTGTTGCTAATTATAGTACTGTAAGTGCAAAACTGTAACTACATTAACCACATAATTTCTCTTGGATAATATCAGTAGGTGCTAGGGTAATAACTAAAGAGATTCATAACAACAAAGCCAACCCTACACAGAGTACTGAAAGATATTCTAGAAACGAATCAAAATGACCACATCTACACAACTAATAAGAGCTTCCCTGGAAAGCTCAAGGGCTTGAGTTCAATCCTTGGTTCCGAAAAAAAAATACTCCATGAATGAAAACGGAAACTAACCAACAAATTGGGTAAACAGTTCAACACAGGAGAAAAATAGATAACTATTTTTCAGGTAAATAACTTATCAAATGTAAGTCAATACATCTCAATTATAACCATCAATGTAAAAGGACTCAATTTACCAATTAAAAGAAATGGACTGGAAGAATAGATTGTGGAGCAAAATCCAACAATGTGCTGTATAGAAGAAAGAAAGTTAATGCATAAATAAATTCATAGGCTCAAAGTCAAAGCATGGAAAACAATACTACATGTCCCAGAACCTCAGAAGAAAGCAGGAGTAGCAATCCTGTTCACAGATAATCTGAACTTCAAAACAAGAATTATCAAATGAAATAAAGAAGGCCACTATATATTCATTAGGAGAAAAATACAAGAGGAAAAGGTAACAGTCACAATTATGTATGTACCAAACATGGGAGCACCTAACTGTATAAGACAATTCTTAATGGAAAAATCTAATATCCAATACCACAGTTTTAACAGGAGATCTTAATACCTTCTTATTCCAAAAAGATAGGGCAAGCAGACAAAGAATAGCAGAGTTAGCAGAAATGCAGAACTTTGATCAAATGGATTTTATGGACATGTACAGAGTGTTCCACACAACCACATTTGAATACACATTCTTTTCAGCTGCATATGGGACATTTTCTAAAATAGACCATGTACTAGTCCATA
>NW_004524735.1:262319-264443 GCF_000260255.1 Octodon degus | reverse complement strand
GGGGGTTGAAGAAATTTATCTTCATTGTTGACCTGATGGATGGCAGCACATAAAGGCTTAATGTGAGGAGGGGGGTTTCCTATGCAAGTCCCATGTCCCGTTATCTCAGATAGGGTGAGTTTATGGCTTTGATCCCAATCACAATTAGAGCCAGAGGAATGGGTGATATAGGTCCCATTTGAAGCAATTCCTCCATAGTAAGGTGGTGAAGCAGACAGGCATAGCCAACAAGACCGAGTGAGGCTGGTCTGAGTATGGTTGATGGCTGAATAAGCTCCCAGTATGAGACTGTACAACCGATTATACACTTGGTTGTTTAGCTCATATGGAACTGTGGGCACGAATCTAGGGAGTGGGAGGTGTGAGGATGTGGAGGTAAGTTTAGGTCTTGGGGTGGTTGGCAAGACCAGAGGAATTTTAATTAAGGCAGGATTGGGTCCTATCCCAATAGGCTTTTGGGGGACTAGTTCCTTCTTTATTAGGATAAGGCTCCCGTAATCTGTACCTGAGGTCCACATTCTATATCCCCAAGTTTTTACTATTAACCATCCAGGGTCCTCAGGTGTGGTAATATTTATGAAGAACACTTTACATCTTTTAGGCCCCTTGGGAGTGGGTAAATAACTAGTGGCTGTGACAATTGTTGGGGTACATCCCCAGGGACTGTAGCTGACTCTGATATCTGGGTCTGGGCTATCTATTGTCCAGTGGGTAGCTATAGTTTCACAGCCCCAGTAGGCACAATAATACTGGTTAGGGCTATTACAGTAACTTTTTCCGGGGTTAGAAGCCGGGCACATGTATATAGTATGTTGACAGTTCCAGTTGTCTAGGTTATTAGGGTTGGTATGTCCAAAGAATTTACAAAAAGCAACCTGGAGGGAAGGGTTTCCTGGTCCCACCCAAGTAGTGAAAGTACTGCCATCTTCCCAACGAATGATGGTCCATTTCCAGGGTCTATGAGGGTTGGAGCTATCCCCCTTAATTGGGCCCAGGGTTAGTAACTCTACAAACCCGAACCTTAAGAGGGTTATCAGTCTTTTCCACAATCCATTCATGGTCGGATGGCTGAGGTGCAGGCTTGAGGTGGGATGCGTGGATCCAAGAAGTGATGCCGTCAAGTTTGACTGCTGAGGGTGTGGTTAATGGTACCTGATAGGGTCCTTTCCAGCGGGGTTGTAGGGTCTCAGTCTGATGTCAGCGGATGAACATGTAGTCTCCCACGTGGAATTGGTGGGGAGTGGGTCCATCGCTGGGCTGGTAGGCCGAGGAAAGTTGTCACCATAAGATCCACTGGATCTGGTCAAGAATCAAGAGTCTATCAGCCAAGGGAGTCTGGGGTATTTTTAAGTCTTTAGGCCATGGACTAAGGTCTCGTATGGGGGGAGGAGAACCATATGAAATCTCAAAGGGAGTTAGGTTAGGTGGTTTAGAAATTGGAGTATTTCTTGCTCTAAATAGAGCATAAGGTAGGAGCATTGTCCAATCCTTAAGGCCAGTCTCTTGGACTAATTTAGTTAAGGTCTCTTTAATTGTTCTATTTATTCTCTCTACCTGTCCTGAACTTTGGGGTCTGTAGGCACAATGAAGCTTCCAATCAATCCCCATCACCTTGGCCACGCCCTGACTTACCTGAGCCATGAATGCCGGCCCCTTGTCAGACCCAATTACCTTTGGCAGGCCAAAACGAAGAAATATTTCTTCCATCCACTCTTTGACTATTACTTGAGCAGTCTCCAGTTTGGTAGGAAAGGCTTCGGTCCATGCTGAAAAAGTGTCTATAAAGACTAACAAATATTTGAGTCCATATTTGGGAGGCTTTATTTCAGTAAAATCTACTTCCCAAAATTGTCCAGGTTGATCTCCTCGTAACCTTATTCCCCCAACGGGTTTTGAGGGATGAAGGTTGACAAGTTGACAAGCTTTACAATTCTTGGTGACCTGTTCAGCCAGTCTTTGGACCTTAGATAGAGGTAGGCTACTGGTGGCATGATGTCGAGCCAGTAGCAGAGTTTCCTGATGCCCAAATGAGTTAGCTTATGAATTTGTTGGAAATAGGTTAGAAGCTCTGGTTCCTCCATCAGATGGGGTGGTATAGGAAGTTCAGGCGGCTCGGTTGCTTCT
>NW_004524735.1:256645-261514 GCF_000260255.1 Octodon degus | reverse complement strand
CTTTCCTGCTGGACGGGAGGGCGCCCGACAATCAGTGTACCAGGTTACCTCAGCGTTTGGGAGTGGCCGGTCTGTAAGGTCTCCGCGAATCCCAGTATCTTCCGCCAGGATCTCTTGGCAGGTGTGGAGGATCTGTTCTGGTGTTTCTTCGGGCAGTAGAGTGGCTGGGTTGAGGGCAGTTGGCGGACTGAACGTTATTCGGTCTTTATTGAGCAGGAGACTTTGGTAATGAGTTATCCTGTCATTAGAAAGCCATCTATCGGGAGGTTGATGAGTGACACTCTCCAGAGTGTGTGGGGCTATTATAGTTAGCTTTTGCCCCAAAGTTAATTTGTCTGCATCTTTGGTTAACATAGCAGCAGCTGCAATAGCTTTCAAGCAGTGGGGCCATCCGTTGGTCACAGAGTCTAATCTTTTTGATAAATAGGCCACAGGCCACTTCCAGGGGCCAAAGGCTTGAGTTAATACTCCTCGTGCTACCCCCTGTTTTTCCTCAATGTAGAGAGTGAAAGGCTTGTCCACATCGGGGAGAGCCAAGGCAGAGGCTGACAACAGGGCTCTCTTGATATCATCAAAGGCCTGTTGTTGGTCTGGGCCCCAGATGAAAGTGGCATCTCCCTTAAGGAGGGGATAGAGGGGGGCAGCCAGGGAAGCAAATCCTGGAATCCATAGTCCGCAAAACCCTGCAGTTCCCAGGAATTCCCGTAATTGCCTCCGGTTTATGGGCAGAGGAATTTGTATGACAGTCTTTTTTCTGGCCTCAGTGAGCCATCGTTTTCCATCTTTGAGGTTGTACCCTAGAAAAATGACTTCCTTTTGATAAATTTGAGCCTTTTTAGCTGAGGCTCGGTATCCCAATTTGGCCAGTTCTTGTAAAAGTCCCCGATTCCCATACATACAGTCTGTTTCTGAATCTGCAGCCAGCAGAAGGTCGTCTACATATTGGAGAAGAGTTACCTCAGGGTGTTGGACTCGGAAGACAGCCAAGTCCTTGTGGAGGGCTTCATCAAAGATAGTAGGGCTATTTTTGAAGCCCTGTGGGAGGCGGGTCCAAGTCAGCTGTCCTGTTGTTCCCATCTCTGGGTCCGTCCATTCCAAAGCAAACAGGG
Organism: Octodon degus; assembly: GCF_000260255.1. Lineage (NCBI taxonomy): Eukaryota > Metazoa > Chordata > Mammalia > Rodentia > Octodontidae > Octodon > Octodon degus. The sequence continues at coordinate 260,405 of NW_004524735.1, read as the reverse complement.
GTTGGCTATCTTTATGCAAAGACAGGCAAAAGATGGCATCTTTTAGGTCCAATACCGTATACCAAGTCTTTTCGGGGCTCAGGGTGCTGAGCAGGTTGTAAGGATTAGGCACTGTAGGGTGTATATCCTCTACTCTGTTGTTCACTTCCCATAGGTCTTGTACTGGTCTATAGTCCCCTGTCCCTGGCTTTTTGACCAGCAACAGAGGAGTATTCCAGGCCGACCGGCATAGTATTAATACTCCCAGGTCAAGAAACTTTTGTATGTGTCCTTTTATCCCCTGGTGAACTTCTTTACTCATATAGTATTGTTTAATGTGAACTGGAGTGGCAGACGCTTTTAAAGTTATTACTACAGGTGGTTGTGAGGTGGCAAGTCCTAGCCCAGCAGTTTCAGCCCATGAATCAGGAAAATCTGTCAACCAGTTCTGAGGAATAGATGGGGCTTTGGGTTGGGTATAGAGTTGATATTCATCTTTGGTGGCTATGGTCAGCATAGTGGCCACAGGTTGACTCACCAGAGGGTTAAGGAAAGTCACTTGGGGCCCTTGAGGCTCAAAGGTTATTCTGGCTCTTAATTTAGTTAATAAGTCTCTTCCCATGAGGGGAGCTGGGCATTCAGGTATGACTAGAAAAGAATTTTGTACTTTTCCTTTTCCCAAATCCATAGTCCTCTTTGTAGTCCAAGCCCGATATCTACTGCCATTTGCCCCTTGAACTAAGGACATTTGACTGGACAGAGGTCCAAGGGGTCTTTGAAGGGCAGAGAATACCACACCTGTATCTACTTCAAAATCAATTGGAGTCCCCTCCACATCAAAGGTTACCCTGAGCTCAGGGAGGGAGACTGAGCCCCGTCCCCCCTAGTTGTCACCTTTCTCTAGGGCTAACATATTAGGTTGGTGCCTTTGGGCTCCAAGAGCTTGTTGTCTATGTTTCTTAGGGCAATCCTTGATAAAGTGTCCTATTTACTTACAGTAAGCACATTGGTTGGGCTTTAGCAGAGGGCGGCATGGCTTTTTCTCATCTGTATTTCCCTGAACTACTGTGGCTAAGATCTTAGTTAATTCCTTATTTCGTCTTCGTTCTCTTTCCTTCTCCCTTATCATTTCCCTCTCTTCTTTTTCCTTTTCTTTTCTCATTTCTTTTTCTTCCTCTGTCTCTCTTTTATAAAACACTTTCTCTGCTTCCTTTACTGAATCTCTTAGGGTTATATTTTGCAACCCATCTAAACGTTGGAGTTTTCTTCTGATATCTAGGGCTGATTGAGTTATAAAGGTCATGGCAATAGACCCTCTCAACCCTTCGTCCTGAGGATTGAAGGGAGTATATCTACGATAAGCCTCCATTATTCTTTCTAGAAATGCCGAGGGCGATTCATCAGGACCCTGATTAATTTCTCTTACCTTAGCCAAATTAGTAGGCTGACGCGCGGCCGCCTTGAGACCCACCATAAGAGTCTGGCAATAGATGGACAGATGCTCCCTACCGTCAGGGGTGTTTGGGTCCCAGTCAGGGCGGCGCAGTGGGAAGGCATCATCAATGAGGTTCGACATCTGGGTAGGTATCCCACCCGGTCCAGGAACCAATTTCCTGGACTCTGTGAGGATTCTTTCCCTTTCCTCCTGAGTAAACAGAGTACTCAACAGCTGAGGACAATCATCCCAGGTGGGTTGGTGAGAGTACATGAGCAACTCCAGCAACGCGGCCAACCTGGAAGGATCTTCAGAAAAAGGAGGATTGTTATTTTTCCAGTTATACAAATCTGAAGTGGAGAAAGGCCAGTACTGAAGTGTTGGCATTTCTGCTCCGGGACCATTGTCTAGCATTGGAGGACTGGAGGGGAAGAGTAACAGCGACATCTTGTGGGCTTTTTGCTTCTTTGCTTCGGGCTCCACACCTTCCTTGGGCTGGTCTACCATAGTCATAAGACGAAGAGGATTCCGAAGAGGCAGGTTGGGCCTGAGGAGAGGCAACAGGAGGAGGGGGCGCGGGCACATATAGAGGGGGAGGAGGATCCTCTAGATCGAACTGAATCAGATCTGTTTGGGATTCTGGTAGGAAAGGAGGTGGTAAAAGTGGATAGAGACCGGGAGGTGAAGATTGAGCCTTAACTGGCAAGAGGGTAGCCTGTTTAGGTAGAGCTGGAGGAAGAAAAGGTCTTACCCACTCTGGTGGATTTTCACAAAGATCTTGCCAAACCAGAATATATGGTTGTTGGTCAGGGTGGCTGGAGCGACCAGAATGGAAGATTATGGTTTTTACTGCTTGAACCAGAGACAGGTGAAAAGATCCCTCTGGAGGCCATCCCACCTGGAAGGAGGGCCACTCTGAAGAACAGAGAGTTTGCCATTTTCCTTTTTTAACATTCAAAGAAAGATTATGTTCTCTCCCCCTAATCTCCGACCAATGACCTAAGGTAAGGGCGAGAGGAGCAGATGTTACTTGTCCCATATTATCAAAATAACCAACGTCCCACAGAACTCCAAGGGGGCAGAGGCAGGCAAAAACAGTGTAGGCTGCTGCAAACAAATAAACGGGGACACGTGAAGGATGTCAATGGGAGGGGGATCCTATTGAGGAGAAAGAAGTCATTAACAATGAAAGTGCTGTAGGTGCTGTAGGAAAAGAAAAAAGGAAGTTATGGCGCCAGACACACGGACATAGACAACATCAAACACTAAAACTTAGTCAAAAGACAGATTCTGTTGGCCACACAAGAGTCCCTCGTTCAGAGGGCACATACAAATGGATCCAGCTGGGTCACCCCAGGGATCCGGAACCACACTGAGGCATCCCTCAGCTGAGTGACTTGCAACCTCCAGGCACGCCTGCCGATTGCAGGCAGTGAGAGCTCACGCGTCCCGTTGCCAGCCACGGCCAATAGACAGACTAGCGATCGCTCAGACGCCCGAAGGCCAGACGGTGTAAAACACCAAACAAACTCCCAAAGGCCAGACAGTGTAATAAACCTAAAGAAAAGAATCCCAGGGGCACGGAGATCATAATGCTCATGCGTCTTGTTCCCAGCCACCTGAAACAGACGACTGAAATTGAGCGCTCCCAACTTGAGAATGAAACGAAACCATGAGACAAGACATAAAACAAGAAACAGAGTTATACGGCCATACTTACCCCGAGAGATTTTGCAGCCGTTGGGGTCTTCCACCATGGGAGAAGATCCCGGACGAGCAACCAAATGTAAGGGTCGAGTCACTTGTAAAGAGTCGACCCCAAGAGTCGGTCTCTCATGCAAATCACAAAGGAAAGTTTTATTATCTACTTATACGTAGGGTGGTCTGCTCACGCAGGAGCAGAACGCACCTTCAGTGTAGCAGGCATAGTTTTTAAAAGGCAAAAAACCACAAAATGGGGAGGGAGCAAGCAAGTTACAGAAGCAAATCGCATTGGTTAGTGAAGGTTGACCTTTAAAATAATTGGTGGATTACAATACCAGATGACCAAATGGAGTAAGTCCGAGGGTAGCTGGGGGGACTAACCCTGTGGTTGTCATATTCCGGGAACGTTTTTAAGAAATCGAGGCATTGTGACCTGGGACAACCTGTTGTTATGGCTTTCAATAGTGAGGCCTTGGGTTTGGGAATGTATGTCTCTTGCAAGAATTTAAACAAGGGGAGGGCCAAGGGCAACTTCTTGGTTAACTCAGTGGTTTTAGTTGTTTTCCAAGTAACAGGACCCCATCCAAGGTTTTCTTATGTCCTCTTTGTTTTAGGAACATGGATTGCTCAAGCTCTAGGGCC
>NW_004524735.1:248610-255535 GCF_000260255.1 Octodon degus | reverse complement strand
ATTAATTTTAATTTTATGAATATTATTGTATTAAATAATGCATGTTTTACAGTAAAAATATCCCCAAAGTATTGCATTTTTAACATCTATTGAGTATTTATAAAATAACATGCAAATTTTCGACATCAACATCTGTGGTAGATTAAGTTTAATAAAGAACAACAGAAATAAGTTTCTGTATGAATTACAATAAAAATGCTGATAGCACTCTAGAAAATAAAGAATCTTCATTAATTCACACTGGTACCAGCATGTTCAATACACACGGATCGCTTACACTGACACACGTGTGTTCTGCTCTCCTGGAATTGTTGTTGGATATAATTTACATCTCTATAGACTTGGGGCCTTTTCAGTAGGTTTTTATCATATTATGAAATTTATAGTTAGCAGGAACACAAAATATGAACAAAATAAAATATCAAATCCTTAATGAGTGCTACACACTTAAGAATAGATATCAACATTTTCACATGAGCTCTGTACTTACAAAACTTAAGGGTAACATCAGAAATAAATTCCTATCCAAACTTCAATGAAAATTCCAATAGCATGCTACAAAAATAATCTTTACTTCAATTACCATAACTAAATATAAGAAAATAAGTTGTCAACAGTATAAAATACTAAATGTTTAATGAGGGAGTAGACATCAATGTTTTCACATCAGTTTTATACTTGCTCACAAAAGCCTGAGCGATTACCTCAGAAGTAAAGCCCATGTGAACTGTGACATAAACACAAGTAGAAGTGAAGCACAGAAGTAATGTGTGCTTGCACTGTCACCTCCAGGGCAGGCCTCACACATGACAGCTGTATGTTCAGACAACATCTCTCATTTTAACACACAGCATGTGTGCTTAGCTTTCCTTCCCTGTGTAGCAAATCATTTTTGTTACCTCTCTTCTCTTCCTGTTTTGTCTCTTCCTGTTAAGCACACATTGGTGCTTTGTAGGATGTGCCCTTAACAGGCAAATAAGATATCAGCAAAACCAATATCATATGTATAATGAGTGCCCAGAAACATTTTGCTTTTCCTCTTCTGTAAATCATCACTTGTTTCCATCCCAATGTTCCAAGAATATTTCTCCAAGATATTTTGCATTTACTATTTTCCTTTTAAGTGATCAAACCATATGTTTCATGCACATTTAGGATTAAGATAACCATTGACCAATGATCTGTGCTTTGATTGACATAAATGTAGCATAGCTCCTTAAAAACATCTACTCTGTCTTTGGTTTTTGTTTTTGAAATTTTCATCTCAAGCTGCAGTTTAGTCGTGGTTTCCCTATCCACATTTCCATCATGTTGCAATTTTGACATGAGCAGTACCAGTTTGTTTTTCTTTGCTGTATATATGGCCAATGTGAATTTCTATGAAATCTGAAGATTTTACTGTAATGTTCTCTGTTTTGAAATTGTACCATTTCGTTTGGAATTTCTGTCTTATTCCTGTGTGCATTTCCTGTGCTGATCAGTGTGTTCTGCATTAGCAAATGTAACATAAACTGGAGACTGGTAAACAAGTTGTCCAATGTCACATTCTGATTAATTGCAGAGATAGGAGAAACTAGTCTGTTCACAACATCACTTGATTTGTTACTATATAAATAAGAACATGGAGGCTGAGTTCTAGGATAATTTTCAAAATTTAAAGCATAGTAGTTCCTCACATCTAAAAAGCCATAAAGTTTTTGATTCCGTATTTTGACCCATCACTTTCCTGTAACACTTTACATTCCTGTGATGACCAAGAGAAATCCCTGGTAACTACAACAGAACTAGGAGTGTTTTTAGTTTTGCTAATGAGTTGTCCTGATAAATGTATTTTTAATATGGTTGTCAGTGCATACAACATGCTATACTTGTTTTTCAGCCTTTCTGTATTTCACGGCATCTGCCAACAATGAATTGTAGTTCTGGCATCCTGTCCAATATAGTTCATCCTGCCACAATCCTCACTGTATTTTCATAGTTCTAGTATGGGATCATTCCACTTGGCTCATGACCATTTTGCAACATTTTGACTAGCCAAATAGGCATTCCTATTGTTTTATTTGTCAACAGAATTAAGAACATACTCCTGACCCCTGCCCCTGCTTGCAGGCACTTTAATCTGCCGTCTTGCTCCATCTCAGTATTGCAGGAATGCACTTGCACAGTGTCGAAGCCATCATCACATCGCCACCGTTATCATCATCTCCGGCATCCTCACACTCACACCCACACCACTCTTCTGCTATGAAGCCATGCACTTTCCCATAACGGATCATCTTCATTATCAGTGCATGAGTAATCTGATGATTCACATTTGACCTCCTCCAACACTTGTAAATCTTGTTTTTCATGGGTTATGGTACTAAACTGAGATATTTCTACCAGAAAAAAATATCAGAAAAAAAAATAAAAATAAGAGAGCTGTGAATGTATTAAACTCCTATGATGCTCAGGTAAGTATATGCAAAACCTGTTAGATGGAGCACCTTGGTGAAAATATGAGTTTGATATGTTTGCATTCATGCACTACATGTGCCTTTCATTCCAACATACTAAATGGATAGCCACAGGATTACTTCCTGCATCCCTCAAGCAAGAGTGCTGACATGTACAGTCACTTATTGTTATGCTAAACTAAGATTTTAGGTAGACAAGTAAGAGAAGCGCTTGTAATCCAGTGTTATGCGCCTTAAAATTCTACTTCTGCATCTGTTGCATCTTGGCCCTCTCTGGTACTATCTCATCATGTGTATATTCATGTGTTATTTTTTCAAACTATTCCTAACTTCATTGATTGTGATAACTTAATTCTTATGTTTATTTTTTACATGAGTAGAAGAGGAGAAAATATATCATTTCCTGATATTGTTTTATAAATTATCTCAGACTTACTGGTGTTAAGTGACACTTTTTTCTATGTTATTCAATTCCAGAAACAAGATGTGATGTGCTGTGATGTGATAACATAAGATGATATGATATGATACGATATGATATGATATGGTGACATGATATGATATGATATGATATGATATGATATGATATGATATGATATGATATGGTGACATGATATGATACAATAAGATACGGCTAGATTTCCTGAACTGGATCACTAGGGTGACAGAAGGGACAAGATTCCCCTGGGCAGGTAGGTAAAAATAATTTTCCTTTCTATTTCTAATTCTGCATTGTATTTTCTGCCTTCCATTATTCATGGTTCCTTTTGCTGCCCTTGACAACATTTTTACTTCTTCAGTAGTCAAATCTCTATCCCAGTACCCCACTTGTTTAAATTTCCACTTCCCATAATAATATTTGTGGGGTCTGAATATTAGAAAGTAGATATCTTTGGAAGACATTATGTTATCTGCAGTCTTACACATTCTGACCTGCAAAGATCCAACCTACATGCAGAATATATCAATCCTATCGAGAAATCTTTATATGTATCACAAATGTCACAAAAAATAAAGTTAAGGCCCAAGTGTTACTCAAGCTTCATGACCTCTCCAAAAATAGAAACATTATGAAAAAAATCTACTGGCTTGCATGAGGCCCTGGCTCCAATGCCCAGTACTGAAAAATAAAAGATACAAAAACATTGAAAGAAATATAAATCAAGACTCTGAGTGTCATAAACTGTGACACAATAATCCTGTAGTTTGAGGCTCCACTACATGAGTCAGTAGCTTTGTCCTCATTTTACATTGTTACAAATTCTGTGCTTAACTTTGTCCCCTAACTAACTTTCAAGCATCCTTCCTTTCCTAAGTGTACCACATATTTGCCGTGGACTGGCTTCACTAACTTTATGTGCTGGTAAAAACACAGAAAATTGCATTCTTTCATTTTGTTCTGTACCTGCCTTTTCAGTAAATCCTATAAGTATTGCTGCTGATAAAATGTTCTGAAGGTAGTTGTTGCTTCCCTCTCCAAGTTATATAAATTTCTGACATTCAGGAAGGTTTGTTCTGTGTAGCCAGGATTCTGCTGAGAAGTGTAAAAGTGTACATGAATCTTTTCTCCAGTCTTGTGGGCAGGATTCCAAGAAGGTGCAGCCACACATGTGGGCTTTTCTCCATAGCTCCCTGGCCCTACAGTCAGGCTACCAAGGGTTCTCCAGAGATGGAGCCATGTGGTTCCTTTACCTTGTCCTGCTTTGTTTTATTTGAGTTCTTTCAATGTATTTGTTTAGTCTTTGATTTTACTGTAAGTATGCAAAGTAAAAACATAGCCCATTTTCAAAACTTTTCTTTACAGCCTCTATATTAATTACCTAAGTTCATTGTTTATAATTTCTTCTTTGTACATAACTGTCTCAGTTACTCTTCTCCTATTCCTGGGACAAACACCTGACACACAAAATGAAAGAAGGAAAGGTTTATCTAGCTTGCAGTTACTGGAGGTTTCAGTCCATACTCAGCTGGCTCCAAGGCAGAGGGGCAAAAGGCAGAGAGCAACCTTTCATGACATTGGTCAAAGAGCAGAGAGCAAAGGGATTGGCAGCAGCTCAAGCAGCTAGCTAGCCTCTCTCCCCTCCTGACACTGTAAAGCAAATTACCTGACCCAGGGTGGGTGCAGCACCCACACCCATGATAATCAATCACAAAATCCAGAAGCTGCCTGACGACTACATGAGACTTTGTGGGGACAACTAGACACAAACCATAGCAATAACTACTGGAAACAGAAGCTGAGTTCATTTCCATTACATAAATAATGCCTTTTTGTCTAGATTTCAATAGCAAATTTGCCATTTTTTTCTGATTCATAAGCAAAACTAACAATAACATTTAATTTTCCACCATTTGTTTCAGAAAATTCAGATATTTGCTAAGGCAATATAGGTTTTAAAAATTCTCCTCACATCCTTCTTTGAACTTTCCAGTAGTACTTTTAACATCCATATTTCTACTGCACATAATAAATAACTGCAGGAGCTTTGTGAAGGATGGGTTGATCTGAATACTGATCTTCCCCATGCTCCCAAATCTAATACCATAAAACAGCTGGAGGCAAAAAACAGAACAGAAAATCTCATAGCTTTAACAAAAATAACAACAACAACAAAAAGATTTCACCTCATTTAAATGACATATGGTCAATTAATATCATACTATTGCAAGTAAAATACAAAATTATCGAAGTTACAAATTTCATGCACCATTTTATCTGCAACTCTTAGGAAAGAGTTATGAGTACAATATGCATAGGTGTATATTTGCTGTATGTTTATGCATAGGTGTATTTGTGTATAGGTGCAAATATTCTGGGTAAGTTTTCCATTGTTGAGATCAAAACATTCTGATAGTTAGGAATCCATATTAAATATATAGTGGTTTTCACGCTATTTTCTCATTTCTCTAAAAAGGACCATTTCTGCATGACTAGATCTAGCACCCTTCAGATTAAGTATTCAGTGTGTTCCTCCTTGCTACTTTCCTATGCAGGACAAAGACCAAGTGAATATTCTGCATGAATTCCTGTATTTCTTCAATTTTATTATTGCAGAATGACAAGTTAACAATCCACTGTTAACTTATCAAACTTACACGGTTTTGTTCTAAGAGGCTACAGGCATGGTTTGTCAGCAAAATCAGTCTGAATTTCACAATAATTAGCTTTCAGTGAATTTTGATGTCTTAGAAAAAGAAAGTTGATTTTCTAAATAAGCTATTGATGCAGTTATAATTTCAAGACATGCAGATTCATTAACCATTATATTGTGGCACTATGTAGCTGTTTGAGATGCATTTCTTAAGGCACAAAAGTCTGAATCTGATCTCCAGTATCACAAAAAGCGATAATAATTTAATTGCATAATATATTAAGTTATAATATGGAAAATTAAAGATTATAATACAAAAAATGTGGATTTAAATTTTGAAGACAACAGTCTGAAAGTTCTCTTTAAATATGCAACATTAGAGAAAACACATAGAGGACTTAGGCTATAAAACTAGGTAAATATTCATATCTGGCAATTTTACAAGAAACAAAGAACTAGTGTCAGAAACAAGTAGGTAGGTGGGGCCAGTGAGATAGCTCAGTGGTCTAAAGCACCTGCTTAGGCAAGCTGAGGAAGGCACAGGGGACCACTGTTCAACCCCAGGACTACAAACTGCCCTGTCCTCAGGCAAGCTGAGTCAGAAAAAAAAAAAAAAGTAGGTAGGAGATGTGAGGCAAATATGTAACACTCTGAAAGTCCTTGATTAAGTGGCTTGGGACATTGATTTAGGCTGGTTGTGTAACTCTCTTATCGCATTCTATAATTTTAGGGGAATGCAGGACCCTCTACTACCTAGTCCACATCGATACTGAGGACAGTGGGAATGCCTAGTGATGCCGTGGCTTTTAAGAAGAACACATCTTCTTTAGATAGGATGACTATTCTTTCTCCTTACCTAGTTAATGCATGAGATTTTAGTACTGTACTTGACAATGATTTCTCTCCAGGAAAATTAATGTGATTTCAGAATTAGCACAAGTGGAAAAAAAGCATGAAAGCATCTGCTAAAATTCATTCTTAAGGGGAAAAAATCTCTGAACAAAATGAAAGGAAAGCAAATAAACTGGCCCTCTTTGTCTGTGGAATGTCAGTGCATCTAAAGCATAATGCATGGGGCTGAGTGAGATAGCTCAGTGGTCTAAAGCACCTGCTTAGGCAAGCTGAGGAAGGCACAGGGGACCACTGTTCAATCCCAGGACTACAAACTGCCCTATGACATGTGCTCTTCTCAGTTATGAAAAACCACACGCTGACTTCCAAAGGTCATGTAAGTGACACACTTCCTCCTCCAGTGCACTGTAGCTGCTGTATGAACAGTGCATTGTCCATAAGGTCAGTGGAAGCAATTTGACAATATGCATCCAGATCCTTAAAATAAATACTATCAGAGGTAATATTTCTGATTCTAGCAATTTA
>NW_004524735.1:236063-237300 GCF_000260255.1 Octodon degus | reverse complement strand
TATATATATAGTCTACAAGGTTTTACTAGGTAGATCGGACTCATGGTGATCCTCCTGTTTTCAGTCTCGCAAGCACTAGGATGACAGGTGCGCACCACCATGCCCAGTATCATTCATCATCTCGGGTGCCCCGTGGGCGGGGCCTGCTCAGCAAGCAGGGATCAAACCCTAGTCCCTGCATCTGCCTAAGCAGGTGCTTTAATCCTCTAAACTGTCTGGCCAATCTGAGATTTTGTTATCTAAATATAGCTACAACTTTATTTATTAAATTTAAAACATGTTAAAAGTATATAAAAACAAATTTTGTATGAAAATATAATTTTAATTTTTCACCACTAGGTATTTGTACACAACTTTAGCCTTTATCAGTGACAGAGTAAATTAGACATCATCATTTTGTGTAGTAAAGAAAAATTCCCTAATTGTATTTAAACTTTAAAACTTAAGACTAAAATTAAAAATAATGGTTTATTCATTTATATTTATTTATTTTCTAAAGTATATGGATAACTCATGCAGAACAACATTTTAAAAATGAAAATTGACATCCATAAACAAGAACTACTCAATCTAGATTTAAGCTGATAAACATGGCTCAGTAAAAATTAACATTTCTAAATAAAATCTAAGGCAACATTCAAACAGAAACTGCTATTTCATATTTATTTTTATTAGCAATAGCATTGTCTCCTTGCATGTTACACTTTCAAAATAGAAAATAATAAAAGACAGCATTGTTAAAAATGCTTGCATGGACTCTGTTTCTCATGTCCTGGAACTTAAATTGATGGCATTGGAACTGTAAATCTAGGTGAAATATGGGGTGCATTCTGTCACACCCCTTGTGGACTCATGTGTCTCCCTATGAGATTAGCTGTTAAGAAATTCTAACTTCTACTACATGATAATATGAAGGTTTTGAAGAGATAATTGACATTCGGTGATGCAATAAATTAAGACAGAGACAGATCGCAGTGGGCTAAATTCCTAATTAACATAAATGGACTCCTCATAAACTTGGATTTTGAGCACAGACCCTCACACAGGAACTCTGCCGTGTAAAAATTGTCTTTGTGTCATCAAAATACAGCAGAATACTAAAAGTTAGAAAACAAACTAGAAGGGCTTGCCAAGTAGCTCAGCAGAGTAAAGCACCTGCTTAGGCAGATACAGGGGCTGTGAATTCAATCCCCAGGGCTGCTGTGCCCGCCCCACCCCCTGGGCGCGCTGAGTTGGC
>NW_004524735.1:221882-235513 GCF_000260255.1 Octodon degus | reverse complement strand
TTTCTCTGCTTAACAATTCTGGGAAGTGTGGCTTCACTCATTTTCCATTTCAAATATAATGTGCTCTTATAAAGGAATTTATTTTAGATTTAAAATCCATTGCATGTAAATCAAAATAACTTGAAGCAGCTTTGCAAATCCGACTCCACGTAAACTGAGCAAGGAGAGAAGAAAATGCACACGAAGGCTGAAAAGAGGAAGCTCACACTACAGCAGCGTGCACGAAGTTTGCTTCCTGTTAGGAACCTGTGTTAGTGTTTTCTGGCAATAAAAACGTGAATAAACCAGACAAAATATAGTGTTTTATGATCTGATTTGCAAACATGATTCAATTAAGCCCAGTTTATAAGGAGAAAAGCTGGAATTTGGTTAGATCTAGGTGGGATTTGGGAATAAAACTCGTAACTCCATGACCTTCCCAGCTCCTTTCCTCTGCCCTATTGTTCCACCAATTTAACGCCTGGGAATTGGTGTGGCAATAATTACTTCAGTGCTTATATTCTTTGAAGGCATTGAAGTTCATGTCTTAATTATATGCATTCTGAGCAGCGCCACCAGGTGCCTCATGTTTGTCCCAGAGTGGGAAACACTCATCACCGTCGGTCTGCTACGTAGTGGAAAGCATCGGGAACTGATAAACCATCCCACAATTCTCTGGAAGACAAGAGTGTGACAGCAACTTCCCCAAGTCTTTCTTGGGATGGCCAAATAGCTCAGCGGGTTAAAGAGGCTGTTTAGGCAGACGCAGGGGCCTGGAGTTGGATCCTCTGGCCTGCCAAGCAGGCCCCGCCCCAGGGACGCGCTGAGATGGTGATTAAGACTGGGTGTGGCGGTGCGCGCCTGTAATCCCCGCGCTTGGGAGGCTATAAATAGGAGGGTCACTATGAGTCCCATCTACACAGAGGTACATTGTATACCCTGTCCAAAATACAAAAAAAAAAAAAAAAACAACAACAACAACAAAAAAACTTCCTCAAATCTTTCTTTAGAATTTATGACCATAATTTACTTATTGATAGAGCAAACATTGTTAAAGAAAGACACATAAACAATACATGTTTAAGGAACTTAGATTTTAAAAGACTTCAATTTACCCAAGCACTCTTTTAGAGAAAATTCAAATGCAATCAAAGTATTTTCGAGTGTTGAATGCCATGACCAAACGACTAGGTGTAGCCTTTATTATTCTACCAGTTTTGTTTCAGCTGTTTTGTCATACTTTATTCTGTGCATCTGATTATTTCTATATCTGCTTATGAATTTGTTAAAAAAATCTAAGCATTGACTATAATGTGTGAATAGAATTATGGGCTCTATATAGGTTTTATAAGGTAGAATATATTCAGATATTTGGTACCTTGAGGAGGTAAGAGAGCTCTAACAATGTTGGTGAAAGTTGTTTGCAACCCATGTGATACCATACGTCTATGATGGAGCGGCCAGCTTCATATAGACAGGTAGAAGATAGATAGATGGATGGATAGATGGATAGATAGATAGATAGATGATAGATAGATAGATAGATAGATGATAGATAGATGGATGATAGATAGATAGATGATAGATAGATAGATAGATAGATAGATAGATAGATAGATAGATGATAGATAGATAGAAATTCTTTTTCATAATTGATTCTGAAGAGAACTCATTGCCAATTGGGGCCCATGTGAGAATATCTGTTTTATTTATGTAACAATGGGCTTATTATTAGCTAATCAACAAATTTAGATTACCTTACAGTTCTCCTAGTGAAAACTGATGTCACACTGATTCTAATCTGGCAAGGAAAGGACAGTTTTCTTAGGAGAAGGACAAACTGTTAAAGGTGAACATTTCGGTGCTTGAACTAGAATTTTTAAGGTTCATTTTTGAATCCATGAACATTGTCGTATTTTGTGCCCATAAAAGCTGACAGCTTTCATACAAAATCATCTCTCTCCCAAATAGCTGAGAAGTCGGTACACCAGCAGTACCTTGTCTACAAAAAGTTTCATAGTAAGACACATTTTGGTCTTCCTGAATAAATTTGATCCATTTTATATTGTTACTTAATGTTCTAATTTGTAAGCTGTTTTATTTGGCTAAAGAACATACCTTTCTTAATCTTTTAAGACATCAGTTTCATCTTCCCTGATTACTCACTCTAAGACCATTCTCAAATTTGAAACTAATCACATAGATGAGAAATACTTAATAAATTATTTTAAATATTATGAATATAATATTGCAGAATAGTTCTAACTGCACTCCTCTAACTGAGCCTCCAATTATAATGTCCTTCTGGTCCCCAAGGTCCGGTTCTGTCCTGATAAATCATTATGCAGCTTGATCTTTTTATCCAGACTGAGGTGATGAATATAAAAAATGAGATGGAGATAGAATTTATTTTCATTTCATATGCAATTTCCTTTCCTTGCTTTCCATTTTCTCTCCTACATGTCTGAACTATTATGTTAAAATGCAAAGAGTCATAGCAGAGTGTTGATAATCATAGGAAAGAAAAGCAATTTATGCTATTAATTATCACTGCATACACGTGAAATGCCCTTCTTGAAACCTCACTGCCTAATACTAAGCTCTTCTCCTGTTTTTCTCAGTCACTTAGGTGACTTTTAGGAAGAAGTTGGAGCTTTCCCTGGTCTATGGAAATACAGCACGTTAACAGTGCAAGGAGTTATCAATAACTTGCAGCTGCTAGCCACCTGCTTCCACTATGCTTGGTGGTGATTTTTTGCCATACAGTATTCCCTTCAACCTGGTGGACTACAGGACTATATTGGAATATTTTGCTGAGTTCATGCACCTACAACATTTAGATGACAATGGAATACCCTTCTCTGACAAAACTAAACACAAAAAGGAGATACAAATGAAGGACCATTTTGTATCTGTATATTCAAAATAATTAGGATAGATATACAGCTACTTCCTCTTAACTCAATGAGTGGAGAGATTTGTTCTAATAGTGTTTGGACAGAATATCATGTCTGCACCTTGTACTATGAATAACCATTAAGAAGACAATATGCAATGTATTAATTATTGAAACTGTTCTACTAATCGGTTTTGAAACTGTCTCATTGCTATTTGTTTCTCAATAAAATTATTTTTTAAAAAAAGAAAGAAAGAAAGAAGTTAAACTGAATCCCAGTCTAACATGGAGTCATTTCTTAAACTTTTGACTTTGAAATGGAATTTTAGCAATTTTCTTAATGTTCATTGGTTTTTGTAGTATGGTCAGAGAATGTGAGTTCTGGTGTAGAATGTGAAAAGTAACAATGAGACTGGGATCATTGATGATAAATTCAGTCACACGACAAATGGTTCAGTGCAGGATACTGTTTTTATGTTTTACAAAATTTCCCTCCAAAGTATAATTTGGAAGCTTCCAAATCTAGCTTTTTTGTTCATTTGTTTGATAATTTTTGCTGGTTGGTTTTTTTTTTTTTTTTGACACAGTCTCTCACTATGACATTCAGGCTACCCTGGAACCCATTCTGTAACCCAGTTTGGCCTCAAATTTGTAGCACTCTTCCTGCCTCCGCCTCCAGAGTACTGGGATTATACACACCTGGTCCAAAGTTCTGATTACACTCAGTTTCCAAGGCTGTTTTATAGAAATATAAAGATTTGATTGCTTAATTAGAATGATAAATCAATTGTGATACATTGGGCAATGCAAAGAAACCTTTCTAACATAACTGCCAAATAAATGTTGAAGAAAGAACTGGCAGATAACATGGGTTAAGCTCCCCAACATGCAAGATGATCTGTGCGTCAGATGACTCACAAGACTCCTCCATCAAAACACTACCTCATTGGAAGGATCCTGCAAGGTGTGAGTGTACATTGAGGGACATGGAGAAACCTAGAGCTGATGGTAAAGATGCCAAGAATTGTAGAAATCGGCAACCAACCCTGTGGCATTAGTGAATAGGAGGTTTACATAATTATGAGTTGAGAAATGAACTCTGTTTACCAGAAAAAAGAGAAGCAAATAAACAAACAAAATTTTTTAAAATGCTACTATAATGAAATATCTTAAGGAGGAATGATAGTAATGGGGGAAAATACTATTTCTTGGAGCTTTTTCATCTTCTGTATACATAAAGTAGGAGTCTGAACATGGATTTTTTAACATAATTTTCTCTAGCTCAGTGGCATAAGCACCTATGTGGCAAGTGCAAGGTCCTGAGTTCAATTCCCAGTACAATAAATAAATAAATAAATAAATAAATAAATAAATTGCTGAAGTGAAGCAAATGGTTTAACACCATGCAAATGATAAGAACATACTTACCAGAATATGGTAGTACTCCACACACATGCATGTCAACATAACACTCAGTTAGTTCCACAAATGTGTTGTCAAAACACTTACTGCATGAAAGAGGTGCATATAAAACACATACTACATTAATGATGAAAAGCCAGGATATAATATTTTATTAGAAACAAAAGAAACAGCCATTTACATAATACGATAATCATATTAAAATTAATAGTATTTATTGGAAGGACAATAAAAATATATTTTTATGTGGAACAGCACAGGAGTTAGGGAATAGGCAGCAAACTACTATTAAGCAAAATGATCTAACAAACTAAATTCTCAATATCAACATTAACAGTTTATGTAAATTCATAGAAAATTGTAGCTATCTCCCTCAAATGGGGAATACTTCTTTTTCTTTTCAGAAAACTTCTGAAATCAGCCAGAGAATATATTTATAAGCTATTAGAAAGCAGTGCGCTCTATCATGTATCCTCCTATTTAGTTTTAAATGTCAGATAATAATGCACAGACATTAATGATCATTGTAAAGCACAATAAATAAGTCTTCTTCTGGAGAAATCTAAACAGATTATTGATTGAATAACTGTGCTAATACCTGAGAAGTTTCTTAAAAATCTTACACTAGTAGATATAAAATAAAGCATATATTTCACATTAGGTTCCTAAACTACTTAGATCCAAGTTTACTGCTCAGTGTACAAGCTCCTTGTATTGAATTGGGCAGAGATCCAAATACATGCATATATTTAGTACATTTGCTACTTGCAATGCTTTTCACTCCTTCTTTCAAATCCCAAGGAAAATTTTATGACTCCTACAGTAAATGGAACCTCAAGAGTATGATTTTTTTTTTTTTTTTTTGATGGAACTGGGGATCGAACTCAGGTACTTGCACTTGCCAGGAAAGCACTTATTCTGCTGAGCTATCTCCCTGGTCCCTGAATTTTTTTAATGTTGCTGTCAATGACCTTCTGAAACTTACTATTCTGTGATAAAACAGCGCATGCACTGTTTCCTCCCTGACAAATGTCCCTTTACCCTCTTAAGTTTTTCCCAGTGAGTTGTCCTGTCCAAGCAAGGCTGAGTAAATAAGCATGTCTTAAATCATCTCAAACCACCACTCAGTAGTTTTGTGGTTGAGAGATAACTTGCATTCAATAATTACACATCTTACACAGCCTCATGCAAAAAAAAAAAATCTAACCTTTCCCAAGGCAAATGTCTAGTGTACATTGTGCTACTCCAATCTGAGAAATCATACTGGAGGCTAGAAGTTATACTGAGCACTGGGAAACACTGGCAGCTTCTCTGGGAGTTTAGTACAACTGACATGTGACAGCCACCCCAGAGCCCTGCTTGCCTTTAGGGCAAATCAGATGAAAATGCTTGGGTACTCTCTGAATCCTTTTGCTTCAGGTATCTCTGAATTTATTAAAATATTAAAACAATCAATGCTTTACTTTCTTTGCTTACAAATGAATCACAGCAATACCGGATATAAGTGTTTTCCTTTAAATACATGAACAAGTATAATTTTAAAACAAAGTCATTTTAGTTAGTGAGAAAAGAAACTTTAAAATGAACCTGAGAAAATATGTCAGTTGTAATAATTTTTGAGGTATATTTGTTGGCCTCAAACTATGTACAGAGCAAATAGTTCACAGGCTTTAGGCAATGAGATGATAGGTGAACATTTAAGTCTATGTGTGCAAAACAGCTAGTAATAAAATCATCATTTTTTGAAACATTTCCCATGCTTATTCATGTTTAATCTCAAGTAATCATTGCTACTCATCACGCAAGTAAAATAAGGTAGGGCTGTTAAACACAGAGGAGGCATACAAACCTTAATTGGTGAATTGATACCAATTAATAATCAGCCATAGATTCTTAGAGGAAGGAAGAGACTCATTACAAACACTTAAGCCATCACTTTTCATCTTATAGGAGAGGTAACACTGCAAGCTATGCTCTGTAGGTAGCTCTAGAGAGAGCCATATGGATTTTTGTTTAAGATTAGATAAGGCTCTAGAGTAAAGCCTTCCATATTTGTTCATTTTAATTCAGCTCATTGTAATCACTACCAAGAACTTGACCAGCAGAGAAACAAGCAAGCCCTGTTACGCCCTTCAAGCTTTCTTACTGTATTTATGGTTTCACTGAATGTCAACCTTACGCACAGGTTGAAGTAGTTCGTAGTTTGTATCGAGTTACATCATGGATATAGCTACATGGAAAGTATACTTATGACTACCACGAATATACAGTATCAATTTATCCATAGCATTTCCTTATTTTCTATGTATTTCTCAGTAAAATAAAATAATTAAAAAATAAGCATTACAGGGGGATAAATGAAACACACATGCTTGTGTCTCCTGAAAATTGGTGTATGGTCCTTACTTGGTTTTGCACCACAATAGAATACGTTAAGGAAATACTTTATGGGGAGATGGAAAACTGGAGATGGGGAGGGGGAGGATGGAGAAGGAGAAAATCTAATGGATTGAAGAAGAAATCAATTTTGAAAACCTGGGAGGTGTTTTCTGGTTCTGATTCTGCCATGGTGTTGTCTTGCCTCACCAAAAACATACTCCTACATAGAGCTATGTCCAAGCAGGGGGACTGAAGTTCAAACACACATTGGCTCTCCTAAGGGAAAGAAAACATCATGGTCTCCTACTGCCAAGTGTATGTGATTGAGCCCAATGTGGTCTTTGAAGAACGTGAGGTAGCGGAGGATTTTTGACCTGGGACAGCTTTTGAAAGTGAGAAGAAGATAGAGATGCCAAAGGAGGTGCCAGAGAAGCTCCCAGGGGCTGTTGACTGTAGAGCCACTCCTGCCCCGCATGTGGTGTACAGGTCAGGGCTGCGCTTCCCGGACAACGCACAGGACAGCACAGATCTCTCACGCGGCTGGAGCCTTCGCACTTCGCTGCAGGATGCAGCTCCAGCAGCCTGCAGGAAGGCCCGGGGGAGGCCCACTTGCACTGCGATAGCCACAAGGCCTCCGTGGTGGTGGCGCCCGGGGGTCGGCCCCCAGCTGTTCCTGACCTCACGTCCAAAAGGAAAGTAAGACTTCAGGATTCTGCGTAATAGAAGTGATGGAGCACGTGTTGCTTCTCGGGCATGGGATATTGAGTTCAGGTTCACTGGCAGCAGCTCCTGGAGAAAAGGTTTTGAGGCTTTTGGTTAATTGTATCTAAAATAAGTATCTACTGGACTGATTAAAATGGTAAGAAGTAGCCTGGGCTACAATTAAAATTCTTAAGATAATTATAATATATATTTTTTCTTCGTCCTACCCACACATTATAATTTTTGTTTAATCTAACCCTCCCCAACAAAACAAGAGAACGTGTCACCCTGCTGGGCAGCCTTCAGGTCAAGAAGCAACAGACTTCCTAGCTGTGTGTAGTTCTGTTAAGTCGCAGCACTCTTTCTTGCTTTGCTCCCCCCAGCAGAGGAAATGCTTCAGCGCGGTGGTGGCCTGACCATGGGCCAACGATTTGTTCTTTCAGAGCTGAACTAACTGTCCTGCAGCTGCCTTTTCAAAATTAAGGAGTGTGAGCCCCTGCCCTCCTCAATCCCTTCCCAAGCTGTACCCCGTGGGCCTCATTAAGGCATCCCACGCCACACTGCAAGAGGCCCAGGTCAGCCTGTCAGTCTTAGCATTTCACCAGCTGGGATGTCTTGTTACACATTCGAGTTCTAAACACTGTCTTTCCACATTGATTGTAATTCCTACTCAATGCTAAGGACAGAGGCTAAGCACCTGCCCAGACCTTTCTCATTGGAGATTTTTTTTTTATGTTAATCTAGGTTTTCCACATTCAATGTAACTAAATCAATGAATATCACAAAATACTAATTCTTTCAATGTAAATGTAACTTTTCATTTCTGATCTTTAAAAATGATATAATATTCTAAATGACAAAGTTTATATTTTCAAGAAAAATAAATGAATAGAGAATTTAAAAGATATCTCTTGCTAAGTTTTAATTATTTTTGATGCATATGATTATGTGCTGTATTGCCACATAATGTCTAGCACTTTCTGCATGATAACTATTGATGAAGTCCCTGGTAGGATAATTCAACTTCACTTCCATCTGGAAATTCCAATGAGAAAAGAATATTCTGTTCTCTTCTCTTGATGAAAATATAGTGGAAGCATTTTTTTATGGTTTTTAAATTTGTGACTTGGCTAAACTCAATAATATTTAAAAGCAATTATACAAAATGATTAAAACTGTCACTATGTGAGTCTAAACTCAGTTTTAGTGCCAAAGTCAGTGACGGCTGTGATAATGAAAGATGGTTAATTACTGAGTCTTAGAAGTCACGGGACATTAACAAGACTGCAAACTCTGAGACATTTCAGAGTAACATCAACAGAATGAAGAATAATATTTACATAATAGCTGCAGTCTGCTAATAAAATCACCAAGAGTTTATTTTCTCTTACATGCCAACATATTAACAGTGATAATATGCACATGCCTGTAATCCCAGCATTGGGGAGGCTGAAAACAAGAGGATCATTATGAGTCTGCGGTGTGTAGTGCGACCCTGCACACACACAAAAAATACCTATGGATTTTCACTAGGGCAAAGCAGCCCACACCTTAATTCCAGAGCCGTAGAAAGCTGAGGCAGGATTTTCAGAATTTTAAGCCCAGTCTAGATGACTTAGCCAATGATTATGTAGGTCAATGCAAAAATCTGGACTTGACCCCCCAGTCCTGAAGAAACTACAAATAAAGTAGCTAAACAGAAAGTCTAGACACCATCTTCTGATTTCTTATATATGCATTTTCTCTGGAAGCTGAAAACCTAACACGCCCATACATCTGCAAAGGAAACAGAACATTTTTCATTTTTTTTTTTTTACAATTTCAGTGCATTCTGAAACCTTGGCATCTGATGTTTGCTACAAAATTGTACGTGACAAATGGACAGTTCTGGTACTGTCAGGCAGATGGATGTACAGTGGTGCGTCTAAACCAATGGACAGAAAGTGGAAGAATCTGGCAAATATAAGGGGCTGAAACTAACTAACTAACTAACTAACTAAATAAATAAATAAATAAATAAACAACATACATTTTTACCTTCAATGCCACAAGAGAACAAAAAAAATGCTGATTGTCTTCTAATCAAAATGCATTGAGTTTATGTCTAAATTAATACCGTTGAGAATTTACCTAGTGTTATGGCTTATACCTATGATGTCCCTCCAAAGCGCATGGTCTAAAAAGCAGAGCTCTGTGACAGTGACCAGACCATGGGGTGCTGTTCGTGTCAGTGGGTTGATCTGAAGGGGGTTCCCATGCTAACCGTGCCTGTGCTGTTAGCTTGATGGATGGGAGAGGTGAGTGAGAGGAGACCCAGATCCCTCATTTCTCTGTGTCCTTTTCCCTGCCATACTCTTGAACCGTGTCATAGCTGCTGTGGAGGAGTCAGACTGTACACTAAGCCAACAATGCCCCCTCAAAACACGCTCCTCATTTAAATTGCAAATTTTAATTTTCCCCAGTGAAAGGAAAGTACTTAACACAGAAAACTGCTGATTCAGAAGCTGTAGCCAGTGTTCTGGCTTGATGTCAAGGTCTGCAAGGGAAAATGACCAGAAGATTGGTGAGAAGATGATGGAGGAACAAGTGTGTTGATAGACATCTGTCTAGCTGGTCGGGAAGATGTTTCTGTCTGTGATGAATACTGACCAAAATGAGACCTCGGTAGAAGACACATGCCATTTGACTTGACTATTCCCATTCTAGGCTTCTTCCCAAAAGAGTTAAGACATCATATTATGGGGACACAGGCAAAGCCACATTCATAGCAGCATCATTCATAGTGGAAGAATTTTGATGGATATGTCCTAAACGTCCCTCATCAGGTGAACCTGTAGAAACAATGTTGTGCTTACCAAATGGAGCAGTATCCTGCCATGAACATGGACCAACTTGAGTCATTGGTAGGAAAATGTATGCACTTTGAAGATCATAATGGTGAGATAAATCTGACATTTGAGCTGAAACATCACAAGGTTTCTCTTATATTAGAAACCGAAAATATAAATAGATACCAAAATAGCAGATGAATAATAGCAAAAGTAATTATTTCTCTGTAAGTTGCAGCACGTTTTCCAATGCCGTAGCATTCTACGCTGCTGCTAGATTTCCTCTTTCAGCACGTTAAATGTTTCTTCCCTTTCTATTCATCTGGATCATTTCCAGTCTGATTTCCAATGGAAAGCTTGGGCTCATCCCTTTGTAGGAAAGGTGTTTCCTCAAACTCCTTGGAGCTTCTAAGATTTGTTCCTTCCTGTGGCTGGTCAAAGGGCAGGAACAACTAGGATGAGGGCAAGGAAAAGAAAGAGAAACGAAAGGAAACAAATATATGCAAATACACAGGAGAATAGCTTTGATAATGCTACAGCCAAATTCCACTAGTCTATTGAAAGGAAGCTAATGCTCAATTTTTTTACCTTATTTTTAATTTTTTCCCAGTTCTACATGCTTATATCTGAATCTGAACAACTAATTTGAAGACAACAATATGCAATATCACAACCATTGTTGAATTCCTATTACTCCATTTAGTCAAATTCTGTATTTTTAATACAGAATGTATTTTAATTTTAATGTTTAATTTTTTACTATTTTTGTTCATTTTAAAAAATAATGTTTTCTGTTAGATTTGTTTAGTTTAAATATGTATGTTTTATCATATTTTAGAGATTCTAAAACATCCTAATTTTTTCTGTCTCTCTCTCTCTCTCTCTCTCTCTCTCTCTCTCTCTTTCTTTCTATCTATCTATCTATCTATCTATCTATCTATCTATCTATCTATATATGTATCTGTGTGTATATATTTGGTACAGGACAGTAAACATACCATATATGAAGGAATAAGAACTAAAGGCAGTTGAACTTTAGGGTGACATTGTGTATTAATATAGTTTGGATTGAGAAGTCTTTAGTCTTTTCAGTCAGTGACAGTTCTGATGTTACCTTTTCATATCTTTCCTTTGTTTAACTGTTTTCTTTGAATTTATCTAAATCCTGCCTAAATGCTGCCTATGTCTTTCGCACTTTGAGCTTATTCTGTCCCTCGAATGTCACCCCTCTGTTGATGCAATGATGGGGACATGTTGGGAAGTGTAAGGCTCGTATAATTTGAGTTTTATCCTTTTTTTAAATTCTAAGTCTTAGGAATGCAAAACTCACAATGGTTTTACCCTTATGTCACACAGGAAGAGTCTAGTGTACTTAAGGCAAAAACGTTAGTTAATATTGTGTACTTTATAGCAGGATTTTTGGTGGAAAATATTGGAATTTATATCTTCATTTGAATATGTGTTAAGATTTGAAAGACTTGAAAGTTGAAAATTATTATTAAAAGACTATTAAAAGAGATATACAATTATGAAAAATTGACAGGCATGGATTAAAAGTGTTGTAGAATAAGAATGTTAAAATAACAACATTCTCACTGCATTTGATTGGGAATCTTGCACAAAATGAAATAAATTCCAAAAATATCTTATCGCATTTTTATGTACACTAAGTATTATTAACCTCAATTTCAACCTCAGAAGTTATTTTGGAAAGTACCATAATTTTGAAGTAAAAAACCTTGTATACAACTTTTTAGTTTAAATAAGGAATCTACATATGTAAGTTTAGGAAGAATGCAAAAGGAAGAGGAAAACTGAAAAAGTATAGTAGATAGATAGATAGATAGATAGATAGATAGATAGATGATAGATATAGATATAGATATAGATATAGATATAGATATAGATATAGATATAGATATAGATATAGATATAGATATAGATATAGATATAGATATAGATATAGATATAATAAGATCTATAACAGATATAGTACACTTTCCATAGTATATCTGTAACACACTACTCCAACTGGTGTTAGTTGGAGCTCAACTGATAAAGCACTTCTCTGACATGCGTGAGGCCCTGGGATCAGTCCCCATGGCGAGCTGCATAGTCTCCCAAATACCCATCATGTGAGGAATGGATAAAAAAGATGGGGTATTTTTACACAATGGCATATTACTCAATTATAAAGAAAGAAAATCTTGAGGTCTTTATAAGTAAATGGACCCAACTAGAAGCTTTTCTCACAAGTGAAGTAAATCAGCAACACGTGTGTAAATACCATATTGTCTCTCTAGTGTAAGAACCTGAAGGAATAAATGAGATCTGAAAGGGATAATAGATACAGTAAAATGGAAAGAAACTGAACACAAGAAATAAACAATAAAGATGAGGGGAAGGGAAAAGAGATAGTAAAAAAAAAGTAAGAGGAAAAATCATGCAAGTATATATTCAGGATACCTGAGATATTGTAGTACTCATTTGACCATTTTTTTTAAAGTAGCAGTTAGTGTTTAAAATTTGCATGTTGATTAACTCTATACGCTATTCTCTATAATCTGAGCAACTACATCAAACATGGAAAAATACAATACAAAAATCACAGTTAAGTACCTCTCATCTTATTCTTATAAATATGTGCCTTTTTAATTTTTTTGTGGAACCAGGGATTGAACTCAGGCCCTTGCACTTGCCAGGCAAGCACTTATTCTACTGAGCTATCTCCCTGGCCCCATGTGTACCACTTCTAAGGTCTTGTCAATTAATAGTCTCTCTTTAAAATAAATTTAGAAAGTAAAGTTAAAAAGGACAAGAAAAAACTAAAGTTTATGCAAAGTAAGCATTAATTTTTAATTATTTGACCAATTTTGCATACCTATATCTGTTAATCTGTTGATTATGAAGTTTTACTGCATATCTTCATCAAATAGGCAATATAACAACCTCTGTTACATTTTTATTCATATTTTAAAACTATCATGTGCACTGTTGCTTGTTACTCTGTTTTTGTCTTTTTTTCTATTGGATTTTATGCTTTAAAATAAATAAATTATTTTAAAAAATAAGTGGTAATTAAGAGTCAGGACTACTGATACATTAACTGTTTTTTTACTGATTACAATAGAAATCACAAACATTTTAATGTGTAGAACAGCCCTAGGCTTGAAAGCTGATGTCCTGAAACAGAAAACACTCTCCAGTTTATCAGAAGATATATAGGACATTTGACTTAGAATAATTAAGGCTGACGGATGCCTTCCCCCTACTGGGGCAAATTCACATTGCACATCCTTTGAGCTCAGATGTCAGTCAATAGGAAAGCAATTCCTATGACTAAAGGGTCTCTCATTACTTCATCTGTCTCCCTGCCTGCTTCAGGATGAGACTGTCACAAAAACACTTCAGAAGAGTAATCTCTG
>NW_004524735.1:217951-221507 GCF_000260255.1 Octodon degus | reverse complement strand
TTTAGGGAGTGTATTATGCATGTAGATGTGTTTGTTAGAGTCAAGGTCATGGTTAGTAAATTGGGTTTATAATCCGAAGTGGACAGAGCCTGGGAAAATTCTCTGACATGCAAGAATTTACAAACACATTGAGTTTTTGAGGACAGTATATTCAAAGTGCATAGTTATCCCCCACCATGGCCTTTTACATTTCTATTTTCCAAAGCTTTTGATGCAGCTGTAGAGGAGAGGGTGGAATATTGGAGAGTCACTACACAGCATCATTGGCAAAACCCAAAAGAAATTTTATGTTAGATGGATGGATTTTTAACATGGAAATATAAATTGGCATTCAACAAATTCTGGAATTCTTATAAACATATATTCCTGCAATATTCATCAGAAGTAGTTGTATTAATCTTAGGAATATTGATAGTGTTTCTTCTGAATTTATTGAATTTATTTTTTATTGTGTTAGTAGTACAAACCTAGTACACATCGCACACACAGTGGTGAGTTGGTCCCTGAGTGTAACATGGCATAATTCATTTCTCATCTCTTTACCCTTTTCTACTCCCTACCTCCATTGCGCGTTCTCTTTTCCACTTGTAAAAATCCATTTTCTTGTTTTGTATTATGTTTTCTTTTGCTCTATATTTATATTTTTGTTTTCTCACATAAGAGAAATCATGTAATAATCAGCTTTGTGAGTCTGATTTTTTTCATTTAAAATTATAATTTCAGGGCTGACCAGATAGCTCAGTGAATTAAAGCACCTGATTAGGCAAAGCACAGGGACTTGGGTTCAATTCCCAGCACCACAGGCAGTGCTGGTCCCACCTCCAGGGTGCACTGAGACAGCGACTGATTTTGGGCATGGTGGTGCACACCTGCAATCCCAGCAGTTAAGAGGCTGAAAACAGGAGTATCACTAGGAGTCTGATCTATGTAGTGAGACCCCTGAGACTCTACTAAATCATTCATAGAAATATAAAATAATAACTTCTGTGCCATCAATTTTTCTCAGAACACACAATTTTATCTTTCTTTCTGGTAGCATAATACTGTCATTTTGAAGTTTATTTAGCAAAATGGGCCTAGAGGAGAATATGTGGGTATGTACTTTTTACCTATGAAAACAGTTACTTTTACATGACAGAGAAATCCTGAATATTACATAATATGATAAATCAGCCTAACAAGTTTAAATTTAACATTGATTGGAGGATTATTATTGCCCAAAGCACTCTTTGGTCATAATTCTCTCTCTCTCTCTCTCTCTCTCTCTCTCTCTCTCTCTCTCTCTCTCTCTCTGACACCCCATCTCTCTAGGCAGTTTAGACTCATAGTGATCCTCTTCTCAGCTTCCTCAGTGCTGGGATTGCATGTGTGCCCTACCATGCCTGGTTTCAGGCCAGCACGGCATGTTCAGAGTTCTGGGTCAATTCTGCACGTGTTGGCAGGGATTGAACTTGGGTCTTTGAGGTTACCAGGCAGGTGGTTAGACCGCAGAGCTATCACCCCAGGGCCAATATTTCCTAATGTCAATCATTTAATCTTCATCGCAGAATGAATGACCCTGTGATGAAGGTTTTACCATCACCATTAATAGAATGATTAGGGAAAAGAAGCCAAGATCCAGAGCAAACCAAGCATTATCAGAGTGTTTATTCCTGGAACCGGAATTTGAGCAAGGCATCTGGTTCTCATAGTCCCCCTCCACTTTTGCGCCATGTCTTCTCCTGATGTCACCTTAATTTACATTTAGCCAGAGGATGCCTCTAAGCCCTGAGTCCCTGCATAGCAAACTGCGACCTATGATCGGAACAACCTCAAAGCTAAGTGAAGAGTAAAATAAGCAGCTGTTTAGCCGAATTATACACATCCTGCTTTGAGAATCATAATCCACAACTCATTCTAACATCATCCATAAGCCAGAGACCTCCCCTTCGCCCACCAGGTGATTTCTGTACTTTTGTCCTGTGCCTGACATCCAAAAGCTTGTTGCTCCCATTGCTCGGTGGAATTTGGTGAACCTCCACATTTTTAGGATTCCCTAAAATTTTGAAGCATTCTCTGTCCAAACTCCAATAAATTTAATTAACTAAAGTTTCTCTTTTAAAAGAAAATAGAAAAAAATCTATATGCTGGTTTTCTCTGGACAATTATCACTTTTTAAAATTCTTCATGAACCTGTAGAAGTTATATAGCCTTAAAGATCTGTCACAACTGAACATTCACACACTGCATTGGCAAGTGTTTGATGAATGTCTTGCTGATTTCTGGCTGGTTTTTGTTGCTAACTTGGGAATTCACACGTAAGGCATGGAATAATCAAGAGAATTTTTATAGAAGCCAATATTAGGTGGCTGAAGTAAACTATAAGCCTACCTGTGTCTGACAGTGCTTACCAGAGTGTCTGGATTACTTTTCTCTCATTGCTGGGACAAATCTTTGATACTCAAAATTAGGGTAGGAAAGGTTTATTTAGCTCACAGTTACTGGAGGCTTCAGTCCATATTTGGCTGGCTCCAAGGCAGAGTAACATAGGTCAGAGAGCATCTATTTATGGGGGCAGCAGTGAGCAGAGAGAGAACGGAGTGGCAACAGCTTAGACAGCTAGCTATCCACTCCCCCCTCCTTACATTGTAATGAAAATTACCTGCTCCAGAGTAGGTGCAGCACCCACACCCACAATAATCAATTACAAACTTCCAAAGCCATGACTGCATGAGGCTTTGGTTGTGGGACACCTATACACAAACCATAACATTCTACTCCTGGACATCAAAAGTTTCTTGCACACCCCTTTATGCCAAAGGCATTTTACTCCATCTCTAAGAATTGTCAAAATCCCAACAGTTTCATCATTGATGAAAAGTCTAAGCCCCAGGTTTCTCTTTGCTATGAGCCCCTGTAAAAATGAAGACTAACACTCAACATTTAATGCCACAAGACAAACATTACCACTCCATAATCTAAGACAAACAGGAGAATACTAAACATTGGGACCAACACAAGTCCAAAATCAGCAAGGGAAACATTAAGTCCTATAGTTCCAGGTGGAACATCCAAAGCAATCTGTGGCAAACTGTGAGCACCAAGTGGCTGCACCCTTATGGCAATTTTTTTCATGTTTATGTATTCAGTACAGGGTCCTACTATGCAGCTTGAACTTGTAATGATCCTCCTGTTTTCAGCCTCACCAGAACTTGGAATACGGGAGTGTGCCAACATGCCAGGACTCAGTCAACTGGCTCAGTGTGCCCTTGGGGCCGGACCAGCACAGCATGAGGCAATGGAAATCAAACCCTGGTCCCTGTGCTTGCCAAAGCAGGAACTTAGCCTGCTGAGCTATCTCACCAGCCCCCTATGGCACTTCTGCATAGCTCCTATAACTTCTCTTTTAGGCTGGTTTTACTCCCTCCTTGCAGTTTTCCTCAGAGGATCCACCTTTCTGGTTTTTCCAAATTTATGAGGTTTCCACTGAATAGGTTTCTTACTCACAGCTTCACATACAAGCCCCTCTCTCATGGGCAAACTGCCCAGCCTCTCAGGTTCTCCTTTGAAATCTATG
>NW_004524735.1:212527-216021 GCF_000260255.1 Octodon degus | reverse complement strand
AACCAACATTAAGTACATCAACATTAAATTTATAGGAAGTGTATTAGGAAAGAACTATTGCTATGTTTGTTTTGGGAACTAATTGGGGTTACAGCTGGTATTTAGAACCACCTTCTTTTACTACCCATTATGTATTCCATTGGTCTGCAACAAGCCCTTCAGCAAGTTCTTTGCCTGTCAAGTTGATCCATAAGTGTGATCCATAAATTCTTTCTGAAAGGTTCTGAACTATTTGTTATTTTGTCTGGATTTGATTGTTTTAGTGTCCTATAGACCTTAAAGACAGGGCATAATTACATTATCAGGCACACTGTAGTATTTCATGTACTGGAATGCATCCTACCTTTCCTCCATTGTGGAGCAGTTGTCTCACTTATCCCCCAGAGTCTATGTCAATCAACTCTGAAAACACTGTAAGTCCTTCTTAGGTTGTTTATTCAGTGGGATGGGATGGTCTAAATGGACAAGGGGAAGTTGTAGCTACCACTTCAGTGGTGCCATTGTTGTGATTGCTTCCCCACTGAAACTACAATTTCTAAGTCACCAGAGCATAAGCCAGTGGGAGCAGGATGGCTGTGGTAAGGGGGAGTGGAACCTTTCCCACTTCCAGCCATTTATGCCTGGATTCTTGTATCTCGGCTATGGGAGACACAGTACTGTATAGTAAAGGCTGATTCAAAACATAGACAACATTTTCAAAAATACTGTCTTAACCCTGCAAGCTATTTTCAAGTAGCTTACACTGTGTGTCTTCAGTCCAGCTCCTTTTTTGTGCCAAAGAATGTGATAGGACTAATGAAATCCTTGAGTAAAGCCCACTGCCTCAGTTCTTTGGCTGTACAGTATGTTCCTTGGCCAGAGACAATGCTGTGTAGAGTTACATGATGGTGGATAAGGCATTCTGTGAGGCCATGGATGGTAGTTTGAAAGAAGAATTATGGGTAGGGAAGATTAATCCAATCCACAGTAAGTGTCTGTGCCATTGAGGACAAACCATAGTCCTTTTCATGATGAAGCAGCCAAAATGATCAAGCTGTCTTCAGGTCACAGGATGATCACTCAGGGGAATAGTGTCATACTGGGAACACAGTATTGGTCTTTACTGCTGGTATGGTTGGCATTCACATTGGCTGTGGCCAGATCAGACTTGGGGAGTGGGTGTAAATGCTGTTGACCCCATGCAAGGCCTTCATGGCTGCCATCATGGTCAGTCTCTTTACGGGCCCATTTAACAATGACAAAGGAGGGTGAAGAAAGGGGCAGACTACTATCTATACACAGATAATCTTATCTACATGATTGCTAAATTCTCTCTCTGTTGAGGTCACTTTTTGGTGAGTTTATAGATGAAATAAAATTTTTAAAAAATATATTCTTCACTCATACGTAGAAATCAATTCATACGTCTTGCCCCAACATCTTTGTTAGCAATTTTCCTGTCAGATACCTTCTGAATTTCTGACCACCCAGCCAGATTTTTGGTTACAGCCTATGAACCAGCCCACAGCCACACACCTGTCTGTTTTCCTTTCAGGTACTATGTGCAACCAGGGGCACCTCCCGAAGTTCTGCTCGTTGTGCAGATTTCCCTTCACCATTGCCCTCGGGGGATGTTCTAGAGAGCGATCCTAATGCCGTAGCTGTCCTCCTGCAGGTGGTGCCTGCCTAAAGTGCTGAACCATCAGTAAACCAGGCCCTCTGGGCATTTCTTACTCAAGTTGATGCAATCAATTAACTACCACACTGGGCTCCAAAAGTATTCAGTTTTTCCTAGAAATGATTAAAGCAAAGGAACTAAAAAAACAATAGGTAAGAAACTTTTCACTTCAGATTTTGTTTTCTCCAGTCTACATTGCACACTATCAGTTTTTCATTTCCCTCTTGTTAGAGTGTGGTCAGTGGCCCATAACATGGACACTTTAGTGTCATCAATATTAATGCACATTGAGACCAAATGAACTAATCCTTGCCCTAGCTGCAACCACCCAGAAGGTGAACGTGATGGTCCTAGGTTTGCATATTGTGTAATCATCCGGGATCATGAATCAACTTATGTAGCTAAATATGACTTCAGGACATGATGTCAGTGAATCATGAATTGTGGATATATTTTGCACATAATTTTACCTGAATGTATTGCCATGAACTTTTCTAGACTCCCATGTGGCATAAATCTCAGAAC
This sequence comes from Octodon degus, assembly GCF_000260255.1. Classification (NCBI taxonomy): domain Eukaryota; kingdom Metazoa; phylum Chordata; class Mammalia; order Rodentia; family Octodontidae; genus Octodon; species Octodon degus. The sequence goes on along the minus strand of NW_004524735.1, from coordinate 213,839 downwards.
CATCACAAATCTTGTTTTACAGTAAGTGATACACACATTTATCCTTAATATTAAATAAATATCTATTGTTCAGCTCATTCTTCTCTATTTATCACCAGTAAAATGTGATCTCTTTGTGTTAAAGAATGAGATTTTCACACAGCATTTGCCTTCATCATTCCTGGTTACAGAAGAGAGAATAACATAAACTTTATATTCATTTGCACCTTTTTCAATTTTATTAACCTTGAAACTGCATTCTCTCTCATTCTCTTCTTCATTCAATATGGGTGAGAGGAAAACAGTCACAACATCAGCAAAACTTGTGTGATACCTAGAAGATGAAAAAAGCATAACTCCTGCTCACAGGAACTCTTTGCTGCTGAATGTGCTGGGGAATGCAGTTCGATCCTGGGACCTGAGCGAGGCTGGGCAGTAGGAATGAGCTCTGTTTGCTTTCATTCGGGGTCCAAAGCCGACTTGCTTCCCGACTTGGTGGTCCTGCTGATAAATGCAAACACCAGGCCCAGTAACAGAAACTAGACTGCAACTCGTGGAAGTTTCATTTTCAGTGATGCAACAGATTTTGTTATATTTTACATAAGCTGCAGTCACATTTTTTCACATCAACAGGTGCTTAAGACGCACTCTGAATTCTGTGTTTTATATAAATCATGAACCACCTGTGAGATTCCGAAGCATTGCTCCATGAAGCTCTTCGGTCTTCTAGATTTCCCCGTTGGGGTTCAGCAAAACTCGGGCCTTTTAAATTGCATCAATCTAATTCATCAATAAATGTACTATTTTACATATTCTCAGCATTCCTGCTTTCTGCTCTGAACTCTGATTGACAGGTTTCCATTTGAAGTCAAGCCATGAAAACATTCTTTAAAAACTGAACTCTAACATATTCTCTGATTGGCTATAATTAAATGCACCATAATATTATAAATAGTGTTTTTTAAAGAAACTGGTATCCATGACAAGCAGTGGTAAAAGTCTCTTAAATTGTCACTTGAAATATCTTGAATTTGTAAGGCTACAAGTTAGCAATACCCTGCTATAATTAAAAATTTTCAAAGTACAGTCTAAATAATTTAGTGGTATTTGTTTGCTCTTAATTATGAGAAAATATTAGACAAAACAAGGAAAAGCTAGAGTATTTGTATCCATAGGTACTAATTTTATAAAGGAATCAGAGAATATCAAAGATATTTCTGTAATAAATTTTTATCTCTCTCTAGCTACAGAGTGGAAAATTTTGAAAACCAATATCTAAATCAATATGTAGTCAAATAGACTACAATAATATTTGAATTTTTATACTCAAATA
>NW_004524735.1:199157-200687 GCF_000260255.1 Octodon degus | reverse complement strand
TAACCACTAAGAAGAATATATGCAGTGTATTATTTGTTGAAACTGTACTTCCGATTTGATTTGAAACTGTCTCATTGCTATATGTTTATCAATAAAACTGTAGAAAAAAAACTGATTATTTTAGATAGATAGATGATAAATAGATGGTGGATAGATGATAGACAGATAGATAGATAGATAGATAGATAGATAGATAGATAGATAGAATCTAGGATGCAGCATATCATGCTCAAGAGACATCTGAAGAAAATTCAACTCTGAGATCCAATGCTGCTGCACTGATCATGTTGAGACATGCAGTGAAGAGTCTGAGAAAACACAGCAGCCTAAACAAAACTGGCGGCAATAGACAAGAGAACATTTTTGAATCTTCAATGGATTTTCAAAACGTTCATTATAAAATTGCCTGGCTGTTTCCACTTATGTTGTAAATGAAGTGGTGATATTTTATGCATGTACTTTTCTCATCTTACAATGGTGTTTAAAGACAGTTATTAAGTCAAATCTCAACATCAACAAATCCCAGTGATCTGAAGTCCTTGTTTCCACAACAGATGGCATGTCTGACTTTAGGGTGTAGGCTCAATGAGCACTCCCTGCTCCTCCACCCCAGGAAGCTTTTGCCCACAGAAGGCCTCATACATTGCTCTATAGCAAGCTATCTAGATAGGGAGATAGTAGAGAACAGGCTTGAAATGAACTTCTGTGTCCCATCACAATTATCACTGGGAGATACCTTCTTCATGAAGTCGCATCAATGTTTGTATTTATTTATTTATTTATTTATTTATTTATTTTGTGGTTGGCTCAGCCCACCCTGGAGGCAGGGCTGACATGGCACCTAGTGCTGTGGACTGAACCGCAGCCCCTGTGTGTTTGCCTAAGCTGGCCTAAGCAGGCACTTTAGACCGCTGAGCTATCTCCCCAGCCTTAAATTATGTCTTTAAATTTTAAAATAAAACCCCATTCAAATGTGAGCTAGTACTTCTTAAACTACATATTGTCTAAAACAGCATTTTGTAAAGCTTCATGTTTCAAGTGTTTAATGGGTAAGTTGGTCAAAAGCTTTTAAAATAGTGATTAAAAATTAGAAACAAGTTGTGCATCAGAGAATTATAAGAATTTTCATTTTGAATCTATGATATAATGCTGTGGCTTCTGCCTAATTGCTCTCCCATAGCTTCAGTTGGTCATAGGTGGGACTTTTCAGAGGTGATTGGATCTAGAGTGTGTGATGCTGGGATTGATTCATAGTGCAATCCTAGGATTAAGGGCCCTAGGTTTATGGTTGTGAGCGGTACCTGCCCTGAGGGTGGGTATCCTGGATAAAGTGTAAGGGACAGAAAGAGGTTTGTTACTGGTCACTTGCCTGCCAACAAACTGCTTCTCCTCTGTAATGCTGTTCCGCCATGCCTCCCCGCCCTGGAGCAGCTGGCTGAGGGCTGAAACTCTATGGAGGGCGTGTGAGGCAAGTCAATATTTTCCTTTAATTTTTGATGCTAGATGTTTTCTTTCAAAAAAGTAATATAT
>NW_004524735.1:195268-199057 GCF_000260255.1 Octodon degus | reverse complement strand
ATATATAAATTGTGAAGGGATAGGGCCTAGAAAATTGAAATTGAGTTATATGAGAAAAATTCAGTGCAACAAGTCTTAATTCACCCAGGACTGTTTCCCAGTGAGGAAGACAATGTTTTCCAGTCCTGTGCTGGAATTAAATCTTCCCTTGACCAAAGAATCTGCAACAAACTCACATGTAGCAGTTGCTGTCCTGATGGAAATTATTGATCTCTACCATTTCCTGTTACAAACTCATCTTGTCTTACAACCATTCTCAAGTAGGCAGTGGGAATTCTAAAAGAAGTTGTGCAAAGTTCTGTAAGGTAGTGAAAACACATTCTGAAAATGCATGTAAGAGTATCCTAAAAAAAAGCATACAGAGATTTGTGATAAAAATTATTGGAGCAGAAAGAAAAGCTTATGACAATAGATTGTGTTACTTCATTGCTATGGGTATAATAAGCATAAATTTATTATTATTTAAATATTTAATCTAGGTGTAATTTATACATTGCTGTCCTTGATGTAGTTGCTTAGATGCAGATATCAGTATACAGAATTAGTTAAGTTAAAATTCTGCATATTAACTGATATTTTTTAAAAACTGATGGAAATTCTTAGTACAATCATCTTAGTCATCCCGTGTGTATACTTGAATGCTTTTTCCCCTACCCTCTTTCCAAACTTTTCTCCTTTCTTTCCTCTTCACTATTTAATCCTTAAGTTCCTTTTCTTTCCATTTTACTATGTCTGTTATACCTTTCAGGTTTTGTTTCTTCTTTCAGGTTCTGCCACTAGGGACACAGTATGATAAGCCATGCTTGAATACCTCTCATCTTGGTCTTTTAATTGTGTACCATTTCTAATGTCATATCAATTATTACTATATTCTCTTTAAAAACAGTTTTAAAAACTTAAGAGGAGAACAAAGAGAGACAAGAACAAAAATTTAAGTTTTCTTGAAAGTTGCTGTAATATTCAATCATATGTCCAGTCTTACAGAACTATATCTGTTAATCTGAGCCACAGTTTTGACAATAAAAATAGACGATATATTAACCATTATTGATCACCTATCCTTGGTTTGAAAATCTATAACATATGTATTGTATGTTACTCTGTTTCTGATGTTTGTTCTTGCTTTTGTTTTTACTCTTCAAAATAAAGTAAAATCAATTTTTTTGAAAAAGTAACATGGAGACTATCTTATAGTGGTTGACAAAAATGCAGATATCAAGCAAGCTATTTTAAATAAATTTGAGAACCTTCAACTTCCTTGGAATACGGTAGAGGAAAGCAGCCAATAACTAAGGAGATCAGAATGTAAAAGAAGATATGTTAAGATGTATCAGCAGGACCTATCACTAGCCTCTGTCATTAACACTCAGAGCAGAAAGTTTAAAATAAACATTAGATCAGGAAACAAAAGTAAGGAAGTTCTCGAGAGCTCTGTAATGGTGACTTTACCCATGCAAAGCATTATACAGGGAAATTACTGAGAATTTAATCTCCTCTACAGAATTAAAGTCTTGCGATTGATCTCAAGTTGGCAGGTGACAAATGACATTGAGCTTCCTTAGACATAGTAATCATGGCTTCCATAATGCCCCGAAAATTATTTATTTGGTGTGCTTTGTTGACTTACATATGGGGAGCACCTAAGGCTGGAAAGTGACCACACATGTGGGTGGCAAAGCAAGGCCAATCTGAAAGCAAAGAATGCCCAAGATGAGCCATGTGAATAAGCTGCTTCAGCTAAAACAGAACCAATCGCAAACAACAAAACAGAAAACCAAACACTGCATGTGTCCTCTCTGTACAGGGTGCTAGGCCGAGGGGAGTCAGGTACCACCGTCTTGCTAAATGTATAAGCAAACGCACTGTGGTGGTTGAACAATTCCTTCTCCTCCTGACCTCAGATTTCTGTATATTTCCTGTTATCTTTATTTATCCACCCTCTCCCTGTTCCCCCAGAATCTTCAAGAGCTACACTGCATGCTTCACTTACACAAATATTTTGTTTTACCTAATTTGTAAAGCTGAATGTAGAACTGAAATATATGAGCTTCCCATGTAATCTCTACTTTGCATAAACCAAAATTTCTATGGAAAATATAAGTCTCCTATGTAAAGAACTGCAATAAAGAGCTTCAGCCCCTGAACTAAAGGGTTGCAGAGGACTTTGGCAGAAGTGGTGAGAGGAGCTTGCTATAATTCTGAACATTTATATTTTCTCTGGCTTTCTTCAAAGGGATACATTGTCATTTGTAGAAATAATTGTGAATTACATAAGTGGCATAATAGGACTCATAAAAATCCTGGACTTATCTTTGATCTGATCTAATTACTGAAAATATAAAATGGTATTCTGATTAAATCATCTCATTACAGCCTTTAAAAGTAAGATCATTGGTGAAACTTTGGGTAGGTGAATTTCCCATCTTACTTCCAAGATTATTTATTGAATTCTGAAGTGCATCTGTGTGGTAGTCAAATTTGTTAATTGATATGATTCCCACATTAGGTTCTTGCCATTGGGCTGATGGGGAATATAGTAGAAAAAGACAGGTAAAAGGCAGTAAAATCAATATATTTACCAAACTAATAACCTAAAAGGAGCATTAATATCTTTAAGCTATTGTAGAAATTAATGCCACATTGTTAGAAATAGAGACTTCAGGATTGATGATTCCTTCTTCAGTGATACCATATATAACACTACTATTGCTGAAGTGTTATTACATTTATTAACATCTATATCTATTATTGAGCTGCATCCTTTAAAAAATATAAGGTATACATCAGGAACTGGTATGTACATGACCACACAAGGTAGTAGTCCTAGATGGATTATTCTCACCACATTCAGCGTTTGTATCCAAGTGTTTAGGTCTCTGTTGTTTGAAAACTAAAGAAGACAAAATTATTGGTAGTGTTTTCCTGGACAGATATGGTTTCTACTCCTCTTATGATTGTGTTTTATTTAAGTTACAGTGTAAAATACAACTGAAAGTAGATGACTTTCCAGGCCTGATCCGTGCGAGGAGATGGCCCTATCCATGGTTCCTTGTGGCAGACCTTCTCTTGGTTGCATGCTTGGGATGGTCTTCCACCCTTCATTTTCATGCCATGAGAAGGCAACACCACATGGAGAGGACTTGTGTAGTTTCTCTGCTCAGGAATTCATTTATTCCACCACAGATGCCAGATGCAATCTTCCCACCGAATACTCCACCATGAATATACATTACCACACTAAGTAACTGCTCAATATTGGAATCATTAAAAATCAAACCTCTGTTACACAGGGTGAAGAAGAGCAGGTTCATTTTTTACTACAGGCATTCTAGGTTTGGGGAAGGGAATGGGAAACACTGGATTGTAGCAAGCTCTCAATTTATAGTTGGTACTTTTTTAGAGAGAGGTTTAGCTATTTTGAAGCTACCAATGTGATATTCCTGAGATGCAGGTGGGAAGTGTGGCACAAGAAGTCCTTCTGATATGAAGAGTAGGTACAGCACACCTGGGAAGAGAAGCTTGACACCGCCCCGAAAGGAACGCTGTGAGTTTCTGACTCAGAGAATCCCTTTGCGTAAAACAGATATTTTTATGCCATTACATCCTGGAGAACTTTATTACAAAAATAGTCAGTACATTAGGACTTAGGGTAATATTATTGCTCTAGATAAGTTCATATTTCTTATTGAAAAGCAACTTGATCTTTAAAAAGCACAGAATTTTATTTATTTATTTATTTATTTATTTATTTATTTATTTATTTATTTTCTCCCAATGGCAATATACATG
>NW_004524735.1:180676-182268 GCF_000260255.1 Octodon degus | reverse complement strand
AAAAAAAAAAAAAAAAAAAATTGTTGTATTGTATAGTGTTGTTGTCCTCAGCATAGTTGTTCAGATTGCCAGATATATGCATGCAAAATTGGAAAAAGGGAGAAAAAAAGGGAAAAAAAGTTTTAACAACTTAAGGAAAGAGAGAAAAAAAGAACCCTCCCCCCCAAAAAAAGCGTTAACTGCTCCTTTCCACAGCCCAGCAGAAATCCACTGTGCAGTTTTCCAGCTGGTCCTGTATACATACAAAGATATATCTCATTGCTCATAGTACCTTCTTAAGGGTTTTAAAAATCATATTACTGTTCTCAACAGATTAATAATTTTAAAGATGTTTTTCAGTAAAATGGTAACAATTTGGCTAAGAATGTTTTAATTTTTGTGTTCTTATTTGCTAAATAAAGGTCCATTTCTAAATATGATTCATTTCAAATAATTTCCATTTTCATTGGATGTACCTGTTTTAGAAATAGTTTAATTAAATTAAAATTGACCTTTAAATAAAAAACATGCTATTACATATCTAGCTAAGTAAGTAGAAGCTGTGACCTAAGTCCTCCTCATCAGAACAGAAGGAAATACATTTTAGCATCTAACACAAAGCAATTTATTAAAAAAATGATTTCCAAGAATAGAAATTACTTGACAATCATCACTTCCTTTCTGTGAATAGGAAATCAAGCAATGAACATAATTAGAAGCAGCAGGCTTTGCTATTCAAATATCATTGTCCGGTGACCTGCGGAAATAATTTCGTTTGACCAACACAGTATTTAAGAACTAGTATGAGTTGCTGAAAGAATGATTTCTGTATTGCTTTAAATAAAAAGAGGATAGAAATTTCCTTGGATATTAGCAAGTTGGTATGATAAAGAAAGTAAATAATACTTAAATCTATTTCAAACTAAACTTAGCTTTAAAAATAATTTTATGATTTCCGGGTGGAAATAACGTTTAACTGTTTCAATTTAGCATGATTGAATTTTATTTCTCAAATTTAATATTCATTTTATAAGGTACATAAGACATTTAAAGCCTGAATCTTTACTAATTAATTTGAAATTATTTTTTTTAATTTTTAAAATCTTTTCTTTATTTACTTGGTACAGGATCTTGCTATGCAGCTTGGACTAGGAGTTATCCTCCTTTCTCAGCCTCCCCAGTGCTAGGATTACAGGCGTGTGTGCCACCACTCCCAGTTTCGGTGGCCAGCACAGCTTGCCCCGGGTTACAGGATGGGCACGACATGTGGTATCAGGGATCAAACTCAGGTCCTTGCACCTGCCAAGCAGACACTTAGGCCACTGAGCTATCTCCCCAGCCCTAATTTGAAATGATTTTAATAAAATAAAATATCTATTTGAGTGTTTATTTCTAGGGGATAAAAGTAAAAAGTAGGATTACTAACCTCTCCAAATGATATATTTAATATTTATTACTTACCAAAACCTAACTTCTAAGTATTAATTCTATTTTTGGCAGATGTAAAAATGCATTTGTACTATAGATGTACATTATAGTACAAATGCATTTTCATACTAAAAGTTTACCCTTAGTCCTAATTTTGAAAATCACTTTAAATACTCTTAACTCTA
>NW_004524735.1:178555-180042 GCF_000260255.1 Octodon degus | reverse complement strand
GTTGCTGAAAATGTGCCCCTTACATAGGATGTATTAACCAAAAAAAAGTGTAGTAGAATAATAAAAACAAGATACATCCAAACATCCAAAAGAGAGGCCAGGGAGATGGCTCAGTAAAATAAATGCTTCCCTGGCAAGCTCAAGGTTCTGAGTTCAATTCGTGGTTCTGAGAAAAAATAAATAAATAAATATCCAAAAATTCACTTATTTTAACATGAGTCAAGTGGAATGCCAGACAGTGGAAAGTGTATTATGTCAATGAAATATTTGCATACACTGGATTTTACAATTTTATACATAATTTCCAGATGTAACACTGAATTTAAGGAAGCAAAATAAAAATTGAATATGAAAACAGGTATTGCATTACCTTATTTTTTCAAGTACTATCATTTCTCTATCCTAGATTCCTATGAAATTCACAAATTGGAAAACTGTAAAGCTCTTTAATTCCTAAATTCTGCATGGTCACTTGAGCTTTTATATTTGCTCACAGTTGAAGATGATGGAACAGCTCAAACTTGAGAATGAGAGTATTTCCTAAGTATTTATTTTATTTCATTTGCTTAAAATGACTAACTGAAACTAATAACTAAAATTAAGCCAGGAATGGTGGCTGTCTCATCCATGTAATCCCAGCATACAGGAGGCTAAGGCAGGATGATCACAGTGACTTTGAAGCCAGCCTGGACTACAGTGTGAGCTCAAGGCCATCCTGAGCTTCATAGAGAAACCCTATCTCAAAGTGACAAAAATAAAATGAATAAATAAATAAACAAATAACATTTGTTTTTATTAATGCATGTTTGTAATACAGAATAGAGAGGTTCTTTTTAGAAAATTGGTAGAGAAACATACCCTATCTTGATTATTTTAAAACCCTTTACTGACCCTAATCTCTATGCCCTCCCTGAACTCCAAACATCTTGCTCATTTTCAAGTATTTATCCTCTAACTTTCCAACTTTATTTTTTTATTTATTCAATCATTCATTTATGGCTCAGTTTTCTCATATAAGAAAAGGTAGAAAATATTTAACTTTCTGAGCCTTATTTTGTTTAATATGATGTTCCTCAGTTCCAATTACTTACTGCAAATGGCAAAATTCAATTTTCTTTGTCACTGGATTATATTTCCTTTTTGTGTGCATGTGACAGCTTTTTCCATTTGGCTATTTATGATCTCTCAGCTATTTTCACTGCCTTGAATTGAATTGTGCCACCTTAAATACGGGCAAGCACGTGTCACTATAAAGTGCTGTTTTAGTTAATTCAGAAGCACGGTAAGGAATGGCATATTGGTCAAATGGCAGCTCTGCTTTACTTGTGAAGAGTTGACATACTGATTTGCATAGCTCCTGTATTACTTTGCATTCCCAGTGAAGCAGTAGCTTTCTTTTCTCCCCTCCATCCTCACCAACAGGACAGAGTTCTCTGTGTTCTTGGCGGGTGGAATCCTGGGTTGGATGAGATATAATCTCAATATAG
>NW_004524735.1:172913-178455 GCF_000260255.1 Octodon degus | reverse complement strand
TAAGTTCATATTTCTTATTGAAAAGCAACTTGATCTTTAAAAAGCACAGAATTTTATTTATTTATTTATTTATTTATTTATTTATTTATTTATTTTCTCCCAATGGCAATATACATGAAGAACATATCCTCCAGTTACCTGGAATATAAGCTCACATTATCTCATTGAAACAGTTCAATTTCAGTCCTTAAAACAGTTCTTCTCTGTATGGAAATCCTTTAATTTTCTCTAAATTTGAATAATATGCCCACATAGTTCTGCACTGTAAACAGGAGCGATGTCCCCCGACACTCCTGCCCACAAATTCTTGGATCCGCCAATAGTGCTAAATAGTGCTAAATACTGTATATGATATTTTCTATATTTGTGCATTACATAGGTTAGCATAAGTTTACAGACTGTAAGTATTTAGCAGCTAATAGAAAATGACACATTATAACAATATATTATAAGAAAAGTTATATGCACATGGTATCTCGTGTTCCCTCTGCATCTCTTCCGGAGCACCTCCTATTGATTATGGTAACAAACTATGACATCAGAGATGTGGAAGGACTACTGCACTAACAATCTTTCTCCAAATGCCAAACATTTTTTTTCATATTTTTAATAAAAATTTAATGTGAAGAGTAGAAACAAAAGCAAGCACAAAAATAGGAAGCAAACATGGAAACAGGGTAACACACAATAATGTATGTTACAGGTTTTCAAAACATGAATAGCTGATTAGCAATAGTTGTTAATAAAATGCACATGTACAAATCATACCATAGGCTAAATGTAATACAGTAAATAATTAATACAGCATATGATGAAAAGAAGTTAAAAATGGCATTAAGTTATATAAGTCTTAAGACTATAAAAATGTTGATACATTTATTCTAAGAATGTGGGAACTCAAATTTTCTCGAAGGTGAAGTGAATGCAAAGCAAAATAATGCATTTGCATTTTCTTGGAGATATTATCTTTAACTCATTAGATTTTTCTTGGATCATTCACACCCTTTATTTTTTATGTTTTATTTTTTATATTGGGTCTCACTATGCAGTTGGGACTCCTGGTGATCCTCCTGCCTCAGGCTCCCTAGTGCTGGGATAGTAGGCGTGAGCTACCATTCCTGGTTTCAATGCCGACATGGTCATGGCTCCAGGGCCGGCAGGGCATGCAGTACCGGTGATCTAACTTGGATCCTTAAGCTAGCCAGGAAGGCGCTTATACAGCCGAGCCATGTCCCCCACGCCGACACCCGTAAGAAAGGGCTTTAGAATATACAAGCACTGTCAAAGTCAGTATGGAAATTTCTCATAAACTAAAATTAGAAATTCTATTTTATCTCATATTCCTCTTTGAAGAATCTTCTTGAGTGAGTTCAGCACCATTTTACCCTGACCTATGTAATTCTTAATAGTTACATCCTGGAAGCCTCCCATATGTCCATCAAAAGATTATTGGATCAGAAAATGTGTCATTCATACATAGTGCCTTAAAGAGAAATAAACTTGAATAATTTGAAGGACAATGATTGCACCTTAATACTATAATGTAAATCAGATACACAAGCTTAAATATCTCATGTTTTCCTTTATATGAGAAACCAAAAATACAAATACAGAGAAAAATGAAAAATAGTAGATTTAGATGCAGGTTTTGGGGGTCAGGGAGATAGCTCAGTAGAATAAGTGCTTGCCTGGCAAGCACAGTGTCCTGAGTTCAATCCCAAGGATGGGACTGCAAACGAACAAACAAACAAAAAAAAAAATAGATGCAGGCTTTTGCAAAAGGGAAGGTAGGATGGCAGGAGGGGAAGGTGATCGAAAGAGAGTAAAGATGTGTCATGCAGATGCACCCACCGCCCCTGAGGGATGCGATTATCACTTATGCAATCATGTATCAATAAGAATAAAATAAAATACCTTTGATTATATTTGGTCCACAGTCTGGTTGCATTTTCATCTCATCTTCTAAGTCTGTGATTCCACATCCTATTTTCTTCAAACTTTCCTGCTAAGTTACACAGGCAGCCAAATAATCCCGCTGGGACAAAGAAACCTATCAAATCATTTAGATCGAGGAATTACATTGATGCAAACAGGATTATCTGGAGCTGTAATCTGGCAGCACAACTCCACATGGAAACAGTGACATAAGTAGGGGGCGGATCTGTTTGCCAAGTATGGCCACAAGCATCACCTAACCTAAAGTAAATGTAGCAGAGAGCCGAACAGAGCACGGAAAGAAAAGGAGCACAAAATCTATTGTTGTGGCTGACATTTCTAAAGAAGCTGAAAACAAAGTGTAGTCTAAAGAATTAGGAGACAGTCTTCTCAAAAAGTCTATTTCTTTCGTAGCAGATTTTCAAACCCCCCAAAAAGCCTTACTCAAATGCTCAAGGGACCTTTCTGCTAAAGTTACATATTAAAGCAAACAGACTTTCATAATCAATTCTTTCCCCAAAAAAGTTTGATTCTTTCATCAAAATTGAAAGTGTCTATTTTATTGCTTTCCTAAAAAATGTAACCTTGGATAAAATAAAGAATTTATATGAAATACTGTAGAGAATTTTTTTATTGATACAATAAATAACATTCCCTGTCTGAGCCCTTGTGTGCAATGAGAACAAACAAGATATCCGAGTAGATACAGAAACTGCTCAAATTGCTTTCACATTAAAATTTGTAATCATTTGTCTCTATTACAATGTCTTATTTTTTTACTTTTTTATTTTAGGGAAGGGTCTACAGGGTGTTCAGAGTCTCACTACTAGATTGAACTCAAAGTGATCCGCCAGTTTACAGCCTCCCAAGTACTGGAAGTACAGGCATGTGCCACCACGCCCAGTCTCAATTGCCATCTCAGCGTGTCCCAGGTAGGAGGTCAGCATGGCAGGCCTGGGGATTGAACGCCTGGCCCCTGAGCCTGCTCGCAGGTATTTTAATCCACTGAGCTATTTGGCTGGCCCCACAATGTCTCATTATGTCTTGGTAGTTTGTAAATTCAAATAAGACTCAAAATATTTCAGATTTACATATCTATCTTTTAACCATTACATTTATGTCAAAATACTAAAAGGTTTACATTTATTTTCAAGTATTATATTAACAATCAAATCCTGCTATCTACATTTGTGCTGAAAGCTCAATAACACCTATCATCATACTCATGAGTGAAAATAGTATATGAAAGTATTGTTAGAAAACATGTGAAATACTTAAAGCTTGAATCACAAATTTGGCACTTTTCTGGCAAGTTTCAAACAATTTGTGATTTTCTGCCCAATCTTAAGATTCATCTGAATCATTAGAGAAGTACAACAAGGCTTTTAAAATGCATTGCAATATGCATATAAAAGAAAGCATGACATAAGCAGCAACACTTTCAGACTGTTAACTTTGTTAATCTTTCTCAATCCAAATATAGTTGTCTGGTTATTTATGGAAAGAAAAGCAAACCCGAGCACTCTTAATCTTACCTTGAAGCAGACTTGGGTAGTGTGTGGCAAAGTTCCTAGTCCAAGGACACTTAGGACCAGCCCTACTGCTCCCTCAAAATGACGACGTACGTACTTCTGCCCTCCAAAATGATCACATATTACTTCTGGCTTTATTAACCCCTGTGGTCCCTGCATTAATGGTGTTTAGAACAGACCCCTCAAATTTTCAACAAAGAACTCACTGACCAGACACTTCTTCACCGAAGAGTGAAGCCATGCTCTTTTGCCATTTATTCCAAATTCCAAGTTCTCCTTTCCATTCTCTTGTAGGCCTGCTAATACACACCCACAACTCCTTCCCCATCCACAAAAGCCATGTTGTCAATGACACACTGCCACTGGGTTAGTCTGCAGCAGACAGCCTTTGTGAGATACCTCCGAATGACAGCTTAAAGAACAGAAATTACTTTCTCACTGCTCACTTCTAGAAGCCACCTATGCAGGTGGTGTTCAATTTGCTTTTCCTCTGGCCACCTTTCCATGACCGCTACATGCTCACCTGACCTCTCACCTTTGACACAAGCACACAGGTGCCCTCACATACAAGCAGGATCTTTCAGGAGCTTTGTAAGTCTTATTCCCCTATCTTTATTTTATCAGTGTCACTTACATTATTTCATCTTGATTGCATTTTCATAGTTTGTAGTTTAGCAGGAATTGGCCCATTTGTTTTAATTTGGCAAATGTAATTCTCTAAGTGGCATATTTGGTATGGAAATTTGTTTGCACAATATTATTTTATCTTAAATGTGGCAAGATCAATAGTGAAGTCGCCCAATTCATCTACTTATTAGTGTCATGTTTGTCCCATTATATTTCCCTTCCTTTTTCCTCTCACTATACCTGTACCACTGTATTTGAAATAAAATTATTACAAAAGACATCATTTATTGCTTATGTTTGCATCTACTCTGCTAATGAATAATCTTTGATAGTTGGTTCAGATCCCTTATTCCTCACTATTGGCATCCAATGATTGTCTTTTTTTCATTCAAGATGTAAATGCCTTGATTGTTGGCATGACTGGTGTTTTCTAAAATTTTAAACTTATACTAGACATTTTGATTCTCTTCCTGAAAGACTGTTTCTTAAGTCTTGTACTTTGCTAGGAAGTCAACTTCTTTAGGTTTGCACTTAGGAGTGGCTCACTTCGGTGGACTATGGCTTCAGGAACAGCGCAGGCTTTAGAGAACGTGTGATGCTCTCTGGCTGCCCAACTTCTTGTGTCTTTGATGTTTCTCTTTACTCCTGTTAATAATTCCCATAGAATAAGAGGATTCTTCATACTGCAGTGCCTGACGCTGGTGGTGGAAGATGGTAGAGTATGACATACACAGTCAGAGATCAGCTGCTGGACCACTTCCTCTGACCCGGGGTGCCAGTGACCCTGATGTCTGGTATCTGCAGAGGAGAGACAAGGACTCCTCCTCGTGCATCCATCCTGTAGGCCTTTGCTAGTCCCAGGCTCTCCTCCTTCTCCTTCTCCTTCTCCTTCTCCTTCTCCTTCTCCTTCTTCTTCACTGCTATGGGATAACTCTTGAGTCCTGAAAATATTTCCATGAGCCAGAATGATTTTTAGGTGCTTGGTTCTGATAGGGTGAGTGGATTACCTTCTATTTTCAGTTTTACTTCCACTGTGTGCTAAAAATGCATCTGCGTGTGGTTTTTTCCTACTGTGCTTGAAGCTGAAAAGACACCTTCTGTGTCAGATTGGAGAGGCTGAGGCACGATTCTTCTAGTCTTCTGCTATCAAGGCATCATTCCGTGGCTGGCATATATCATGGTTATTTTTAGAAAAAAAGATTCAAAAAGAATGTTTCTGCCTTCACATTGAAACTAGCAGTCACTGTCCTGTGCAAAGCACACTGTTATGCACTAATTAATATATCCTCTATTATATATGTGCTAATTAATATATTCATGTGAACTAAGGTTACAGCATTAAAATCTCAGCTCTTAACTAGACTTGGAATTCTCTTCACTTATAATCTTAGGTAAGAAGAATGCCTCAGATTTTAACAAAACCGATTATTTGAGACCCAGTCCTAGCC
>NW_004524735.1:161401-163229 GCF_000260255.1 Octodon degus | reverse complement strand
TTGATATCTAATTGTCTCCCTAAAGCCTCATGCAATCATGGAGGGGATTCTAGACTTTGAGATTAATCCATGATCCAAAGCTGGGATTATGGGTGTGAGTGCTACACCTGTCCTGGGGTGGCTAGCCTGTGGATGCAACCTGAGGAAAGGAGATAGACTTGCTCTCTGCTGCTGCTGCTGCTGCTGCTGCTGCTGCTGCTGCTGCTGCTGCTGTTGCTTCTGCTTCTGCTGCTGCTGCTGCTGCTGCTGCTGCTGCTGCTCCTACCTTTTTGCTCTTGCTGCTGTTGCTGTCTTCTGCTGCCATGAACACCACCCTGCTTTGGACAGCTAATTATGGTCTAAACCCTTCATAGACTGTGGGCTAAATAAACCTTTTCTTCCTTAATTTGGGGGTCAGGTAACCATCACAGACAGAAAAATAACCAAGAAAAATGGCAAACAAATATTTTTTCCAATTAAACTTTCTGCAAATTCACATCCAGTTTTCCCAGAACAATTAGACAAAGAGGCTGCCTTTTCTCCACATCACCTAGGTTTGGCAGTTTAGCCTTTTCTCCACATCACCTAGGTTTGGCAGTTCAGCCTTTTCTCCACATCATCTAGGTTTGGCAGTTCAGCAAACGCCTACATCCCAATTTCTTCTCCCAAATCCTGTTCATAGAGTCTCACTTTCCTGTTTATCTTGCTTTCTCTGTAAAAGGAATTCTTCTTAGCTATGTTTACTTGCTTTAAAATTTAAAAGTATGATTCCTATTTCCCAGTTCCTCAATGAACTAGAAATTTTACATTTTACTTTAATAATGTAAATAGAAAAATCAACAAGTTTTATTCATAAGAGAACTAAGGTCAGGAAAAAATGTTTTAGCTAAACTTGAATAGACAGACAAATAGGTAAATGCAGATAAGGGGAAAATGGTTTAGAATCCTTTGTAAGATCAGTGCTCGGGTAGGAAAATGTGAACTGTGATTTCCAGAAGTTCTTTATTGACATTTGAAATTTACAAAAATCCCCAGCAAGACCTAGTAATGGAGATTTTCCATAGTTTTGTTCAATATACCTCAAGAAAAATCTAGGTCTCCACAGTAAATTTGAAATAGAGAACAGCTCAGTGTCCTTATTAAGAACTTTTCTTGGGGAAAAAAGTTAATCAAGATTGTCTGAGCATTAATAGATCTTAATTGAGCTGGAAGAAACGAAATTGCTTGTTTTGGTGAGTTGTACCCTTGTGTGTGTGAGAAATGAACTATCCACTTCCATTGTGCTCATACAGTCCTGCATGAAACAAGGAAGAGAAAGCTCAAAACCTTGGTGGAGTTTAAAGGGCAATGGCCTAGACTCACAGAGTAGGATTATTGAGCAACTCTCTGCCTGACCCAACATACAACATCCTACTAAAGGAAGCAATTTGCAATAATTCATCTTGCAGTGTATCTGGCAGTCAGGAAAATAAACACAAAGCATAGTAAAAGGGAGGGAAGGGAGGATGGAGGGAATTCAGGCAGGCAGGCAGGCAGGAGAAAGGAAAGGAAAAGAAAAGAAAAGAAAGAAAAGGTAAGAAAAGAAAAAATGACAAACACTAATAACTGCTTAAAAAGACAGAGAAAGCTTCAAAAGAAGATAAGGAATGAATTTCACAAGACTCAAAGACAGAGTATAAAATAACTATAATAATGATGCTGAGATTTGAGGGACAAAATCACTGCTGTGCAAGAACAGCTGAGCAATGTAAGAAGACCTGTGGAAATCCTGAGAAAGAACTATACAAAATGCTAGACATGAAAAAAACTGTAATAGAAATTATGAATGCACCACAGCCATGCCAGCCTC
>NW_004524735.1:146595-160600 GCF_000260255.1 Octodon degus | reverse complement strand
ATAGTCATCAAGGTAGATGTCACTCACCATCAAGCATGCAGAAGTTTATTTATTTATTTATTTATTTTTCTTTTTTTTTGGGGGGGGGAAGGGTCTACAAGGTGTTCAGGGTCTCACTACTAGATCAGACTTGTAGTGAGCAGCCTGTTTACAGCCTCCCAAGAACTGGGATTACAGGCTCGCGTCACCACGCCCAGCCTCAATTGCCATCTCTAGGAGGCGGGGCAGGCATGACAGGCCAGGGATCTAACCTCCGGTCCCTGAGCCTGCTTGCACGTGCTTTAATCCCCTGAGCTCTTTGGCCGACCCACAGGAGTTAATTTAAAAGAATAATAATTTAAAAAATGGTAATAAAAATAGGAAAAAAATTAGTTCCCCTGCATCACTCCGTAGTCTGATATCAGATGAGTGCATGGTTTTCACCCTGTACCAAATAATTTTGATGCCAGATTCTAAAGGGCAAAGCTCACATGTATCCTACCATTTAGTACAATTTGAGCCCCAAGTAGCCGGACACGGTGTCGCACCCTACGGAGGAACCTTAATCCCCCATCTCGGCCCCTCCCTTCAGACCCAAATGCAAGCTCCGGTGCTGACTCCGACCTCTCTGCGCTGGAATTCCGTCACCCTTGCTCGCTTGTCAGGGAAGCTCCCAGGACTCAGGAGAACACTCCACTTGTGTTTCTCATTTAGTGATCGGAGGGAGATTTTGGTGCTTTTGTTTTATCAAGACATTCTTTAGCATGAGTGCCCACTATATGCTGCTGGGGGTGGGGAAACGCAGGTCATTCCTACAACCCCAGCGTGGGCTCAGTCTTAGCCATTTTCCTGTTGTTGGGACAAAGGACCTGACAGTCACGACTCAAGGTATTTTGGGTCACAGTTCAGTCTGTGACGCCCTCTGCAAGACAGAAAGGGCGCGGCAGAAGGCGCGGTGCACCGAGAGCTGCGCCTGCCACTGTGGCCAGGCCGCGGAGGAACGGGAGCCGCAAATGAAGGGACTTCTCCATTTTTATAACTGTTTCCAATTCCTTGTATTTATTCCAAATTATGAATTATGAAGCAATTACTACAAATTATAGACAAATTATATCCTCAAAATTTATACTTAATTATATCACATTACTGGTCAATAAATACTTTTGCTGTATTTATTATCTTAGTATTATCAGTCTAAATGGAGTCAAAATTTCATCAAATTTTACTGCAATTTCTCTTCTGAGAATTTTACAGGAGAAATTCAAATATTGTGGTAGTATGCATTAGCATTATCTAGTGTTCATTCTTTACTTTAAAACATTATTATCTGGGGCTGGAGAGATGGCTCAGTGGTCTAAAGCACCTACTTGAAACAAGCTTGGCAAAGCACAGGGACCGCGGTTCCATCCCCAGCACCCATGCCAGCCAGCCCCGCCCCCTGGTGGGCTGAGCTGGCCACACACACACAATAAATAAATGTAATAAATAAAAATAAATAAATATTAAAAAAACATTATTATCTGAACTATTTCCAAAATGAATTCAAAAGAACTTGGCACGTACGTTTTCATCCTTCAGCAATCATCTTACTGACATGGTATTTCTACCGCACTGAAAGTATTGATTGAATTGAGGAAACCTTACAAAAGGCCCGCAATTGATTGGGCTTGCTTTCATGTATCAAAGAACATTACATATATCTTTATGTATTTTTAGGATTATATTTCATATTTTGTTAAAGCTTAATGTTTGATTTTTACTGACACTGGAAATGTATCCTCAAAAAAGCACTTCTACATCTATTTGTACAGGAGAGATTATGCTGCATCTTTTACTCATTTGTGGTTTTATTTTTGTTTTATAAATATAGTCAGCTGTACAAAAACAGGCTTCATCATTCACATTTGAAGAAACAAATATGAAAGAGAAATCATATGCAATTGAAATTAGTTCAAAGAGCTTATCTTTTAGGATTAAATAATATATAGGGAGATAAATAAGATTTGGATACAATATTTTATTATCAATGATTATGACATAACAGTAATTTATGCAAAATTAATACTTGAACATGAAGTTGTAGCTTAGTCCCTTTTAAAGCTTCTTAAAATTATATTCTAAGAGATATGGAGAGGATTTGTATTAAGTTACAGTAAAATTTTTAACCTAATAATTGCTTCCAGGTGATTATAAATCTCCATACACTTAACTCTCAACTACTCCAGCTTGTTTGAAAGCTGTTGACATGTTCCACTGCACTTAAGGAAAAGTGCCTTTAGTATATGGAGAAACACTTAAAGGCTGGATGCTAGAAAGTCTGTGGCTACTGAAAAGGATGAAACCGTAGGTTTAAGAACTTCACACCACATTCTCCCAGCAATTCATTATGTGCCACGAGGCAAATTGCTTTAATATTCCAGACTTTGGAGGTTCAAATGAAAGCCCATTCTAGGGACACGTGCAGGAGGCCTGTGTGTCAGGTGGTGTTGCCCAAAGAAACAATTACCATGGCCTGGCCAGATGCAGCCTCAGGCTCAGCTCTGCATGGGCTGGAGAACTGGATTTGGCAGGTTTGGTCTTCAATCCCAGCCGATGATCACTTTCAGTTATAGAAACTCACCCAAATCAGGGCAGCATGGTGCTCTTGAGACTTTTGCTGAGACTACGGAGAAGGAGAAGGGCCAGTCCATTTTTTGTAGAGCCTTTGAAGGAAATGCAATTTTGCCTTAAGTTTCATCACTGTCTGTCTCTGTCACAATGTAAGAGTCTGGCTGAGAGACTGAACCCAAGAGACAGAAAGGAGTGTAGAGAGAACTAATTCACCAACAATAATACGTGCAAGATACTCTCTATATGCCTTCTGGCTAATGGAATCTTTCACAGCACAGTTACTGGATATGGAACCACATACAGAGTTTAAAAAAAAAAAAGACCAATGTTAATTCTGACATGAGTAATATTTTATTAATATTTTCATTTATATCAATGCATAAAATTAAAAAGGAAAGAGAAAGATATTTACAAAATCTCAAATGTTCATCATAAGTTGTACATTTGAATCACCTGGAAATTTGGAGTATTACAAGAATATTTATCCAATTAATTTGCTGTTGCTTGTAAAAAATGAAGATACAATGTTCTTCAGTATAATCTGCACAATTGATGTTTTCTTCATCATTCTAGACAGAATAGGGAATTGAGATGTAAATTTTAGTATTTATAATGTAAACAATGTTGGAAGGGGGTGGGCCAGATAGTTCAGCAGATTAAAGCACCGGCTTAGGCAGAGGGCAGAGGCCAGGCCGGGGTTCTGCTGTGCAGGACCTGCTCCTGGGGTGTGCTGAGACAGGGACTGAGACTGAGTTTCGCGATGAGCACCTTTAATCCCAGCACTTGGGAGGCTGAAAAGCAGGAAGGATCATTACTTTCCGTTCTGTGTAGTGAGACCCTGTACTAAATCTATTAAAAAAAAAAGGCGGGGGAATGGGTGTGTTTCCACAACAATCCATTTTTACCTACCAGCAAGACACCTTGGAATGCTTCACCATGGAACCAGCTGTCTTTTTGTTATACAAATATATAGATTTTTTTAAAACCCAAGGAAAAAGACTATGTTAAATCTAGCAAAATAACTTAATATTATGTTCTTTGAAGATACTCTATTTTGCTTAGTATAAGTCATTTAATTCTGTTTATATAATTTAATTCATAAAGTTTAACTTTAAGAATTTTCTGATTATGTCTTGAAAACTCAACATTTTCAACATGAGTATCCTTTATGAATCTGAGTTCCATACTTAGTAAGGTGTATTTTTGCCTATGAAAATAATATATTCAAATTAAAATTTTGATCAAAAGGAAAACTCCTTTGATACCTGTAAACCAATGAATGTATTCAATCTCACCTAACGTAAATCCCTTATTTGAAAATGGGATTTCCACCCCCTCCTCGCCCCCAGGGAACTGGGGATCAAACTCAGACCCTTGTGCCTGCCAGTGAAGTGCTCATTCCACTAAGCCATCTCCCCGGCCTGAAAATAGGATTGATAATAAATGAATATGCAAAATAGAATTAAATTAAGTATTAAATGAAACTCACAAGTCCCTTAATATACTTCATGGGGACACAAATTGGTGCTATCTATCCTTATGATAAATGACAATTTGGATCCTAGAGTTAAGGTCCTTAGCGCCCGTAGTGATTCCTCTTCGTTTGCTCATAGATCATTTGTGGACAAAAGGATGTACCCATTAACTTGTCTACACAAAGCAGTGTTAATAAATTCAGTTATAAGGAAACTGAGATTTGCCTGGTTGTGCTCACCTTTGTGTTGTGCATCTCCAGTCAACTTTTTAAACCACAGTTTGGATGAGCCTTCCTATATCCAAAGCACTTCCACTCATGGATTATTATATTTTGCTTTATCATTTGAATGTGATAATCTTTCTGAAAGATTTTGCAGTGGAATGGGAAGCTTATGTGTTACAAAACAAATCAACCATTCCAAGAAAAGAAACTAAACAAATATTCTGCTGTTTCTAGGTATAAAGCAAAATCGAAATAGTCTATTATTTTTTAAAAATGTAAGTCAACAATATCACTGCTTTTGTGAGCACTGGTGAGTTTGGAGTTCGGCAAAGAGACCTCCTGAAAGAGTGCAGGCTGCTGTTCATCCTGTGCTAGGAACAGGCTGAAATAATTCAGAAGCAGAAATCTGCCTGCCTGGCAAGCGCAAGGTTCTGAGTTGATCCCTGGTAACCCCCCCTCCGCCCGCCCCCCTAAAAAGCAGTATAACAAAGAGGCCTGGTAAGAAACAGGGAAGTAGACTCCACAGGGAAGGGAGGAGGAAGAGGAGGGAGATACAAAGGAAGGAGGGGTAGCAGGGAGTGTAAAAATGGCCATGAACTGATAGCTAAGCTGTCACAGCTGTGTATTACAAGCATTAATAAATAAATGACTGGGGTCTGGGAAGATATCTCCGCGATCTAAGTGCTTCCTCGGAAGCACAAGGGCCCGTGTGTGACCCCAGGCACTGCATGCGGTGCGGGCCCAGAAACTGGGTACGGCAGTGCATGCCTGTAATCCCAGGGCTGGGGAGACTGCGGCAGCAGGATCACTGCGAGTCTGAACTGGATAGCGGGACCCTCTATGAAATAAATGAATAACATATATTTTAATTAAACAAATTAAACAAAGACATGAATGAAATGCAGAGACTGTGACCCAGTGCTCCGAAGGTAATTATGATTCTCCTAGTCTCTGACAGGGACTAAGCTCTAGCACCCAGAATCCTTCCAGAGCTCGGCCCTCCTCTAAAAAGAGGAGTGATTTCAGGGATTAATAGAATTGCCCACTTGTACTGTTAGACTCCATGGCAGCTTTCATAGCAGAACACTGCCACGCAGGCACAAGTTCTGCAAAATGTATGTGGCCATGAGAGAAAACCGAGGACTTTCAGAGGAAAAGAAGCTCCCTATGGGAGCAGACTGATTTCTATGTGCAGACGGAAGCTCAAGGAAAAGGAAGCCCAACAGCGGAAATCAAATTGCAGTGTAAGTTGAGGAGGGGAAATCTGGATCATCGCAGGGGACAGCAAGGAGCAGCTTCGCGCTAGGTGGAAGAGAAGAGGAGCAGGGAAGCCCAGAGGCTGCGCTGGGCCACCTCGGGCAGGGCTGTGCTGTGGGGAAAGGGTTCTGCGGTCTGCGGGAAAGCCACTGAAGTGCGCCCAGCAGGCTAGCAAAATCCACGGATGCGCAGACGCTTTTATGGACTTAGGTTTACATTTCCACTGCTTCTAACTACTCATTTGTCACTGAGTTTAAGAGCTTGAAATTCAGTCTCCTCAATTCCTTTATACTTATGTATCTGGATAGGAGCACAGGTGAGATGCGAGGTCCTGCTTGGAAAAAAAAATGGATGAATTTACCCTCCTTCTATAAATTATTTCTGTCTTCCAATTAAAATATATGGTTTTACAGATTGATACGTTATTTAATAGTGCCAGGAATTAGATGGGAAATAGCTTCATAGATGAAAATATATAACGATGTGCATTTTGATGGGTTTGAAAGTGAGAATGATCTTATTCCTATAAAATGTGTTAAATGAGCTAAGAATGATTGATATCACTAAGTGCCAAAATTGTTTGAATAATGTCCTTGAAATACTTGGAATAAAATTTATGAAAGGAGTTAGATGCCTATGATAGAATTAACATCACATGGTGAAAGCTAATAAAAATGTGGGCTTTCTGGGCCCCAGCACAGTTGCTTCTGATTGTATTAGGAATGTGAAGGCACGAATTGAAAATAGAAACCCTTTAATTTTCTGATCTACTCATGGATGGACAATCATGAAATTTCTATAATCAACATTAAATTTGAATACTGTATTACCAAGATTTTAAAAATACTTTTTTTAAGTCTTTGAAGTAGCTTAAAATGTGACAAAATTATTATAATATGGCTTTATAATTTAAAAAACTACAACATTAGTAAAACTAATAGCTGGATTTTTGGGAATCTCATTTAAAATGCAGAGACATGACAAAAGTTTCTAAAAAGTTGAATACAGGATTCCTTGAATAAATTCTATTTATTATACATCCCTTAATTCAACAAGATTTACTTCAAAGCTAAGAAAGAAATTCTAATTTTTTGATGTCATTAAAGACACATGGTGACATACAATGACATCACTCAGAACAGAAAGGCAGTACTACTGCTATGTGTCACTGCTGTCTATTCTTGTCTCTGGATTGGAGCTGGATTTAGGTCCCAGAGTCACTTGTGGAGATAAGATCAGAATCTACTCTAGAAGTTACAGAACACTGATGAACACGCGAAGGTAACCGCCACTTCTTGTCAATAGGCCAAAGCAGCACGATGTTTTTAATGCAGTAAGAAATTACAGTGTTCTGCATATTCCTCTACTGGATGTCATGTGATGCTTTAATTATAGTCATTATGGAAGTCTTGGCTTAGTCTGGCATAGAAAGTTACGGCAGGTTGGACGTAGCTGTGGCACTCTCAGAGATGGAGGATAAGTGTTCAGTTTGTGTCTTCCATAACACTGGAGACTTTGCGTTACTAACTTAATATCAAGTATCTCTTTCCACCCTCCATTAGGGGTTTACAAGCAGAAAAAGCTCAGCAAGGTGCCGAGTACGGTCTCTAGAGAGTGAGGGCATGTTCTAGGTGATAATACCCACAATCATTTTGGAATAAAAGTCAAACTAACAGCACGTAACGGTAGATATGTGTAGTCAATTTTTATTGTTTAATTTACTTCATTGCAAAACTAAAGGAGATCATCTCCAAATCCTCCTTATTGCACCCACCAGCCTCTCAATTTCTAAACAACAGAATTTAATACCTGCAAAGTCAAGATCTCAAATATCTCATTTATGTCCTCTGTTTCCCAATCTGAATCACTTTTAAGAAAAATTTGTTATATTAGGTCCGCAAAATGATTCTATTTTAAGATTGTTTGATGAAGTGAATCTGAAAAGGGAAATATTTTCAAAAAAGTGTGAGCACCCTCCCCCACCTTTGCCAGATCATAGCTCTGAAGTGAAACAATTAATGTGAAAGAACATCAAATGCAGAGTTTGAGCGTCCCCTGCTCTGAGCTCATCACGGTGAGAAGGCAGCCTAACAGCCTTCCATTTGCATCCCTGAATCTTTTTATAGAGAGGCAGGCAGGTAATTAAGACATTCTCAGATTCAGATCAGCAGGGGGCCGGAGTCACAGACTAAGTGCCATCCACCCCATCCCAGGAAGCTTAATGAGGAGAAGTTCATTATATTCTAAGAACAAAACGGAGCTTGCGCTTGGAGCTCCAGCCGCAGACTGCAACTTGAAGAGATTTTGTGCAGACGGGTATCGCTTCTTCTTCGTTGCCAGTAATCTCTAAAAATAACATCCCATTATAAGTAATACATCTTGATTAAAGGAAAAGCATTCAAATATATTCCATCCCCAGCCGTGCAGTTGTAAATCACAAGATGTGAGTGCAGATCGGAATGCATGCACAGGAGGAGGAGTGAGCAAGATTCCCAAATCCCATTCCTGCTAGCTCTGGATACGGAATATTGGCTTGCAACAAGTATTAGTTATCTATGCTTTTGTTCCCCTAAATGTAAGCTAAATAAAATAAAATTTATAATAGGCAATAGATGGGGATATATCATAAAGCTTCACCATGGTGTCTGGAGATTGTAGTGAGGAATCAGAGGTGATGAAACAGGATCTGGAGCTAGTTTCATTTTTTATGTAATTTCCTACTCATGTACATTTTGTTAGCCTTCATCTTCTGCTGAATTTACAAAAAGAAAGGAATGACAGACTTTAAAAAGGACTTAAATATTTTAATAAACCTTATATTCAATATACTATGAATTGGTTAACAAAAAAATTTTAGAAGGCCTTGTAATTCCCAACTTTTTGTAAAATCCAATGTTTTCTCTGAATAGACTTGCAAAAACCCCTGAGTGAAATGTATAGGGAATGGGAGCAAATGTAGGTGAAGTTATATAGGACAAGGGCTAGGCAGAATAAAAGCATTCTGATTTAAATCACTGATGGGGTGGAACTCAGTTGAGACATGAATGTCCAGTGAGAAGCAAAGTTTATAACAAGGACTGACTGGAGCAACCAGGGAACATAGGGAGGGGCCGAATCAGAGGAGTCCATGGAGCAGCAGGAAGGGAGCAGACAGGAAGGGCTGTCTGTGGGACTCGAGTTAGAATGTGTGAGACCACAGGACTCTTGAACTCAGGTTTGCTACTTCAGTCCCTTCCTTAGAGATGTGGAAAAGTCCATGACTGATAATGTCATATATACAAGATGCAGCCCAAGCTTGGGGATTTCTGTTAATGTCTTCCACAACAGCTAATATATTAGCAGTCAGTATTTTCTTGTCCCTGTTATAATCAGTGACCAGAAGGTGGTATTACTTCATTGTCTCACCTCTAAATGTTATGAAAGCAAATGTTTAGATTCGGATGTTTACTTTTGCTGAAGAGTAGACCTTAACTTTCCCTAAACTTCCACGCATTGAAAACCTGGCTCCAAGGCTGAGTCTCTGCAGTAGGAAAATGTTGGGCATAGCCGGTCACAAAGGTGCCCAGCTGAGCAACAGCAGCTCTTTACTCAGCAGATGCTCTGAAGTCCAGGAGGGAATAAAATCATGTAACTGAAATTTTTTTAAAAAGTAACTGAAGGGCTAGGGACATAGCTCAGCAGCATAAGTGCCTGCCTGGAAATTGCAAGGTCCTCAGTACAATTCCCAGTACAGAAAAATATCCTGTGTTAATTATCCTCATAATTTTGGATCAGACACATAGCTCAGTCAGTTAAAGACCCTGCAAGCAGGCACACAAGCTGGGGTTCCATCCCTGGGCCTGCCATGCCAGCCCTACCCCCAGGGCCCACTGAAATGGCAATTGAGACTGGGTGTGGTGGTGCATACCTATAATCCCATCTCTTGGGAGGCTGTAAACAGGTGGATTACTCTGAGTCCAATCTAGTAGTGAGACCCTGAGGACCCTGTAGATTCTTTCCTAAAATAAAACAAAACAAAACAAAACAAAAACTGAACACAAGGTTGCTATGTTCAGCAATACTGTTCTTAAGAATTGCAAGGAAAATAAAGAACTTCCAAGATAAACCACAACTAAAAGAATTTGTAACTACAAACCCAACACAAGGGGGAATTTCTTAGAGGAACACAAGACACAGAAGAAAAAGAATGATCAAATACAAGTGAAACGTTTGTAAGACAAATAAAGGATGAGAAGAAGTTCATATCTCTCAATAACATTCCTGGATTCAATGATCTTTATTATCTCATGAAAAGGCATGGAATAGCAAATGGAATTTTTAAAATTCCATGCTGCCTGCAAAAATCACACCTCATCCATGAACACATATGAACCATGAAACTAGAATTACAGAGAATGAGATTCAGTAGGGATAGAGTCCAAAATCTAGCAATACTCTACCTATAATTGTAGTAAGAAAAGTAGAATTCTCATCAAAATGAGTAAGAAGATATAAAGACCAACATATACAGGTAAAGACAAGCCACATCACGGTGACTTAAACACTGTGAAGACATGTGAACTGACACTGGTGTGATTGATTTTATAAAGAAAAAATACATTACTAAACACAAAAATGCTAACTAGGGAGTAAGAAAATTATATTGGTCATTAATGCCCATTTTACAAACAACCATGTAAAACAGGGAAAATTCAACAAAACATCAGAAAGAAACTATAAATCAAATGCACTTAGCAGATAAATATTGGATACCTACAGATTGTTCGATACAACAACAATGGAATATATGGGGTTTTTTTTAGTAACTTATACACAATTCTTCAAATGTACCCCAGTTTTGCTGATAAAGCAAAAATTAGCAAATTTAAAAAATGTTGGTTAGTCTCATGTGTTTTATCAGTTTGCAATGAAAGTTAGAATGTAAGAGTAAAATCAACCACAGAAACTACAAAAAATGTGGAAATTGAGCAATACACTTTTGAACAAACCATGGCTAAGTAGAAGAAATTTAAAATGTCTTAGACTTAATTGAGAATGGGAATATGCCATGCCAGCATCTAGGAATCAAAGTCCAGGTACTGCCACAAGGGAAGTTTGCAGCTATATGTCACCACCCTACTAGATCAGTCTCCACAAAGAACTGACTTAACGGTAAAGAATAGACTACACCCAAGAAAGTGAAGGGAAAGAATTCATAGCATTAATAAATAATAAATGCTGGTGAGGCTGTAGGAAAAGGGAATTAAAATGTAAGTTACATACGCCATCATGAATAACTGCATGGAGATCGCTCAAATATTAAAACCGTAGCTGTCATTTAATCTCCATGTGCCATTTCCTTGTATGCTCCTGAAGCAATGAAAATCAAGACACTCTAGAGTTATCTGCAGACCCATATACTTTAAATCCCAATTCATAAGAGCTGGGCTATGGAATCAGCCCAGGTCCCCAGCTACAGAAGTGGGGAAACGTTTAATGTTGCATACATAGAAAATTATCCTTCTGGCATAAAAAAGTAAGACCATGACATCTTCAGGGAAGTGACTGGAATTTGAGATAAGTGTATTATATGAGATAAGTCTCAGAAAGACAAACATACATTTTTTTTCTCAGGAGACAGGGAGAGTGAGCAGGGAGAGGAACACGGAGGGGGGGAGAGAGAGAGAGACAGAGAAAGACAGAGACAGAGAAGAAAATCTGAAATTTGACCACTAGAGAAAAATGAATGGAAGGAAAAGGAAGGCAAAAAGACATAATGATGGAATTTATTGAAATATAATAGTCACATGCACTCCTGAATCTGTTCAAGTGTGACCAATCAATACATATAGTTAATTTGCATTTAAAAGCCCAAAAATTACACAGCTACTTGAAGTACAGAATCACATTCAAAGCTCTTTATGCTGTAGTGAACTATAATCATAGTTTTTACTGTCTGGCAATCACAAACAAAGACGACAATCAGACTTCAAAGGGTAATTGTTTGATAGACCCGATCAAAGCCACTCTGCATGGAAAATAACCAGATTATTAGAATGATTACTACTACCGTTGTCCATCTTCACTGGATATCTTCACTGTCCAGCACTTGCATTTGCTAGTCTCTATATTCTGATTGGAGGAGAAAACTCACTTCTACATTCCTGAGCTGGCTTCCTTTGAGTTCCCTTTCAAATTTACCCATTCATTGATTCACACTGGGAACCTACAGGGCTCAACATATAATCATATGAATGGCTGATCTGTTACGGTTAATGAATATCAAACAAGATCAGACAAAAGAAAACACAAGAGGCCAAACCCCTCAGACAATTAGGCCTGAGCATACAGGAGTCACCTAATGCCTCCCACAGTAGGCTGGGAACTGTTATGCAAGCAACACTGTTACCAAGGAAGCTCCCTGGAGATTCAGAGTTCAACATTTATGTCAGAATCAGTTCCTATATATAAATACTTTGCATAGCATCTTGCAATATTCCAGATGCCTAGAAGGAGACCAGGTACTATGCAAAAACCACACTGCTTGTACAAACTTCTAGGCAGAGGAAACTGCTCTTGCCATCTCAGATAACAAAAATGAAGGCCCAGGTTCCAGGGGTCAGGCTTTGAAGCTGACATCTGAAGGACAACTGTCTCAGAATTGCAGGGTAGCTCCTCTACAGATGCCAGTGTGAAAACCTAGTGACAGACTGATGAGACGGCTACTGTGGGAGAGCTAGGCCAGGACGGGGGAGAGAGCCAGCTCTACTGCACGGGCTGGAACATGACCAGATTTTGCAGGTGGCTGCACTTTTTTGGAAAGCAGTACAAGATGCTTTGCTCTTTGCTTATTGCGAACACATTTGGATAAGTAGGTACAGCTCATCACATCAGGAGTGGGGATTTCTGTTATCTCATTGGGCATAACTTAGAGCAGAAACATAGAAGAGAGATTCTTCAACACTGCCATGAGCGGGTTTAGGTCTAGATGCAGAGGAACACTGAAATGCAGGTGCAGGGCTCCTGTCTCATCTAACTTAAGAGCTGTCCCAGGAACTTGTGTCATGTGGTCAGTTGATGTGAGCTCATCCAGTAGGCTAGGGCTAGCCCTACATTAGTTTCCTGGCTAGATCCCCACATGGGCTTTCAGCTGACCTGGAAATCACTTGACTTATCTTCTTAACCCATATGATCATTTTGAAAAGCTATTTTTGAAAGGGAAAAAGAAAAAC
Organism: Octodon degus; assembly: GCF_000260255.1. NCBI lineage: Eukaryota > Metazoa > Chordata > Mammalia > Rodentia > Octodontidae > Octodon > Octodon degus. Next base: position 147,844 of record NW_004524735.1, on the reverse strand, counting down.
TTCTTGCTTCCATCCCTCATCACTCTCTTCAGGATGTGTTATGGTTCTTTTTGCCTTTTTAAAATATTCTGGTTAGAATTAACCACTTTAATTTATTTGCTTGCAAGACAATCTTTCTACTGAGTCTTTCTTTATGATTTGGGCAAGACAAATTGAATGCCAATGCTAATACATCTTTAAAATGCTGAATCCCTGTTTTCTGAGCCACTTGCTTGATGCCAGGAAACTAATGTCTCTGAGTGTGGCAGAGCCACACCGCAGCCTGTGGCCTTGTAATTCTGTTTGCAGTGTAATGCTTTTCACACTGTCATACCAGGAAAGTCATGAGGACTATGAGAATGTACATTACTGATTACTCTATTCAATTTATATTTATTGATAACCTAATTTGTACCAGACTGTCTGTGGATATTGTAATGCAAAAATGTTTCTTCTAGATAATATATTTTAGAGATGGGAGATTTTTAAAAATAAGAAAACAAAATAATTGTATACACAGTCATATGGACATTGAATAATGCCAAGTATCTATCAATACCAAGACAAAAAAAAGCAGAATTAATGGAAATAGGAAAATGAGGTGCTGGGATAATGGACTTCTTTTGGGCAAAGCGGGCCTGTAAGGTAATGGGAAGGGACCTCATATGCACACAGCAGAAGTCAACGAGGCACGTAAGCTTGGAGGGCAAGCACTGCAAGGAAAGTGAAAACGTCCTGAAGCAGGTGACTTGAGCAGGAGGTATGAGAAGAAAGAATCACACAAGGCTTGAGAGGAGCCAAGACAAAGAGGCCCTCTTAGCCCGGGGCAGGAGCCATTTCCACCAAAACACATTTTTACTCAGCTTTTCAGTAAGAAGGGGGCTATTTGGCATTTTTTAAAATAGCATCATGATGAGACTTGGATGTTAAAGGACCCACTGTCGGCATTGTAGAGCAAATGGCTGGAAACCCAGACATGTTGGAACATACCTGTCTTCCCCACACTTGGGAGGCTGAAGCAGGAGAATGGCAAGTTCAAACTCAGCCTGAGCTCAAAGATTTAGATTGACTCTGTCTCTAAATTAAAAAAAAAAAAAAGGTGATGGGGGTACAGCGCAGTAGAAGACCCTGTGTTCAATCACCAGGAATGCAAGAAAGAAAGAAATTATACTTTGAAAAGACCAGGATGGAAGCACAGATATATTCTAGGAAACTATTGAAGTAATTTGAAACTTCAAAGTCTTTTTTATTTTAATAGGTTCATTGAAGT
>NW_004524735.1:139770-146170 GCF_000260255.1 Octodon degus | reverse complement strand
TTTCTCTTTCTTTCTTTCTTTCTTTCTTTCTTTCTTTCTTTCTTTCTTTCTTTCTTTCTTTCTTTCTTTCCTTCCTTCCTTCCTTCCTTCCTTCCTTCTTTCTTTCTTCTTTCTTTCTTTCTTCTGTATTTTGTGCAGGGTCTCACTATGCAGCATGGACTCATCATGATCCTCCTGCTTTCGGCCTCTCCAGTGCTGGGATTACAGTCCTTTGCCACCACTCCTGAACCTAGTCACCCGCTCAGTGCACTTGAGGGTGGGGCCAGCATAGCATCTGGTTTGAGGAATAGAACCCTGGCCCCTGTGCTTACCTAAGCAGGTGCTTAGTATGTTGAGCTATCTCGCCAACCTGCATCATTTCTAAAGTAAAATAAAATTGCAATTATTGTGTACTACTTTATCAGTTTTTAAATATTTCATCATTTTTGGCCCAGAGTTCTCCATAAGCATTTGAAAATCCAGGAAAACAGATGATTTGAAATGTGTAATGTTATATCTTTTATTGAAAACTATCAGCTGGCCCCTGATACTTCAAATCACTACTCATAAAAATGTTGCTCAAATATTTGCTCAATTAATTTTAGAAAATAATCTTTAACATAGTAATTATGGACTGTTATCGCTTTTGAAAACATATTTTTGCTTATGAAAAATAAATGTGAACTATTTTTTTCTCTCCAATGCCACTAAGACAAGCAAAATTTCTACAAAACAAATTATCCTAAATACTAAATTCTTGTCTAAGTCTTGTTATACACATAAGTGGAATCCTTATTAAAGTTTATCGGCCTTGAATATTTACAATAGAGAGAGCAATGAACTCTCAGAGCAGGGCACGCTGGTTCACAGCTACATCCCAGCACTCCAGGAGGCTGCGGTAGGACGGTCACAAGACTCAGTCCAGAGTACCGTAGTACTTAAGGAAGACCCCATATCAAAAAATAAGAAAATACTAAAAGACTGGAGATATAGCTCTGTGTAAAGGTCCTATGTTCAATATCCAACAGTTAAAAGGAAAAAAGAACAAAGAAATAAATTTTTTAAGAAAATACTGTCTAATTACACAGTTGTACAAACAGAAATTCATTTGTTACCACAGGCTGTGAGTTGTATAAGGTTGACTGACACAGCTTTATTTCGGTAAGGTTCAGTCAAATCATAAGTCTAGCTTCAAAAGTAGACAGACTAATTACGTGTATCAGATAATTAAATAAAAGTACTCATTTGTGGATGAGGGAAGTTCATTTCTGCACATAGTATATTGATATTAGTTAAATGTGTTTAATGTAAAATAACTCATGAAAATATACATATAATTATTTTTGTACACCTGCACCTACAATCATATTGATATGGTGGGTGGACATGCAGGCATTTCTGTGATGTACAACACTGTAATCATAGAAAGCAGAAGGCAATTCAAATTCTATGTTTATAAAATTTCACATCTGTATTTATATTCTTATGCATATCTTATAAGTGCATAAGAATATAAAGTGCAGTTACATTACTGCATACTTAGTAATACTCAAAATTTATTATAGGTTTAGCATAATTTGAATATTCAATTTGTATTATCTTATTTAGTATTGAAATAAGAATCTACTGCATTTATTAGACAGGCATTATATTATGCTGAATTTTATAAAATTTAAAGCAGACATCAAATATGGATACTACAGTGTTCTGTGAGAGATTTAAGTGAGAATCTAAGGCCAGGCTACCTCCAAAGCTTTGCTGCTACATTGAGCACTTCCAGCATTAGCAATGTCTTCTTAAATGTTTGAAATTCAGTATTCAGATAAATAACTATTATGTGGACCTGAGAAATACTAAAGAATTTATTTCAAGACTTGAAATATAAAACCATGTTCAGGAAACTTCCTAATGGCCTGTGATGAAAGCTGTCTCCTATCCTTATTCCAAATAAAGAATCAAAATCAGTCCAGGCATGTTGGCACCTGCCTGGAACCCCAGAACGTGGGAGACTGAGCAGGAGGATCACTACAAGTCTGAAGCAAGTCTGGAATACACAGTGAGATCAAGACCAGCCTCAACTACATACATAGCAAGACATGGTCGAACAAAACAAAACAAAGTAAACCACAAACTAGATTGGTTCTCTGCCCAGAGGATGGCTGAGTATTTAATATTTGCTCACATTTATCACTGTATGGTAGAATAAAGAGAAACAATAAGTGACAACTCAGTAGGCATCTAACACAGTAGGTTATCTGTAGAGATTACACAATGCATATGAAGCCACAGGTTCAGGATTTGAATTTTTTGTAGCAAATGAGCCAGAAACGTACTGTCCCAAGGGAGTAAGGAACAAAGAGCAGAGCCTCAGGAAATGTGCTGCTTTGTATAATTCCGGCAAGCTGGGATACAGGGAACAACCAATTCCTCGAGCTTTCCTGTCTGTTCTATCATTCTTTACCTGGGGATTACCAACTAGCTGTGTGTAAACTTAGAGTTTGGTGAATGCCAGAAAGCAATGTAAATAGCAGTTTGCTTACACCAAGTTAGCTACACACATTCCTTAGCCCATTTTTAGTCCTCAATAAATGTGAGAAGTTTCAGTGGCTGAGACCCATTTAGAGTGGGATTAAGTTCGAGAGTCCTCAGTAGATATAGTAATCCAGTCTTTTCATCATCTCTTCTGCTCCAACTGATTTCATACAACAATTTTTGATGTGTTTCACCTTGAAACAGTTAACATTGTGTTTGTCAAGTTACTAGAAATTAGCAGAAATAAATAAAATACATGAAAACAATGAAGTTTGAGTTTTGTCTTAGTTACTTTTCTCTTGTTGCTGTGATAAAATCCCTAACACCCAAAGTTAGGGACGGGAAGCTTTATTTAGCTCCTACTTCTTGGAGGTTTTACTCCATAATCAGTTGGCTCCGAGGAGGGGTGGTGTGGTACAGGGGTGACAGGTCAAGGTGGCAAATGCAATAGCAAAAGGGGGAAGACAAGCCTCTTCTCCTCCCTTACGTGGTAAGCAGACTACCCATCCTAGGGTGGGTGTAGCATTCACACCATCTCGGTGCCCTCCTCCTGCAAAAATAAAGATGTTTACAAAGCAAGGATCTTGGCTGCATACCATAGCTTAAATTTCTCAAGTTGACACAATGTATCAACAACTATTATAGTCCTGCTGGTCCCAGTGTGCAAAAACTTACCCCCACTCTGAAGAAGACATAAGATTCAATTGTGTGGCTCCTGTGCCTAAATGCCCATGCACCACTGCAGTGCATTCTATTCAGAAGAACATTTCTTCAAATGCTGGAAGGAAATGCACTGTCTAACACTTCTTATCATTAGAACTAAGTCACGTCTCTAATAACATGGCCTTTTTAGCATGAACACCATGTCCATCAGCAGATGCTTACACCCTTCATTTGCATTCAATTAAAAACAGCTTCGCTGTCATATGAATGGTTTCTACAATCAATCACGAGCTCTTGTGAAGGGAGACTTCTTTCTGGACATTCACTGAGTAGCTCTGATTTTAGCTCCCTTGTATCAGGAATATGAATCCATTATAAAATGTAATATTAAAAATATGATAGTACTCATCTATTAATAGGGAGGTACACATAATTTATTTCAAATATTATTAAAAACTATTTCCTTCATTAATGATCTTTTGTAGAACAAATAGAACAATGAACTATTAGAATCAATACTTCAGAGTATAGTATTTACTGTCTTTGTTATAAGATAACTAATTCTAGTAGCCTGAGCAATCACATTGCTTTTCCTTATATCTGAATTCATACCAGAAATTACAAGATAAAATTTTCAGTGTATGGTACCATCTCAGAACAGGAATTTAAAATTCAGCTAGAGAAAACAAACAAAAAAAAATAAACATGGCCAAATTTGTTTCATAATTAGTGAGGTGTGAATCTCTTTTGCCAGTATAACACCCTGCATATCAGCCTGTTGCTATCAAGGCTCTAAAAGAGATTGAAAAATGTGTTTTGCTAATGAGAAATGAAAGTAAGCTTTTCTAAGTATTGCATGGAGTGAGGAGTACAGGTGCCTGGACTTAAAACTACAATAAATTTCTTAATTCTGTTTCATAAATCTGTAGAGATATTAAACATTTTTCTGTAATAGATGGAAAACTTATAAGTACCATGATTCGTGTGTTTAACATTGATTCTAGGAAACCAAATATTTCTAGGAGCTGAGAAGAGACCTGGGGATACTAATTGATTCACTAGTGTGTGGCAGTCACTGTATCTGATACCATCACTAAATAAAGTCAGTGAACTTGGTTCTTTATGTCTAGTCACATTGTGAGGATGAGGCATTAAGTGGTACTAAGATGTGCTTCAAGTTTCTACAATTAAAAATCTAGTTCCAGGCTCTAATAGTTTCCTAAATTTGTAAACCAGTCATTTTTGTTTGTGAGTCACTGCACTCAAATACACTCCAATGTTTAGAGTCATTCAATCCCTGGTACCGCATGCCAGGAGGGCCCCAACCCTGGCTGCACTGAGCTGACCACCAAGACCCGGCATGGTGGCACATGCCGATAATCCCAGCACTGGGGAGTCTGAAAACAGAAGGATCGCTATGAGTATGACCTGTGTAATGAGACATTGTACCAAATACATAAAACATAATTAATTAATTAAAATAAAAACATAAAGTCACCTATTGGAGCTTTTATTTCATACATTTTATCAGTACACATTAGCTTTATAGAATACTAGGTTTCATTTTGTCATAAACATACATGTATAGATAATATTTTCATCATTTCCAAAGTTATTGATATTTCATTCTTACATCCTCTTACTTTCTACACTACAAAGTTAATACGTAACTTTTTCTGCAGGTCACACCCTCCCAGTTATCCTATTTGGCTATTTCTACTGCATGCTGTTAGACCCATTTTGTAGTACCATATAGGATTTATCTAGGTTACATGATATATCTGTCAGTAAGATTATAAAATAGATTAGATTAGACAAGATTAGATACATACATACATACATACATACACACATACATACAGAGATACAAAACAGATCATTTAAATTTATATATGCAGGGTAGAAAACCTAACTTAACCCATTGACATGAATCCATAAATTCATGTTTCTATTGGTATTTTCAGTGTGATAACTACACATAAGATAGTTTCATGTGTGGACCACTTTCAAAAAGTCAACAGTGGATTTATTTAATTAGTTTTGGTCAGATCAAGACTTATATTTTCAGTAATTTCTAAAGCCATTCATTCACAATTATTACTTTTTTTTTTTTTTTCAGAACCAGGGATTGAACTCAGGCTCTCGTGCTTGCCAGGGAAACACTTAGTTTACTGAGCTATCTCCCCAGCCCCACATAAGAGGTTTGTTTTTCTTTTGTTTTGTTTTGTTTTGTTGTGAGACCTGGGATTAAACTCAGACCCTTGTGCTTGCCAGGGAAGCGCTTATTCCACTGAGCCATCTCCCCAGACACAATTATTAATTTTTAAAAACGATATGTTGGTGGTAAAAACATGTATATAAGATCATTTATTCTAAACAAATGCTTGTTTTATCTCACATGCTCCTTTAAAAAATAGATTAAACATAGCATGTTTTCTTCCTGTGCATGGTCATTTTCTAAGGAAACCCTTTCCAGTCAAGATTTCACTATTTCTGCAAAATATGTATTACATTAAGGGTTTCTTGTAAGGCAACAACTTTCTTAATGTGGATTTAATCCACAAAACACATTGAGTTGTTTCTTGGATACCTAATTAATTAGTTGAGTCATTCAGAATTTTTTCTAGTATAATTTGCCAAGTATCGACTTTAATACATTCTTTGGTGTATTATATTATTTAACTATTTTTGAAAATATAATATAGAATTACTCCAAAATATTAAGAAGAACATAAATAAAACCCACAACAAACAACACAGTCAAGTTGCTACAGAACACTAACATGAGGAACGGAGACACAATGGGCTGGTGGAAACTCAGCACCTATAGAGTGCTTGCAACTGAATTCCAGTAATGCTGAAGGTCCGCAGGCTTTCACAGTCCACAAAGAGATTCCAAAAGTTACATCAAAGAAGGCCTACAAATAATGAAAGAGAAACAGAAAATATTACTCTTTTAATTGAAAATAAACCTATTTAAAATAATCAAGTTGTTAAAATAGGGATATAGTCTTTATGGGAAGAGATACCCATTTCAGTAGAATAATGGTAACAGATCTAAACATTCTGCTATATTTTCAGGGGAAAAGCTCACTAATTTTAAGGACATATAAAGTTACAAAATTTTCATGTTCTTCAAGAAGTTTTTTAAATGTATGAACACATTAAAAAATGCATGTAACTCAGCTTCTATATCTGTCATTTATTTTATTTTAGGGTTTTTTTT
>NW_004524735.1:137156-139354 GCF_000260255.1 Octodon degus | reverse complement strand
GAATTGGTAAGATAAAAATCAAAAGAAAGATGATAAATAAAAGTTTAGATCGCTGATAGAATTGAATAGTCTCAAAAGCTATAAAGATAATACAATAGAAAATCAAAATTTTTCACATCAAATATCATATATTTACCTATAAAATGCAAAAGATGTCATTGACAAGAGAAATATATTTTAAAAAATATTGTCAGAAGAATCTCACAAACCATTAAATTCTCGTCATTTAAACTTTGGGATCAGAAGTAGTTTATCAAAAGAAATAATAGCTTTAGTCTTTGCCCAATACAACCAATTTTTCAATATCAGGGCAGTGATGAGTGAAGCTCACAGTAAGTGGCATTTTTTTTTGAGAGGTGATTCTATATATTTTTCTCCATCAAAAACTTCAAATCTTTTGCTTGCTCATTTTATTTTGCGGCATACGTAAGTCTTTTTTCACTTTTGTTTCCTTGGAGATGATGACAGCTGGGAGAACCTTCCTTGCCAAAGGTCCAGGGATTCTAACAAATGAAATTGAGCTATTGACCTTGGGTCAAGCACAGTTTGGGAAGAAAGCTGAATTGTGCGTGATTCTGCTTGTGCAGCTCACACTAGGGGTAGACAAGATGAGTTCCACTCTAACGGATCAGGCGGAGCTTTATGATGAAAACTCAATTAAGTTCAAGGCAGTTGTGATCCTAGGAGTCCCCGTGCTTCAGAGAACAGGTCATGGAAATTACTTAGCATGGATCAATAAAGTAAAACTGAAACAAGAAGAGGAGCAAAATCTTCTGTCACTTTCAATCACATCAAGAAGAAAATAGACACAGTATTATAAATGTGAGTGAGCCTCACAGAACTCTAAGTATTCAAATTGACTTTCAATTATTATAAAGGCATTGACTTGCTAAAAAAATCAAATTCTTCCAGAAAGCTCTTGGTCTAAAATTTAAAAAAATATCTAATTTATAAGAATTTTAAATGTATTGAATCCTAAATGTGGACATTAAGATTAGGTAAAATACTATGATAAGACTTCAGATGTGTCAGTAGAAAACCACAAGCTAGTTTAAAAACAATCATGACTAGAACAACAAAAGAAACCTTGTAAATGCAACAGCATGCCTCAAAAACTAAGTTCTAATCTTGTTCACCAGGAAAAGTTAGCATTTTCACTTTAAATGCATATCTGGTGTTCAATTATTGAGAACAAACTTTTAAAATATAATTTATAAATTATATTCTATACTGAGTTTTAGTTAGACTTCTTGATAGCTATCAAATATAGTAAAAAAGATCTTTAAATTTTAAGTACCAGGTATTATATGGTAAATTTCCTGCATCCATTCTTTATCTTGAAACTCTTTGTATATAAAATGTGTTTTGAAATCAATTATGAAATAGCCTGGAATGATGATGTATGCCCATAATCCCAGCATTCATGTAGCTGAGGCAGGAGGATCATTGTAAGTTTGAGACCAGCATGGGCTATAATGTGAGCTGAAATCCAGCCTGAACTGCATAGTAAGACCCTATCTCAAAAAGAGAAAAAAATGAAAATTCAAGATACTCTGGAATATGACATTCATCATTATATAAGCATACAGGATTTTGAGAGTAAAATCTTAAGATATAACTTACTCCTGTAGAGGAAGAACCAAGACTGTGAAAAAGGCCATACTTCAAAATTGTTAAATAAATTTAATGCAATCTCTACCAAAATACCATCAACATGACTCATATATCTAGAGAAAACATTCTTAAAATTTATTTAGAAACAGAAAAAAACTAGAATATCAAAGGCAATCCTGGGCAAAAAGGGCAAGACAGAAGATATTACAATTCCCTGACTTGAAATTATACTTCAAACTACTATGATAAAATAAGCATGGTACTGGCAAAAAAAAGACTTGAAAATCAATGGAACAAGATGCAGCTACAATTACAAACATACTCACCCACCTTATCTTTGACAAAAGGGCCAAACATGTTCACTGCAAGAAAGATAGCTGCTTTAACAAATTGTGCTAGAAAATCTGGCTCTCCATATGCCAAAAACTAAAATAAGATCCAGGTCTACCACCATGCACTAAATGCACTAAAGTAAAAATGGATTAAAGATCTGCACGTGAGGGGGCCAGGAAGATGGCTTGGTGGAATAAGTTCTTCCCTGGCAAGCTCAAGGGCCTGAGTTCAATCCCTGGTTCTGAAAAAAA
>NW_004524735.1:132876-137056 GCF_000260255.1 Octodon degus | reverse complement strand
GAAAAAGAAAGATCTGAACATGAAAACAGAAACACTAAATCTACTGGAAGAGGAAGTAGGTAGAAAGGTTAAAGACATAGAGTCAGAAAGAGATTTCATGAACAAAAAAACAAATTTCATAGAAAATAATTCCAATAATTAACAGCTGGGATCTCATCTTATTAAGATTAAAAGTAATCACCAACAGAGTGAAAAGACAACCCACAAATTGGGAAAAAAATGTTAACCAACAATCACTCCGACAATGGACTTCTATCAATGGACTTGTACCTAAAATATATAAAGAAGGGCCAGGGAAATATCTCAGCACATTAAAGTGACTGCAAGCAAGTGCAGTGGCCAGGGGTTTGGTCCCAGGGCCTGCAGTGCCTAACTCACCCCTGGGGCACGCTGCAATGACAATTGAAACTGGATGTGGTGACCCATGCCTGCAATGGCTTGTTGTGGGGGCATTTCATGGATCCCATTTGACAACTGATATTTACAGGACATTTTAGTGCTAGAACACAGCTTTAAAAAAGTGAGAACTAAAATGGATAATTTTACTTATTTATTTTTTTATTTATCTTTTGTATTTAGTACAGGATCTCACTACACGAATCAGACTCATAGTCATTCTTCTTATTTTTCAGCCTCCCAAGTTTTGGGATTACAGGTGTGTGCCACAGTGCCCCGTCTCATTCACCATCTCAGCACACCCCAGGGGCAGGGCCAGCACTACAGAGTGGGGATTGAACCCTGAGCCCTGCATCTGCCTAAGCAAATACTTTAACAATGGAGAGTTTTTTAAAATGCATAAATACAAAACTGTGAATGGTGTATTTTATAAAGGTAGACAGAAAATCAGTAATTGTATAGAGAGCTTGAAATCTATTTCTCTAGTTGTTTTGACATTTATAGAAATGTTCATTAAAAATAACTAAGTATACATGACTTAATAAGTATTTTAAATGTGCTGAGATACATTGAAAGTCTGGGCAATAAAATAAATATCAATTAATTAAGAGGCCCTGGAATCTTACAAGATTTTCCTCTAAAGTGGTCCAGTATTACGATTGTCATTGTACAATGAGAGAGGAAAACACTGTCCAAAGTACACTTGGGAAATTCCTAAATATTCTTGTTAATCTGTAGAGCATTAAATGAGACTTAGTTAAAAGTAATTAGGAAATACTAAAACATTAACTTTTAAAAATTACAAAAGTAAAAAAATAAAAATAAATAAAAATAAAAATAAAAAAATAAAAATTACAAAAGTATTTTGTAGACTGAAACTGAATTCCTCTGAGTAAAATTTTTAGTATTCAATTCTTAATTAAAACTAAAAGGCACACTCCATTTCGGTAGGCCTACCAGGAAGGAACCACGGGACCAGTAGTCACTGGGAGACTCCACCCCATTCCACATCAGTGAGTTTACCAGGAGGAGGCATGGGACTGGAACCACCAGGCGCAGATGGCCCATTCCTCCTCAGCAGGCCTACCAGAAGGGAGCCGTGGAACAATAAGCCAGCAGGCACAGCTGGCACATTCCTTACTGCTGGGCCCAGCTGTGCCCAGACCAAGACCCAGAAGTACAGGAGCATTCTCCCAACACAGAGGTGGCAGCAGGTAATAAGGATGAGCTGGTCTGCCTGGAAGACTCTAGGTGTAAAAGGGAAAGTGCCCAGAGGGAACTCTGGGAAACTAATACAAATACAAATTCCCAATTTAAGATCTTCTTTGTTATACAGCTATAATGTTTGCTCCTATGATTGAAAGTACAAACCCATTAATTACAAAACGTTATCAATTTCTAAATTTCACTAACTGCTATTAGAATTGCTAATTGTAGTACTGTAAATAGGAAATTGTATCTGTCTCTACCACATGTTTTCTCTTGTGTATTAATATCAGACGGGCTTGGGCAATAACTTCACCAAAGCCATACACTGAAGAATAGAGGACAGTGCCAAACAGAAACCAATATCTCACTTACAATCAATGGAGAAGTCAAAATCTTGTGACACACGTAAAACAAGAATCTCTGATACAAGTGAGATATCAAACAAACAAACAAACTCTTAAGCCTGACCGGATAGCTCAGTGGACTGAAATGCCAGCTTAGGCAGAGTACAGTGGCAGGGCTTCAGGCTGAAGGCAAGCTTTCCGGCCCTTCCTAGCAGTGCACAGAGAAGGCAATTGAGACTGGGTGTGGTGGTGTATGCCTGCAATCTCAGCACTTGGGTGGATGAAAACGGGGGAATCAGTACAAGTCCGATCTACACAGAGAAACACTGTAGACCCTGTAGACCCTGTAGACCCTGTACTAAATACAATAAAAAAAAAGAAACCAAAAAAAAAAAAAAGTTCATGTTTGCAGTGCATCATGATTCCTTTTGTCACGGTATGTGAAATGATTTTAACTAATTCCTTCATTGCTTTGCCAATTAGCCTCTGTCTTCCAAGTAGAAAAAAAAAAAAAAAAAAAAAAAAAAAAAAAAAAAAAAACGGACTTTACAGAGATGGTCTGACTACAGTGATACAGCTATGTACTATCAAACTTTCACAAAGAAGTATCACAAAAATCAAAATAAAAAGTTTTTTTCTGAAATAGAAAAATGACAAAAAGAAGAAGCAAAATGAATTCTCAGGTACCAAGTCAACTGAGAACAACTGCAGGAAACACTAGCATAGAAGAAATTGGAAACCACACACCTGAAATCTCTGAAATAATGGCAACTGAAATAAAGAAACAACTATAGAAGAACATAGAGGAAATCAGATCAGAGATAATACCACAGGTTAAAAAAAAATGGTAACTATAATGAAAGAGCTACTAAGCATTTCTAAAGAAGACACTGATTAAAAAATAAGAGGATAATTGAAAAATGATGACAACCTTGAATGAACAATATAAGAAAGAAATACAATGAATAAAGCAGTTCGAAGAAACATGGAGGAAATTAAAAACTCAATCAAAAGTTGGAAAATCTGAATTGAAGTGAAGATAGACTTTCAGACCTTGAAGACACTATTTCAGGTAGTGAAAGGCAAAGAAAGATCTCTTAAAAACATTGTGTCAACTTGGCTGAATCAGCTTTGGCAGATCTCAGCATGGGGGCCTAGCCCTGCAGGTGGGCAGGGCCCAGGAACTGAGATAGGCAGGAAGCCGCCCTGCCTGGTTTCCTGCCCTCCCGCCCCGCTTAGTGGAGAAGTCCCAGTCTTCAGAGGAGCTTGATCTTTGCAGCCGCGCCACTTTGGAGGAGCTCCGATCTGCACTGTGGAGCGCTGGTCTTCCGCAGCCAGCGTAGAAGGAAGAGAGAGGCTTGATGGACGCTGCCACAGCTGCTGCTCCTCCTCTGCTCTTCATTGTTTTCTGCTGCATGAACTGCTGTCATTTGCCGTGGAGCCAGCAGAGTATGGACTGAACCCTCCAGTAACTTTGAGCTAAATAAACCTTTCCTTCCTTCATTTTGAGTGTCCTGTATTTGTCTCAGCAACAAGTGAAAAGTAACTAAGACAACACTATTTCAGGTAGTGAAAGGCAAAGAAAGTTCTCTTAAAAACAAGTACTATACAGGGGCCGGGGAGATGGCTCAGTGGAATAAGCACTTCTCTGGCAAGTGCAAGGGCCTGAGTTCAATCCCCGGTACTGCAAAAAAACAAAAAACAAAACGAACAAACAAACAAACAAACAAACAAACAAAAAACTACTATCCAGGAAATTACTAATTCATCAATAGTTACTTTGAAAATTTTCATCCAAACAGCTTATAGATTAAAGTGCCTGCAAGAAGGTGCAGGGGCTGGAGGTTTGATCCCCAGCCCTGTCATGCTAGCTCCACCCATGAGGCATGATGAGAGACAATTGAGACTGGGTGTGGTGGTGCTTGCCTGTAATCCCAGCTCTTGGGAGGCTGTAATCAGGCAGATCACCATGAGTCTGATCTAGTAGTGAGAACCTCAACACCCTGTTGACCTTTCCCTAAAAATACAGAAAAGAAAAAGAAAAAAAAAGAAAGAAAGAAAGAGTGGCTGGTGAGATAGCTCAGTAGAATAAGCACTTGCTTCGCAAGCACAAGGACCTGAGTTCAACCCCCAGTTCTAAAAAGAAGAAGAAGAAGAAGAAGAAGAAGAAGAAGAAGAAGAAGAAGAAGAAGAAGAAGAAGAAGAAGAAGAAGAAGAAGAAGAAGAAGAAA
>NW_004524735.1:118195-122826 GCF_000260255.1 Octodon degus | reverse complement strand
GGTCCGGCCCATGCTGCGCCTGGGCTGGGACTGGTCCCGCCGGCGCAGGTTAGCAGGAAACTCTCCGCACACTCACCGGACCTGGGCTAGGACTCTGAACTGTAATTTCTAAACTGCTTGATACCTTGTATGAGTTTTTGTGCTCTAAAAATCAAAGAATGAATTTTAGGAACAATGGAGCCTAAGAGTTGAATATATTTATTGAGGCAAAGAAAGTTTTTGTTTGAGGAAGGGACAGAAAGAGACCCAATGAGATTACTGAGAATGCTGCCTTTTCTAGGGAGTTTTATAGAGAAAAACTAGGTTGGATCAAGGTGGGAAACATCAGAAATCCCTAGATGGTCAAGAGGTGGGGGAAAACTATGATCAGGCCAGGCATGGTGTTACACGCTTATAATCCCAGCACTTAAGAGGCAGAGGCAGGAGGATTCTTGCAAGTTTGAGAGTAGCCTGACCTACAAAGTGAGCCCAGTCATAGACTCTGTCTCAAAGAAAGAAAGAAACAGACAAAAAAAAAAAAAAAACTTTGACCAACCAGTAAGATCACAAGCACAATTGCTCAGATAAAACTGATTAAAATGTTATCGAATGGGGAAGCAAATCATGTAGCAAGTGGCCTTGAATATGTAACAGGAGCTTTTCCTGTAGGGCATTGAGTTAGTGAGACTTCCTGGCTTTCTAAAGATGACAGAGAACCATTTAGAATATCACTCCCTCTGGAAGGTCTATGGTGCATTTGTTTTATCTTTGTTTTGAGGTCGTGCACACAGCTGGGGTGCCTGATTCTCTCCCACAGTTGTAAGAGGTCTCCGGTCCCACACTGGCTCCTTTGAGGGCCCTGACTGATTATCTATAATATTCCTAACTGGGTTACCCACAACATAAGGAAACATTAACAGTTTTTTTAAAAATTAAACTAAAAAATTCAAAAAAGGTAATAATAAAGGCACAGAAATTACTGAAGTAGGAAATAGAAAAACAAAAACAGAAAATTAAACATCAAAACTGAAAATTTGATACTGAGTAAAATAAATAAATAGTAGTTAAGATAATCATGAAAATAAAGAATGAATCAGAAAAAAATTGCAAATATTGTAAGGGAAAAGAACCTCAATACCAGTTCTACAGACTTCTAAAAAATAACAAAAATCACGAGTATCTTTATTCTAACATACTTGGCAGCTTAAGTAGTATAGAATTAGTCTTTGAAGTGTAGCAGACCTCAGTTAGAAAAATAAATATCCTGAAAATAATGTACCTAGTAAGTTATTGAAAGTTTCATATAAAAACTGTAAAATAAAGATTTATAAATAGTTCTTCTCTTTTGTCTACCTAATATTATAAGATGACATCTTACAAATTTTATATAAGGTATAATTTTACTGTTCTCAGATCTTTGAATTTGAACTTAAATTTTTATTCAATCATTTGTATTGTATATTCTTTCCAAATGTTTATTATGGTCTTTGTACAATAGAACGCCTAGGCATATTGTTGCCTTGTTTTTTTTTTTTTTTAATTTTACTGTATCTTTTTTGGTTGAATTGTTTTGTAGGGGATGTTTATTTGTTGTTTTTCTTGCTGAGAAGGACTGATCTCAGGGCTTCCACCTTGCCAGGCAAGCATTCTACCTCTGAGTGAAATCCCTATCCCCTATGCATATTGTAATGCAATGCCTGATTACTGCTTTTCTCTTTGTTTTCTGAGTATGTTACAATTTTCTTTTTGTCTAATTGCTCCACATTTTTGTTGGAAAATGAACATTTTAACCGTAAATTAAGAAATTATGTACTCTTCTTTAACAGAAGTTCCGCTTCCTACTCACCTGCATAAAAATTGGCATGGGATTTATGTTACCAATGAAGGACTAAAAACAAAATCTTTTTCACAAAGGAGTCACCATTTCTTGTGCAGAACCTATGCCCTGCAGCATGACGCATTCTCCTAAATTCCATTCCTCGAGTTCCTGTTCTCCACAAATTTCACACAGTAGTAGACTCGCACAAGAATGGTACCATATTGTATTATAGTTTGTGTATTTATTCATCACAAGCCAAAATTCACATCTCTAAGCCTGACCATTATACACCCTCATCAGTACCTAAGAGAGTGAAAGTCAAATAAGCAGCACTTATGCAGCCTTCATTAAAACATGAAGATGAAATGGCCCAGCACTGTGAAAAGAAAGTTTGTCCTAAAGTTAGAAAATCAAACTTTTTGGGAAATTCAGAGGTCTAATTTTTGGGATACAAGACTAGCAAGCATTATTTGGAAGGCATTTCAAAAATCCTGAACTACAACACTTATTCTCTGGATTTGAATGCAGAAGTTCAAGATCCTCAATGTAGCAAGTCATTTTAATTGGATGGTCGCACATCAAAGAGGCTGCAGTCTGTGCCCCATGACCACTGTTCTTTAATCTCCGGGTCCTTTCCAGCTGGTCACAAGTCGTTCTCCCCCAATACTGTTACAGATTTAAAAACACATTTATAAAAGTCACTTTAATTTCTTATCAAGTTTTTTAAAAAGATGGGTATGCAGTTGTAACTGAGGAAGCATTGGGTATTTGCTTATTAATGTATTCTCAACCAGTGACTTTTTAGAATCTTCTTCATCTCTTTTTTTAGCTGTTACTTTAACCTATCTTCCTTTCCTTAAGTACCTCCTTCTCTAACCTACCCAGTCAATTTGGTAAGGTATCATCCTGAGGGCAAATTTTTCACGTTTCTTAAAATCTAGAAAACAACTCAGCACAAAACACTCACTTCCTTTAAAAAATGTGGTTCTTTATTCCTTCTTTAGTAACAGTCAGCCTTCAGGAAATAGTTTCTCCATTTTTAGAGACAGTGGGCCAAATGTGCAGGGTTTTTTTAGTCTCCATAGCCAAGTTGCAAGAAATGCTGAAAACACAGGGCAGGAATCGCTCTTCTCTCACGTTCCCAAAACTTTTCGGGCTTCCCCTAGAACATCCCACCAGGCCAGTCTCTCTTCACCACATAGTGGCCACATGTTAACCGACAGTGTTCAAGGCCAGCCATTTCTGAGTTTTTCAAGGCTTATAGACATCTGTCTTGGTCAATTTCTTTGTTACCCAGACACAATACCCAACACTCACAATTAAAGGACAAGAGAGTCATTTGGCTTGTGTTCCTGTGAGTGTCAGTCTGTGGTTAGCAGATGGGGGCACAGAAGCGAGTGCTCTGCCATGGCAGAAGGAAGGGAAGTGAACAGGATGCAGCCAGAGCAGACGTGTGTCCACTCCAGGCCTTTTATCCATGACCCGCCTCTTCCAGGAAAGGAGACCTTGCTCCTAATAGCAAGCCAGCTGCCATACCTCAGGCAACAGCCATGTTGCAAAAGCTTTGTCTCTGAGCTCATGGAAATTTTGTGGGCATTCTGCTTTTTTTATTTTAAAGAGAATAGGAAATAAGAAAGAAAGTAAAAATGATATACAATTTTAGGGCTGGGGAGATAGCTCAATAGAACAAACACTTACCAGGTAAGTGCAAAATCCTGAGTTCAATTCCAGTACTGGAAAAAAAAAAAAAAAGATAGACCATTTCAAAACAAGATGATAGGAAATTAACAATGCTTGTTTTATTGTATATTGTTATCTTTAAAATTGTGGTTTAGATGACCAGATATAGGCATACAAAATTGATCAATAATTAAGCATTAATTTTCCTTTCAATACACCAGTAGAAATTAGTACAATTTTCTTAACTATCATAAATATAAATATATATTGTATATTACATATATGAACATCACTCTTTTTTTGCTGTATTTTAGGAAAGGCTCTACAGGGTGTTCAAGGTCTCACTGCTAGATTGGATTCCTAATGATTCTCATGTTACAGCCTTCCAACAGCTGGGATTACGAGCATGCCACCACGTCCAGTCTCAATCATCATCTCAGCATGCCCCTGGGGCAGGACCAGCACAGCAGGCCCAGGGATTGAACCCCCAGCCCCTGAGCTTGCTTGCAGGCACTTTAATCCACTGAGCTATTTGGCCAGCCCTACATCATTCTTTTTATTTCCACATTTTCCTTACCTTTGCAGCAGAAGGATTTGTCAGATAATTCCATGTTAATTAACTTCTATTTGACCCTTTTTGTAAGTATCTTTGTGTACATAAAACCAAGGATTAGCAAGAACTTTTCTATTCCCCAAAGACTGGATGTGAAGGGAAACAAACAAACAGAACTCACAAGAAAGAGAATTGCGGTTGGTACATTGTGCCAACTTAAGGAACCTAGAAGATTAACTAAGTAACTCAGCAGTTCCACAGCTGCAGAGGCATGCCCTTAATGCTCTACCATGCTGTTCATTGTGCGACTTGAAAAGTTTTGAAGGGCTGGCCTGATAGCTCAGTGGACTATTGCACCAGCTTAGGCAGAGTGCAGCAGCTAGGGTTCCACCCCCAGTGTGACGAGTCAGCCCTGTCACTGGGGCCCAATGAGATGGACATGGAGACCAGTCGTGGTAGAGCTCATCTGTAGTCCCAGTGCTTAGGAGGCTGGAAACCCTGGAGAATCACTATGAATCTGACTTCTGTAATGAGACCCTGTAGACCTTGTCTTATATACAAAAAGAAAGAAGGAAAGAAGGAAGGAAGGAAGGAAGGAAG
>NW_004524735.1:114351-118095 GCF_000260255.1 Octodon degus | reverse complement strand
GAAGAAGAAGAAGAAGAAGAAGAAGAAGAAAAGAAACTTTACTCTCACAGAATCATAGACCCAAAAGAAATGGACAAATTCCTGGGTAGATACAAATTACCAAAACTGAATCCAGAAGACATAAAAATCTCTGAATAACCCTGTATCAGCCAATGAAATTGAAAATGTAATAAAAAAAAACTTAGCAACAAAGTCAATCCCATGTCCAAATGGATTCACAGCTGAATTCCATTAGAAATTTAGAGAAGATTTAATCCCAATACTCCTCAAACTCCTGAATGAAATTGAAAAGGAAGTAATTCTCCCAAAATCATTCCTGGAGGCAAGTATTATACTGATACTCAAACCAGAGAAAGATTCAACCAGAAAATAGAATTACAGGCCAAACTCCCCCAAAGACATAGATGCAAAAGTCTTCAATAAAATCCTAGCAAATAGAATACAGCAAATCATCAAGAAGATTGTACTGCATGACCAGGTAAAATTCATCCTAGACCTACAAAGATGATTTAAAATTCTCAAATCTGTAAACATGATACACTTTATCAATAAAGCCAAGGGATGGCCAGATAGCTCATCAGACTAAAGCACCTACTTAGGCAGGCACAGCAATCTGGGCTCGATTCCCAGCGTGCTGTACCAGCCCGGCCCCAAGGTATGCCTGGAGGGTGACTGAGGCTGGGCATGAGGGCACATGTCTGTAACCCTAGTGCTTGGAAGGCTGAAAACAGGAGGATCACTATGTCTCCAATCTGCGTAGTGGTACCCTGTCAACCCTGTACTAAAATACATAGAAAAAGATAGAACCAAAGCAAAAAACCACAAGATCATCTCAATGGATGCAGAAAACACCTTTGACAAAGTCCAACACTCATTCATCATCAAAACCCTATAAAAGTTGGAATAGATGGCTTTTACCTTAATCTGATAAAAGCCATCTATGATAATCCAACAGACAACATATTTCTAAATGGGAAAAAACTGAAATTTTTTACTATCAAATCAGGTACAGCACAAGAATGTCCTCAATTAATATTCCTATTCAGTATAGTTCTGGAATCATTAGCTACAGCCATTTGACAAGTGAAAGAAGTAAGAACGTTTAACACAGAATTTAAACTATCACTATTTGCAGATGACATGATTCCCTACTTGGAAGACCAAGTAGCTACTAGAATTAATACACAACTTCAGTA
This sequence comes from Octodon degus, assembly GCF_000260255.1. Classification (NCBI taxonomy): domain Eukaryota; kingdom Metazoa; phylum Chordata; class Mammalia; order Rodentia; family Octodontidae; genus Octodon; species Octodon degus. Next base: position 116,899 of record NW_004524735.1, on the reverse strand, counting down.
GCACAGCAGGACACTAAGTCAATACCCAAAATTCAATAGTACACCTCTACATGGGTAGCAAACACACACAAAGAGAAATTAGGTAACAATACCCTTCACAATAGCATCCAAAAAAAGAAATACCTAGAATTAATCGAACTAAGAAAGTAAAAGATCTATTTAATGAAAATTATAGTACTCTGAAAAAAGAAATCAAAGAGGATTTCAGAAAATGGAAAGATATTCCCTGCTCCTGGGTAGGAAGAAAATCATTGTGATAATGGTCATACTCCCAAAGTTGTCATACAAATTTAATGTAATCCCTATCAACATACCACCAACATAGCTCACAAACCTGGATAAAACATTCCTAAAATTTATTTGGAAGCAGAAAGAGCCTAGAAAAAGGCAATATTAAGAGAAAAAGGCAAGGCAGGAGGCATTAAAATCCCTGACTTGAAATTATACTACAAAACTATGGTGATAAAATCAGCATCATACTGGCAAAAAAGAAAAGCAAACAAACAAAAAAAGCCAAACAAAAACAAAAAAAACAGACTCAAGGATCAATGGAACAGATTAGAAGATACAGATACAATTATAAACACACTCAGCCATTTCATCTTTGACAAAGGATCCAAACATGTTCACTGAAAGAATAAATTTTATCAAATGGTGCTGGAAAAACTGGCTCTCCACATACTGAAAATTAAAGCTATATCCAGATTTATTGCCATACACTATACTAAAGAGAAAATAGATTAAAGATCTAAACATTAAAATAAAAATACTAAATCTCATGGAAGAGAATATAGGTGGAAATCTTGAAGACATAGGGTTAAGCATGTCTTTAATAAACAAAAATCAGATTGCAAAGGAAACACTTGAAAGAATCAACAACTGGAACCTTCTCTTTTTGAGAATTTTCTGTACATCAAAAGAAATTATCTACAGAATGAAAAGACAGCCCATAGATTTGGAAAAAATCTTAACCAATAATAACTCAGACAAAGGTCTTCTATCTAGAAGATATAAAGAACTAAAAAAAAAAAAATAGGGCCTCAAAATTTAAAGACCCACTTCAAAAATGGTCATCTGAGATGAGTACACACTTCTCAGAGGAAGAAATACAAGAGGCAAAAAAATACATGAAAAAATGCTCCACATCACTGGCCATTAGAGTAATGCAAATTAAAATAATATTGAGACATCGTTCCACTCCAGAATGAATGGTTAGCCCAAAGAAATCAACTAATAACAAATGCTGGAGAGGCTGCATGAAAAACAAGAACAAAACAAAACAAAACAAAACAAACAACTTCTCCATTGCTGGTGGGAATGGAGAAGACTGGTACAAGCAGTATGAAATCATTGTTAAGACTCCTAAAAACCTAGGATTGAAAATCCCATTTTATACAGCTATTCCCCTTCCTGGTATCTTCCCAGAAGAACTGAAAACATCATACCACAATGATACATGTGTGCCCATGTTTATAGCAGCACAATTTGTCATAGTCAAATCTTAGAAGCAAGTAAAATGCCCATCACCCGACGAATGGATGAAAAAGATATGACACTTTTATACAATGGAGTGTTACTCAACTATAAAGAAAGAAACACTCAAAGCCTTCATAGGTAAGTGGATGCAACTAGAGGCTATACTCATAAGTGAAATAAATCAGACTCTCATGTATAAATATCGTATTGTCTCCCTAGTATAAGAACCAGAAAAAAGAAATAAAACCTAAAGTGTATAATGGATACAGTAAAACAGAAAAACAATAACAATAAAAAACAAAAACAGAATTTAAGGATTAAACAACAAAGAGGAGAGAAAGGAGAAAAGAAAAAAAAGGGGGGAAATCATGCAAGTATGTATATAGGATGACTGAGATGATTGTACTAAAAATCTCCATCAGTTTTTTTTAAAAATAGAAGTTAATGCATAGAATTTTTGCCTTGACTAACTCTATGCTGATATCTGCGATCAAGGCAACTACATGGAGGACAGCAGTGTATAATGTACAAACCATGCTTGAATACCTGTCATCTTGGTCTTCTAAATGTGTACCATTTCCAATGTCATATCAATTATTATTTTACTCTCTTTAAAACAATTTTAAAGTGAAAAAATAAAAAGAGAAACACAGTAAAAGGTTGATTTCTTGGAAACAAGCAGTAATATACAGCCATATGTCCAATCTTAAGCAACTATATGTGTTAATCTGAGCAACAGATTTGATGACAAAAATAGATAATATACCAACCATTCTTAATCACTATTCTTGTTTTGAAAATCTGAAACATATGTCCTATTGTATGTTACCCTGTTTCTGTTTTCTGTTCTTGCTTTTGTTTTCGCTTTTCAAAATTAAAAAGATAAAACTAACAGAAAGTATCTATGTTACATCCTAGGTCATACTGGTGAACTGTAATTTCTTTTTTTTTCGCTTATAAATTTATTTTATTCTATTTTTTTTCCTTTCAAAGTTTTATTGATAAACATATAGCAATGAGACAGTTTCAAATCAAATCGAAAGTACAGTTTCAACAAATAATACACTGCATA
>NW_004524735.1:96463-113636 GCF_000260255.1 Octodon degus | reverse complement strand
TATAAGGGAGGCAAAGAGACTTGCTCATTCCCATTTTGCTCTTACTGTTTTTGCTGTCTTCTGCCACCTTGGACTGCTGTCCCTGTGGCAAAACACCCTACTTTGGAGCCAGCTGCTTAAAGAATGAAACCTCCACAAACTGTGAGCTGAACAAAACTTTTCTTCCTTAATTTGAGTGTCAGGTGTTTTGTCTCAGCAGGGAGAGAAACGTAATCAAGACAAAAATCTCTACAAATCAAGCCCTACATATCAAGTGCAATACTTTGAAATTCTTGCTAATGAATATACATTGAAATAGTTACATATTATAAAGACGATAAAAGAGAAAATGAGAAAAATGGAAAAGAAAAAAGACACAGACAAAAGAGTAAGTTACATTGAAGTAATTTGTGTTTCTCTGTCTCTAATTCTGGGTCTCTCTCTCCCTTTATTTTTTATGAGGAATGCACAGGAATTTCACTTTTATGCTTTATTAATATATGATTGCAATGCTTAATACATGCATCATGCGGCGCGGGTCCTCTCTTTCCTCCCTTCCTCCCACTTCCCCTCTAAGATCTTTTCTCATCTACACAATTTCCAGCTTCCGTTTCCTATCATTTTTCTTCTTTTTCCTCCTTAATTCACTTACACTTGGGCTTCTCGTATAAAAAACTTTATATTTCACCTCTCCATGTCTTCTGTTACACTTCATAATTCAGTTGTTTAAATGACATATATCAACTCTCTAACTCTATTGGTAAACTCATAGTTTGATGGGCACAGGGTTTTCTTGGTGCTCACAGTATCCCTGACATGTAAAAGGAGCGTGTCCGAGTGGGATCGGTCCACACGCTCATCCACAGATACATCCCAGTAGTTCCTGAGAATGCAATTCTGTGTGTCACAGAATTTTGAGGAAAAAATTCTTTCATGAACACATGAGAACTTCATACTGGACACCTTCTTTCACACTTTACATTAAGCAATGTGTTGTAATAAGGAAACAATGGACATAGATGTCCCTAGAAGCCCTGGGCGACTGGCTAAGTTTATGGGGCATCTATTCTCTATATTAAAAGAATCAAAAAGGAAAAATGTCAGGCATGAGAACTTTGCAAAAGACTTCAAAGAAAGGCAGAGCAGTGGTCTTCAAAGCATTTATACTATCTTGACTACTATAGAGTTCAGCCAGATTAGAAAAATCCCCACCTTTGGAAATTCAAGTCATCAAAGGTGCAGCGTGCCCAGGACGCCACGCGTACATGCGGCTGCGTTTAGCACGCAGCTTATCTGAGCAGCTGTACAGGAGACCGAGAGAGGGGCGGCCTGGGCTGTGAATTACGGGACAGGTCGGACGCTGCGGGGATCTTCATCCTAGCGATTGTGCACCGTCTCCCTGACGCACGCACCTCCACTGAGACTGCCACAATAATTATTTATTTTTTTGAAATCCATTTATTACATGCCACAATCTAGCAAAGTGAGTACCTAAGATACCGCCAAGATAATATACACAAATGCATCCTCTTTGTACTTACACATTCACATAAGTAAAACACAAAATCCACAATAAGAACTGCTCTGCTGGGCTGGAGAGATAGTTCGGAGGCCTGAGCACTTGCCTGACAAGAGCCAGGACACGAGTTTGATCCCTGGTACTACATGCCTTGTCAGCCCAGAACTCCCGAATTGGGGGCGCACGCCTGCGATTCTAGCCCTGGGAAGGCTGACATGGGAGATTCACTGAGTTCAAGCTGTGTAGTGAGACCCTGTACCAAATGAGTAATAGTAACAACAGTAATAATAATGACAATAAACAGCTCTTCCGCTATGCTCCCAAATAACCTGCAGAGCTCCACTGTTACTGGGGGAAAAAAGACTTGATCTCATTTGAGATCACACCTCCACCTCATCATGGCTGGGATATGAAGTGAAGATAGACATCCAAATTTCTAACCTTTTATGCTGTTTAGGGCAGTGAAATTAAGTGCAACAGAGGTGAACGACAAAAATTTAACATTAAAACAAATCATATAAAATACAAATCCAACTACCACCTTTCTCATGTTAATATCTAAAATACAAATGAGCCAATGTAACAATAAGTCAGCATGCCTTAAATTAAGAAATAAATAGTGGAAATGTCATTTTGGTGGAAATGTCTTTATTCTGTCTTTTTTTTCTTATTCTTACACATTGTTTTTCGGCATCTTTGGTATGTTAATATTATATAAAGCATTGCTAATTTATGAATTCATTAATGTTTTGTAAATAGCAATTTATTCTCTTTATATGTAGTTTCTCTCTCTGTAGATAGATACAATAATCTCATGGAAGTCATGTCAGAGAGATACATGACAGCTACAAAACAAATGTGAATTAATTTTGATGATCCATTTCTGTAATAATCTCACAGAGTGAAAAGAGAACAGTACAGTGCCACTACAGGCTCCGATTCTTCACTAATTCTGAGCTGTGTCATCCTGAGTAGTCATTTTATCTCACTGATAAGCTGGTATCTCCCTTCATTCAACTGATTTGAAATTAAGGGTTCTAGCATGTCCTCCTGAGTGCACGTTCCTAACGCTGCTACCTGCGAAGATCAGAAGTTAGAAATGAACAAAACCAGCATTGAAAGATGAAGAGATGATCAGATATGATACACATACACAATCGAATAGTTGCTGCCTTAGAAAATTATGAAATTTTAATACAAGCTAAAATATGATGAGTCTTTCAGGCATTATGTTAAATGGAAATAACCCAAGATTGCATTGGGCTGATGTTATATGATTCTACCTACAAGGGTAATCTGAAGTAATCAAGTTCCTGTAGGCAGAAAGTAGAATGCTGATTCTCAGGCTGGAGGAGAGCACTGACCTAGAAGTACTGTTTAATGACACAGTATCAGTTTGGAGGCAATGCACAGCTGTAGAATGCACACGCCAGCTGTCTTTCTGTCCTGTGCCTTTGTATCTCTGGATAAGCACAGTGAGGCTGCAGGAGTGACTTCACCATATGCCCATATGCTCAGGTCATGTGCCTACACCCAGTAAAATCCAAACCATTACTCTGGGACATTTTTTCCCTTCCTATACTATCTGTAGCATTGTAACTTTTATTCTACTCAGGGAAATTTCCCTGCTGGACATGACAGGGTTGAACTGTTCATGCAATTGAACATGCTCAGTACAATATGCAACTTTCAGGTGAGCACATCATTGTAAAGGCCTTGTGGATGCTTCTTTATCATTGGAAGGCCTAAAGGCTTTTTCTTTTACTGTTTGGCTGAAGGCTGGGCATCAAGCTTTGACTCCATTCTCTGTGCCCTCAGGAGTAATGTAAGTAGTAGCAACTTCCAGCATGATTCCTTTGCAGTTAATATTGGCACCATAAAGCCAGGGGCCACGGGTACTTTGCTTCCCAGAAATATCTCCTCTTCACAGTTTTACCCACCACCTGGGGACTGGTTGATCAGCACGGTCTCACTCCATGTAAAAAGCTATCAGTATTCTATTTCTTCTCCTGTGTGGGTATCATTCATTTGACAAATATAGAGGCAACCCCATTGCTGGTGCTCAATTTAAATATTACTTCCTGGGATTATTGGTGGCATTCATTAAAGCATTTGAAATGAATCTAGGGAAGAAATAGGTATATGCTCATCAAGTGTGGTGGCATAAAACATAACCAAAAGCCAACGAACAAAGGTGTGCCATGGCAAAGGGACTTAGCAAAGAACCACGGATGGATTAGTAGTAGAGAACAGTGCTTACTATTCTAAGGCTTGAAAGAGAAGGGCAAGGCTCTGTAAAATCTTGAAGTCTTTTTCTGTGTGTGGAGGTGAGAAGAGAAAAGCTGTAGCCTTCAGTAGAAGGACTCATTCTCTTCCAACCCAAATAGAGGTCAACGGGGCAACTGAAGTCTGTCCCTCTTTGCCTCCACTACACCCGTCTGCTGCTGATGCCTTCTCCTTGTTGAACTCAACAACACACAGACTGCAGGGATCCTCAGGGGCACTTTCCCAGGCTGCTTGGGGTTTGGGGAGTAACCCAGGAATTGTCGATCTAGAGGAATAAACAGCATCAAACCAGTAGAGTCAACTTCCCCTTTCAGAAAACCATTCCCCTACCTGGAGGATTCACCAAATAATTTGTTGTGCTGTGATTTCTTTGTTTTACAGAAGAAGCCCATGTGAATCTTTACTTGTTCTCAAGCTCTAAACTTGAACATTTAGGTGCCTCAGTGGAGATAGCAGACAGCTGAAGAACAGTGGAGTATTTTTTTCTGAGCTATTCTGCAGTGTGATAAGCAGGCATAAGAGTCATTCATCAGTGACTGAGGATTTTCTTTTTTCTCTCAAAACAATCAGACAAGATGGGTACTAAAATTACAACCATTCCCTGCAATTGTAGCAGCTTCTGCACAAGCAGTGATCTGAACGAACCATCAGGTATAAAGCTCTGCAAATTTCCTTATTATGCTCATTTCTTTTCTTTGCTATCTGTGATGTAATAAAATCAAGACGAGATGAATAGTTTGGTGAGACATTGCACTCTGGTGAGCACATTGTTATTCATTATAAGTCATTATTATCTAGTTGGAATGAAAATTTTAAGGAAGTGTTTCTAATATCACAAGGAGGACAAAATCTACTGAATACATCCAACTTTTATTCTTGGCTGGTATTATAGTAGCCTTTGTCGAAGGACAAATCATTGTGATATGAATCTTTTTTTAAAACTTATCTAATTTTTTGTGATGCAAAAAACAATGTTCCTTGCCTTTATGGAATCAGTGTCATTTTGGAAAGAATAAAATCCATATTAAATAACCTACAAGGACAGGAATTGATGAAAAAGTACTAAATGGGTCACAAGATCTCTTGGTGAAAAGTTACATTCAAACTAAAGTGGGTAGTGCAGTAAAACTCAACCACAAACCAGTGTGGCTGCAGGAAGAACCCTCCCACACAGGTGAAGAAGACATTAGCTCACACTGCACCCACGGAGCAGCAACGCAGACTACTGCCCTGTGGTACTCTCATGAGGACTGGCCCTGACACTGTCCTCACTGAAAATTAAGGTTCTTGAGACAGGGGCCCCTTACATTTTTTCCTGTCACATCTTCTCATACTACTGCTGCTGCTGGATAAACCTGATCAATTATTTTGGCTCCAGTTGCAAGGTGACTGAGAAATGGCACATTGGATTTCACACTTGGAGAGAACAAGGCTGAAAAATCTCATGCAACATCAATAGATCGATCTATCGGTCGATCGATTGATGGATGGATGGATGGATGGATAGATGACACATAGATAGATGATAGATAGATAGATAGATAGATAGATAGATGATACATAGATAAATGATAGATAGATAGATAGATAGATAGATAGATAGATAGATAGATAGATAGATAGATAATATACATGTATTACCCTTAGTGAAGAGAAAACATTGCCAGGGCTTATAGGAGAAAAAAATGCTTTCAAAGTCCTACTTTTAAAAATAAAATGTCTTCTGAGGAAAATAGAGAAGAAAAAGAAACCTAGTGATCCCCTGTGAAAATAAAATCTATTTGATAAGAAAGATCCATAACCACAGTCTTAAAGGATTGGCCAGTACTGCTCATTCATGTCCTCAAGGCTTTCATTGACATTGACACCCCTCAGTAGCAGCTGTCCTACAGGAGTAAAGAACACTGAAAAAGTTACATATGTTACAGCAAGTCAAGTCACTCCAGCAGTAATGAAGACATGAAAATATCATTTTCCTTTTAAGGTAGTAGAGAAATACATTAGTAGAAATGCAAGAGGCCCAGGAAGCAAATTAGCACATCTCTAATTTCTTTTATGAATAGTCTGCACTTAGAATATAATCACCTGTACTGTCTACCTGAATCTTTTATTTATTTATTTTTATTAGCACCTGTTTGCACTGACAGAATTCATATCTTCTAGGACTCAGGAATTTCCTGAAAGCCATTCTCAAAACTATCAAACATTTGTAGAAACCAATGTTAAACAGTGATCGCTAAGAGTAGATATTTGGGAAATAAGATATTAATCAAAATATTTTCTAAACATATATTGCTACTCCATTAATTCTAGGGATTAACCTCTGTCCAGAGGGCTGAGGAATCTTGTTCATTTATAAAATCACAGATATTCAAGCAGATGACATCTGTCCCTCCTCCTCATGGAAAGTTCCTGTCCTATGCCAGTGTTGTCATTGCTTAGACAATGCTCTGAGCTGCGGATTGTGGAAAGTATTGTTGTTACTATTTTGTTTTGCTTTTGTTTTCTATATTTATTTATTTGTTTATTTATTTATTTTATTTTCTATGTACTTGGTATAGGGTCTCACTACACAGCTCAGACTCACAGTGATCTCCTCTCTCAGCCTCCCCAGAGCTGGACTTACAGGCATGTACCACTACAGCAGGTCTCCCATGGCCGGCTCAGTGCACCAGGGGGTGGGGAGAGTGCAGCATGTGCTGAAGAGATCGAACCCCTTCCCTGTGCTTGGTTAGGCAGGCACTTAGTCTGTTGAACTATCTCACTGGCTCCTGAAAGGCATTGCTAATCAACATGCATTCATAAATCTTCTAACCAAAGTAGCTCAGTGATCCAGTCAGATTGGAAGCTTGATTCTCAGAGATGAAGCAGTTTTGTTATGAAGGTGATACCATGATGCTGTCAGCAACATTAATGATTCCAGCCTTGACCATGAAGTTTTCCAGTCACTGATAACCTAAGAAAGTGACGTTACATGAAAAAATTTTAAAATATGGTCCTATACTTTTTAAAAAAGACCATGTTGACTGAAATCATCTCTCATGTCGTTCATTACATATTGTTATGTGTGCATTATTTGTAGACATCAGACAAATCATGCATGTGAAAAAATGTTCTACATGACTCCAGTATATTGGCATACTCTTTTTAACTGAGAACTTTAAAATAATTACCTCAAATTTTGTTTTATAGTGACAACTCTCCAAGTGAAAAACCAATAGTACCTGAGAAGACAGTTTGTTGAAGGGTTGGGCTCATTGGAAGCTTGCCCTATAAAAGGAAAAGAAAATAATAAATATATATTTCTTCACAAATATTTTCAAGTACTTACTAGGTGTCATGTGCACTGAAAATAAAGCAATGAAATATAGTGAAGTAATGAATGTTGTATTCAGTTAATAGATTTCAGCATAAATTATGGAAAACATTTTAAAATTTAAAAATCTAATGTGCGTTTCATTAAAATATTTCTAAGGATATTTGAAGAAAGTAATCAGCTATGAGGAGACAAAGGGCCTTTGATATTTAATATAAATTAGATGAGGATCTAACTTGGAGAAATCAAGGTCTTTAAGATTTTGTTTTGTGTTCCATTTTTCATTTTTTTTTTTACCATATTTATTGTTCACTAGTCCACATTTGTATTCCATGGTTGCTCCCATGTATGCAGCGCATCACAGGACCTGGGACTGCCCCTCTCCTGTCCTCGATCCTCCCTCCCTCCATCTCCCATTGCCCAATCTTAGTAGAGCAAGGACACTCTTAGGTAAAGTAATTTCAGACAAGTAGACATAGGGCACATGAAAGGGAGGATAACAATTCAAGACCAAATATGTTCAATTCATTTTTAACACAGTTAACAAGTTAGCGTTCTAAAGAAAAATACCTGTTTTAACAAACAATTCATGAGACAAGAACAAATCTTAAAACCATTAATATTCTTCTATTAATATACATTGATACATCAGAACTGATAAGGTCATACATAAGAGATAATATAAATAGAGTGGGTGAAACATTTTGAAACAAATTAGTTGTCTAATGCTTCACTTTTGGAGTAATCACCTCTAAATTTTTGGCCTTATACAACAATCAGCGTTAACCAACTACTATTATTGATTTCATCACTCAGGAATGGAAGGATGGTTTTACTTAAGGGATCTCTAGGGATTGCTGTTATATGAGAGCTAGAACTGTATTCTTAAAGTAGATGCAATTATTATCTTTATTCTTTGTGTAATAGTCTGTATATTTGTTTTATTTCAACAATAAAATAACAAAGCATGTACACATAGGTTCACTTATAAGTCCCAATAACCTTTCCTTTATTAAAAATCTCAATTTCTAAAATGGTGAATCTATTACCTAAATGTTTATGTTTTAAGAAAACACATTTCTCTGTTTTAAGAAACTTTTATTAGAATGAAGATATTTTAAAGTTTTAATTCAAAATTTTAAAATTATGGATTACTTTCTACCTTTTTTCTATAGTTCACCACAGTCTTTCTACTCAGATTACATGAATTTTTCATGGAAATCCATTGTGGTGTAAATGTTATATAAATAGTATAGTCAAATCACGCATATCATGGAACTTTTTCTTTCTATGTCCAACAGGATGGCAATCATTTGATGCTATGTGTAGTTTCTTGAGGCTCCTTTTAGTCCGAATACCCTGTGAAGTTTTATGGACTAAATCAGAATGCCCCTGAAAATTTTCATGAACTCATAGGCAGGGTTTTTGAAAAGTGACTGAGTCACGGGGTCTACACAGCCAACTTGCCATCAGGAGGTGACTGTGTTCCGAAGAGGTGATCACCAGCAATGAGACCTGGAGGGATTTGTCTCTTTTCTGGATCTACCCTTCTCTCTCGGCCTCCTGATTGTCATAATGTGAGCAGGTATCCTTACTATGCCCCTCTGTCACGGTTTGGAGCCAGGCAAGAGCGGACTACTTTATAATGTTGAGCAAAAATAAAACTATCTTTTGAGTTGTGGGTGTCAGGGCTGCGTCCTGTGGAGGAGAAAATGTCTGAGACATTCACAAAAGGACTTCCTACTAGATCAGTGTCTGAATGACAGACTAATCCAGGGAAATATCGCAGTTATGCTCCAGAGCAATAGTAGGATTGGAATCACCACCTTAGGACCTGTCTCTTCCACAGAATATGGGTGTTTTTTCAGAGATGAAAAGCAGTTGTGCAGAACCAGGAAAAACCAAGAAGCATGGACTTCTTATCACCAACGTAAAATTTACTCTCTGCTACAAAGGATCTCTCAACAGTGTGCTTACACCACAGTGTGCAGGCCCAGCTACCACTGCTCAGCCCATTGATTTGGTATTTGTAAGAGGGGGAAAGTGACACCATTGGCAGCATACTTACCCCTGAAAGATTAGGAATAGGACCTTAAAACAGGCAAGTACATATCTTTGCTTAGGAAATAAGGGAGACTTCAGTATTGTGTGACACTAGACCTCATTATTTTGACATTGATGTCAAGTTGTCTTCAAACCTTCCAATTGAATTTTCAATGAACTTTCATAGAAAATTCTAAGTGCCCCACCTTAAATTGTTTGTAACCTCTAACCAAATTCATAAATTATATATATATGAAAAGTAATCTAACCAATTATGTGGTCTAATGAAGATGAACCTTTCTATTTTTCAATTTCATTGTGATACCTAAAATTTCATGCTCCATAGCACACTAAACTTCGTAAAATGATGATGGCTGTAATATATTTAGGGCTAGATTAAAAGAAAATGTCACCTTTCCTTCTGAGAGAGATTCATTAAAACCATGCATAGGGAAATATCTCTTAAGAAATAACAAACTTACGCAAATTGTTTAAACATCAAATTGTATGCAACATTAAATAACAGAATATTATACTTGTCGACTTGAACCAAGTGAGCTTTTAGAGACACATCACAGCATAAATGATTGCAATACATAGATTATATATTCCTCTACTGAAAAATTTCAAGATTTGAATGTAAGTATTTAGCCAAGGCATTATTAAGTATTTTCTGAGTGAGTAACACGACACAAATGAAAGAAAATAACAATGAAAGAAGAATAGCCAACCATACAGAATATATGGTTCCATTGTGGTATAAAATACATATAAAAGAATTAAAATAGCATGGCACAAGACTCAAGATAAACGTGGTGGATGAAGTTGGATAGTAATAAATTTCAGCTAAGTAAGAAGAAAGCTTAAAAGCTGTGTGCTTTTACTAGGACTTAAGGGTTCTATTTCAGGTGAAAAGGAACCAGTAGCCGAAATAATAGACGCACTGAGCAGTGCTAACATGGTGAGACAAGCACACAGTGATAAGCAAGCTGAGAACTGACGTGACACGTGCGAGGCTCGTGTGTTACCATCTGCTGATGGTCTGCTGTGTGCAAAGCATATAGCACGCGGGTGCCTTTCACTATTCTGTCATCTTCAGTTATTAATAAAAGTTTAAAGGTTATCGCAACAAGGCCAGAAAAATAATTTCAATAAGGTCATATACCTCATAAATCTAAAGTTCCAGTTTCCAGAAGTTGTTATATAACTGTAAAACTTATGGTCTTACTCATAATAATTTCTATATTTTTATTTATCACAATTAAATGAACTTTGAATTATAGATTTCCTTCCTATAAAAATTATAATAGCATTTTAATTCATTCTGTGAAAACTTAAATAAATTTTCTGCTGCATTTTAATTGCTAATGGCACATGTCAAACGTTTTATTTGATAATGAGATATTTATATGCTATGTCTCGAATTTTTACTGGTATTTAAGTAACCTGACAGCTTCATCACCTAAGTTTACATATAAACCTGGCACTCATAAAAATGATAATTTCTAATATTGAATGCATAAAGAAGATACAGTACTGTATGATGTATATATTAATAACATAATAGTGGGTTTTTATAGAATTTGAGTGTAGATTGTGGGTAATGAATCTACGGGCTTTCGAGACTGAGAAAGATGTCACGGACTTACACAATAAAGGGAGATTGTGAGCATGTTAGGTTTAGACAAACACATCATATGTTCATCACAGAGCTTCAAAGTTTGGGTGACTAAATGTAGATAAAACTGTTGCACAGGCACTTAGAATTCAGGAAGTGTACAGCAAAGCAAAAGGCACCACAGAACTGGATTTCAAGCTATTACATAGCTACAGTGAATAAAAACAGCATAGGACCAAAATTGACACGTGGATCTGTAGAACAAAGCTGAGGTTGTAGAACCAACCCCAGGCACTTTCAGCCTCCTCGTCTTTGAATATGGGGCCCAAAACTCCAGCTGAAAGAAAGACAGCCTTTTTAGTAAACAGCACTAGGAAAATTGGCTTATATGTGCAGAAGATTGAAGTTAGACCCATATGCCTGAACGTGAATTAAGCTATGAAAAAAAGGATCAAAGATCTAAATGTTAAACATTAAGTAAAATGAGTAAAATTCTTGATATCATAATGTAGGCAAAGGCGTTCTGAACAGAATGTTAATTACACAAGACACAAATGGTCAACAAATGGGATTGCATCAAATCATACAGCTTCTATACAGCAGAAGAAAGAGCCAAAAAGTAAAAATAATACTACATAACATGGGAAATATTTTCCAGATGAAGTTCAGGTAAAGGACTAGAGTACATAAGGCACACAAAAGCTAGCATCTTATCTGTCCATGAGCAGATGAATGGGTAAAGAGAAAGTGGTACTTATGTACAACAGAGTTTTGCTCTGCTCTAAAGAAGAATCTTTTTGTGTCATTTCTAAGAAATTCAATGCACTTTATGCCAATAATGTTAAGTGAAATAAATCAGATGCATGAGCTTAAATAATATATGATTTCTCTCTCTTATTGAGAAAGTCAAAGAACAAAGCAATTAAAAATAAAGAGATAACAGGAAATCAGAAAGTGGGTCTTTTGAAAATGCAAATGGAAAGGATAGCTGGAGGAGAGAGGACAGGGAGGATAATGGAGCTAAAAAGAAGACGTGTTGCATACACATACCAAACGTCCATAATGAAAGGGCTCATGGTGTATTGCAAACTTGTGTTTTTACCACTACTGCTGCTGCTGTTGTCACTACTACTACTACTACTACTACTACTACTACTAATAATAATAATAACAATAATAATAATAAAGTTTTGAAGCCTGATAATAAGTGACCAAGAAATATTTGAAAACCACAAGTAAGTTAACAATTTTTCCTAATGATTTCATGGTAAATTTGCCATGCCTACATACTGCTCTGTGATAGGCTACTCCCAAATCAAGCAGCATAACGACAGTCTGCCCAAAGGCAAGTAAAGTAATGCAAAAGCCCAGTGAAAATATCCAGAGCTATTTACAATGTATAATGGTACTACAGATAACATGATATGTCAAGAATTTGAACAATAATTTGGACAATATGAAATTCAATGCATAAAATTTAGTATAAAAAGAATACTTATGCATTGCTCATGATTTCCACCGTATATGTAGTAAGCCTTTCTAAAAGCACAAAAGTAGAGATGTGGGGTTCAATATTTTATTATGATTAAAGTAGAAAGTAAACAGATGGGTTTATGGTATAAACAAGAACAATAGAGTCCTAAACATTTTCTGAAGATCCTGCTATTATTATTGTATTCACCTTCCTGAATAGTAACAGATCTTTTTTATTCTAATACTATCCTGATAAATGCATTAGAATTATGAAATAGACAGGACTAAATTACGTTTCAGAATAGTAATGGAGATGATATTGTAACTCATGTGACCCCAATCTTTCTATCCTACATTGGATAGAAAGAATAACCAAAACAAATGTGTTACATAAACCATCTGTATTTCTAAATTTGCAATTGAATTTTATTATGCATTACAAATACATATGGGCTCCTAGACAGCAATCATCCATGATGGATTTCCCATGAAGTAATTTTGGTGTACAAATTATAAAAACTATGTACAATTATCCAATCTAGTAATTTAACCTTACTGCTCTTTGTATCCTTTGTTTGCTGACTGTTAGTATTTAAGTTTAAAATTGTTTTAAGTGAAGGGTTGTTTAGGTCTCCGTGAATGAACAAACTTATCCTGTAATTTGGAGATATATAGTATGTCTTTATATGTTTGCCTTGAAGTATAATGAGAAGCAGTTTTGGCAATGCTCCAAGAAGCATTACAAAGTTGATGTAAGAGCACAAAGGTTTTGCAATCACTGAGCTCCCCAGGTTGTGCTCCTGGGAAGAAATGACTCACGTAGGCTGGAGAGCCCCAGCTGAATGTCAAGGAGGAGGTGGCAGGCGTTTAGGCTCTAACTGGATATGTCAGGGCAAACAACAGTCTTGTTGGAACATAAGTAAGTTAGCAATCTTCCTAATGATTTAATGGTAAATTTGCCATGCCTATGTACTGCTCTGTGATAGGCTACAGTTTTAGATCAGAATCATTTACATTATCTGATATATGCAGTGAACACTATAGTCCTACTATAAAACATGCTAAAGTTTAAACACAATGTATAAGGGGCTTGGGAGATGGCTCACTAGAATAAAGCTTCCTTGACAAGCGCAAGGGTCTGAGTTCAATCCCGGTTCCGAAAAAAAAAAGTACAGAAATCTATTATGACTATTTTTTCAGAAGGAAAAGCATTTTAGCTAAGATGTGGACATGCCATCAGCTTAGTACGATTAAATGGAAAACTGTGTGGAAATTTTTCATCTTCTGTACATTGTACCAGGTATCATAAATATAGCGTATTTTCATTTTTATACAACAATTATGTATTTCCTGATGATGGGTGCATGGTTCCTTAGGCTTTCCAAAATTGTCTCCTTCAGAGGTGCATAATTCCCTTTTTAAGAATTTTGTGAAATATTAATATTCAACCAGACATGGAACTCAGCCTTATGTAGTGACTTCTGAACAGGTAGGTTAGTATACATCAAGAGGTGACCTCAGAGTCAGATACAGAGGATTCAGATTTCAGATTGCAGGATTCTGCAGGTGTTGTGCTTATTTCAAATTTAATAAAGCACTCAAAATGGTTTCAGCTAGGCTCACAGAAATAAATTGGATTGACTCTCCAAAACAGTGTGCTGCACATATTTTCAAATTTAAAATTTAAGCATAATTGCGCTGTGATTCTGGAATTGCCACAACATGTAATGGGATTAATAGTTTCACTTTACAGTTCTGGGTACTGCTTTCAATGTGCTTTAAGCTCATTAGAAGTATACAAAGATGCTCTCTTGTTTAGCTTTTATCCATTTTTCTTGATCGTAGTCACCTGTCATCCTCCTACTTCTGTGGTAAAATTTCCCCAACAAAATGCTGCTTAATTTACAGCCAAAATCTCCCATATAAGAAGTGAAGGTTCATGCTAATTTATGATTACTAAATCCAGGAAAAATATACTGTTCCAAGTCACTGTTTTTCTTTCTTTATCCTAACTTTGTCTATTCCTTGGTTTACTCTGTTCAGTACAATGATTTGTTCTAACGAAATATTCTAACTTTTCCTGGTGATTCGAACAAGAGTCGCACATTTGTGACTAAACAGTCAGGCTAGTGCACAAACGGTGAACCAATGCTCGGATCAAAGTGTGTATCATCACTCTTCCATCTAATGAGTGAACTGCCTTGCCTTGTAGGTCCTCAAATGTGACATTTTGATCTTAGTTCTTCAGGCCTTAACACTGGGAACAATGAACAGAGCAGCTGCTGATGGGAGAGTCATAAAGCAAATTTCATGTAAGCTCACAATCTAACACTGCAGAGGAAAACATTTTATCTTCTAAATATTGTTCACCACAGTCTGAAACAATGTTGGGATTAAAGGCATTTAAAGAAATTTCTATAATAATTGTTTTGGTACTATGGACTGAACCCCGGTCCTTCACACAGGGCTATATATCAGTCCTTATTATTCCATTGTTATAATTACTACTATGTTATTGCAATATTTGGTAATATTTGGAGGTAGTGTCCCTATAATGGAATATTTGTCCAGGCTGTGTTAGAACATAGGATCCTATGGCCCAGACTCTCAGAAAGCTGAATAATGGACAAGAGCACTCCACGAGGCAATAAAATGAATTTTTAAGCAAAAATGAACAGAATAACTAGGGTATATTTCACATTTTAAAACAGTGTCAGAGCAGTTACTTTAACTCAGCCAACTAACATATCTCTAAGCACTCCCCACATCCACCCTGACCAAATATGTCTGCTACTCTTTAAATTAGGCAGTGGTGAATGATAACAATAAGAAATTATGCTGATATAAAATTATACAGTGTGTTAAAGTGCTGTCAATCTTCCCACTTTCTGTAGTCATTCTGAAAGTCCCCTTTAGTGAAAATCTGTTCAACTTGTGAACAAACATGCGGCAAGTAATACTGTTTAAAGTGATCTAGTGCAGAAGTGGCCCAGGAGGTGTCCCCATTCATGCTATTGACCAGTTCAGGCATTGTGTAACTTCTAGGTACTCTAAAGCAAAAGTGACCACCGAAGGTAAATATTTTTGGTAAATTCAGGACATTGAATCAGAACTGAAAGAGCAACAAAGGACCCTCGTGAAATAGGAATTCCAGAAACGGTTACACCAAGTGGCAAGAACAGTGGACTAAGTGTGTTTGAACAAAAGCAGAGTGATCTGAGGACATGGATGACAGTGTGTCCTTTCATGGAAGCTTTTTCTTTATTTTAAACAGTCACCATATTCTTTAATCACGTGCTTGTGATTTGGTAAAAAAGTGGCTCACTGTAATATTACCCGCAGCATTGTGAAAATTATTTGGAAGATGTAGAAAAAGATACAGAACTTGCTTTAGAGAGTGAGGAAAAACCTTCAAGATGAGCTATCCTCTCAAGATCATATGACAAAATGAGTAACAGACTTCTCTGAATGAGAAATTGGGGAAAATATTTCAGGAATGTCCTTTAGCAGGGGTCTCCTCCACGCTCCAGGCATGTGCATCACAATGAGACAAATGTTTCTTCTAAGTGCACTACACACAGCTTCTACACCAGTGCCAGTGGAGGGCTTGCTCTTAGCCAAAACCTGCTCATTTGACAGACAGAACTTTCCTGCCTGTATTCCTACTAGCATTTCATCTTTTGAGTTCTATCTAGAACCATAAGCCAAGCCCGTCTGACAGCATCTAGGGCTTCTCCTGCTTTTGTGTGCAGTGTTTTCCAAACTCCTCCCATGATCCAGTCCCAGAACTTTCTAAACCACAGGTCAGGTACAGTAGCAGGAAGGGCCACCCTCTTCCAGTAGCAGCTGTGCCTGTTGGCTGTGTTCTCATACCTGGAACAAAATGCCCAGTACCCACAACTTAGTGGAAGAGAGGTTCATTTATTGCTGTGCATATTCAGAGGTTGATTCCATGACAAGAGGTGCAGTACAATCTATCATGTTTAGCAAAAAGATCACAGAAGGAGGAAATGAGGGCTGGCAAGCACCCTTCTAAGTCCCGTTCCTGATGACCTGCCTCCTTAATACACCAGGCTTTGGGGACATTTTAGGTTTGTATCACAACATGTGTTTTATGATCATATCAAATGCTGACTGCTAGCAAGTAGTTGAACCAATCAGTTGAATCTGATCCTTCCTAGATCCTACTAATCTCATGCAGGTTTCTCTTTCATAAACCTGATTTATGAATGCAAACTCTGATAGGTAAACCAAATTGTAAGACAAAGGAACAATTATAGACTATAATTAGACCCTTAGATAAGCTAACAACACTGAGGTGTTGGGGTTTTCTTTTTTCTTTTTTTGTCAAAAAAAACCCATTATTTTTAAAACTGTATTCCTTAAAATAAATACAATGTTTCTTTCCCCACATGTATGACTGGAATTTTTAAACTAAGATGAATAATTATCATTATATGGTAACAAATTTAATACTATTCAAATTCAAATTATGAAAAAAACTAATTATAATTGTATAGCAAAGATATAATAATAACAGTATATAATGTAATCAAATATAATTATATATTGTAACAGTTTTGATAGACTGCAGAGATAGCTATAGAAAGCACCAAACCTCAGCCACATCAAGATACAGAAATGCGAGCTTAGGGCAGGCAAGATAGCTCAGCAGACTCAGCGCCTGCTTGGACAAGCGCAGGGACCAGGGTTTGATCCCCAGCAGCACATGCCATGCTGAGCCGGTCGTCAAGACTGGGTGTGGTGGGGTGCACCTGTAATCCCAGTGCTGGAGGCTGAAAACAGGAGGATCACTATGAGTCCAAGCTGTACAGTGAGACTCTGCACAAAATACAAAAAAGAAAGAAAGAAAGAAAGAAAGAAAGAAAGAAAGAAAGAAAGAAAGAAAGAAAGAAGAAAGGAAGAAAGAAATAAAGAA
>NW_004524735.1:84380-96363 GCF_000260255.1 Octodon degus | reverse complement strand
AAGAAAGAAAGAAAGAAAGAAAGAAAGAAAGAAAGAAAGAAAGAAAGAAAGAAAGAAAGAAAGAAAAGCAAATTTTATGGCACATGTAAGAAAACAAGAGTCAAGAGTCAGGCACAAGACTTTTAAAATGTGCTGCGAAAGGTCCTACAATATCTCATAATAGTAGCAGTGACCTGATTATTGAAATTGGGAGATTTTTAGTTCAATGATCAACTCTGGCCTGCCACCTGCCTCTGTAAATGTAGCTTCAATGGATCATGGATATGCCCACCCTTTGATGTAATTCCTGACCAATTCTGTGCTATGCTAACCGTGTTAAGTTACTGTATGGGTCTCTAAGTCTAAAATACTTACAGTTTAGCACTTTAGAGACAAGGTTTGCCAAGTTCTACCCTGTAATGTTAATTTGCATCAAAATAGCATTTTAAATTGTAAAAGTTGTGCATGTTTACTGTGGAGAATTTTCTACTTAAGAAAACAGAAACAAATTGCAGAACTTTGGGAGACAGGGAAGGAGTTAGAGCAAGGTGGGATGATGGGTGGAAGGTATGGAAACGATTAAGATATATTATGCATAGGTCAGGTGTGGTGGTGCACGCCTGTAATCCCAGCACTGGGGAAGCTGAAAACAGGATCACTATGAGTCTGAGCTGTACAATAAGACCCTGCACCAAATATATTAAAGAGAAAATTTTAATGAAAGAAAAAAAGACATATATGACAGCCTTTACTAATAATTCTAAAACCTAAAGATTGTGTTCCTTAGTAAAATGTAAGTTCCTCTTCCTCCTTTACAAGTGTTAATTTCCGGAATGGACGCAACAGGCAATGTATCCTGTTTTACCTGGTGGAAATTTGCCATCACCATTCCAGATTCTACTATTCCCAACCTGGTGTCAATTTTGTATTCCAATTTCACTTCCATTTGATAAACAGGGACAGATGGATCACATGATAGTCATATGGTTAGATGTTTTAAGAATCTCCATAATGTTTCCCATCGTGGGAATACTAATTCTTCATTTCCATCAAATGTGTGTAATGATTCTTTTAGCTTCACATCCTCATTAAAATAAAATAAAATATGTATGCAAAGTATATGTGTATAATATGTTGCATTTATTTATATACATATATTTATTTGTACATATTTTAATGGCCATTCTAATGAATGAGATAATATCTCTTTCAGTTTTGATTTGAATATCCTTGGTGGCTGAAGTCAGTAAGTATCCTTTGCAATTATCATTGGACATTGGCATTTCTTTTGAGAGATATTTATACAGGTGATTTATGCATTTTCAGTTGTGTGACTGTTTTTTGTTGGTAGTTTGTTTAGATTACCTAGATATTCCAATCACCCTTCCTCTGTCAGAATAATAGCTGGCAGATATTTTCTCACTCTATAGGTTATTTTAAATGTATGCTTTAGATGAAAGGACCTCCCATGAGTTCACAATCTTCTCCATTGTATTTCCTGAGCACCTCTAGCCTATTGCTAAATTAGAGATAAATTAATACAAATCAGAGAATAACTGAACTCTTAAAGGCAGCAGAAAAATACAGGCATCAGAATTGTGGCTGGAGGCATACCTGAAGAAGGCCAGCATCAGGATAAAGCAGCAAAGGGCAGGCCTCCATTTCCCATAAGAGATGAGCAGTAACTTGGACTCACACTGTAGTTCGCTTCACCTGGTCCAGGAAGTCCAACCAGGTATCAATCAGCCACCCAGGTTGTTGATTAGAGCACCTGGCTGAATTGCTTCCTCAAATGCCTTGATCTCCATGTCTGCTCACTCTATGATCTGCTTTTCTCTGGGACCAGTGACAATGAAGCAGCTATGTTTGTAACTGTTAGGGACAAACCCATGCAGTTGGCCAGACCAGGCATTCTGATGCGAGATTTATTGAAGGTAGGAGCAAGCAGGCTGTCTGTCTAGTGAACCAAGACAGCCCCAAATGAATGAGGACAAGGGATTTTGTAAGGTGTTTTTTTTTGGGGGGGGTTGAGGGCTAAAATTACAAAATTGCAATTAGAGGTGTGGGGTGATCACAGGCTGGAACAACTGGATCGCAGGTGGAGGTCATTTTTTTTCTTTGTGGTTTGGTTCTGTGTGAGGCCATGGGGAGGAGAGCTGAGACCAGGGTACAGAATGGGGCAAAGCTGGGGTTGTGCTCTGGCCCTGACCCAGGGCCAAGAAGAGGAGTGTCTGTGGTTTCCCAGAATACCTGGGAAACATTGAGTCTTGACCCATCAGTAACTCTATAAGTTGATTACAGTTCAACCCACGTTGTACTGACATTGTGACTTTGCTGTATAAACTACCCCTGCCAAAGGGCCCGGGGGGCAACACACTTCCTGGACCCCTCCTGTCTCACAGGGGCTCTCTCTCAATGAATGCTTTCTATTCAACCTCCTTTGTCTTTTGAAATTCATGCTTCTGTTTTAGCAGTCAGGAACTCAACATCCCTGATATCCAGCAGGTTGGGATTTATGTTTTCCCTACTATCACTTCCCTTGAGTCACTCACTGAGAACATTTCCTGATTATATTAATTTGAAAGAAATGAGGCTGTGAAGCTATCCCTTCTCCTTCCCTCTTGAGGAGTGGGGCACGAGAGGCAGCAGGACAGGTTGGCTTTCTTCCCACTGCTTCTTTAACTAGGGCATCAGTCTCAGCTGTCTTTCAACCCAAGGCAGCTTCCAGCAGTGCCAATGCCTCTGGCATTCAAGCACAGCTTTTGCTGCTTGGTCGTATGTGTGGACAAGGAGTTATCCTGCAGTTTCTGGAAGCAAAGTGCAGAACACACTGATGGGCGATATCGGTCATAGCAAAGCGTGGATGTTAGATGCCGCGTTAGCACCTAGTGAGGTGGTACGAAGTGGTTCTCAGCATCCCTGAGCTTCCAAGGCTTTCTGGGCTTTGAAATCTTCTGCAGCGGCAAGACAGCCGTAAACATCTGCTCCAACATAGGAATGTTTTTCCTGATGACAATGGAGAGGAAAATTCTCATAAATTTGGTTTGAGAGAGGAAACAGTAGCTAAATGAAGACACTAATGAAAGATTATTCAAATTTTAATATTTGATATTAAATGCTTTCCTTTTTATATGTTCTTAGAAGTATTATATGATTTTAGTTATTTTACATTTTATTTTGATTCAAATAGTACATGAATACAATTGTGAAAATTATTTTGAGAAATATGGCTTAATATGTGAAATAATATTGTGAAGTTGCATTACAAAAACTATGAAAATAGTCACAATATCATTATTGATATTGTGTCTTTCTTCACAACATCACATAATTAAATATTCAGTGATTACACATTTGAGCTAATGTGTAAAGAAGGGTGTGTGTGTGTGTGTGTGTGTGTGTGTGTGTGTGTGTATAGTGCTAGGGATGAAATTGCTCTGCTGCCCAGGCTGGGCTCTAACTTCACACCCTCCTCCCTCACACTCCCAGGATGTCCATACTATAGAAACACTGCCATGCCCAGCGGCCACAGGTGTTTCTAATTAAAATTTAATCCTAAATTTACAATGGTGTCCACAATACTTCCAGTGATTTTCTACATTACATTTGCAGCCATTATACCTGCACAGGTAAATATTAACTCATTTTAATCAATTTGGGGGAAATGTAATCTTAATCTCCTTTTTTTCAGATTTTTATATTTTCAACAAAAGCAGCGATTCTGCAGAGCTCTATGCAGAAGTCCGCTTACTGCTTTATGAACTCTATGAGTGAACACTGTTTCAGTTATACACTGCGCTCTCCATTCACCATGTTATCCAAAATGTGCACTTTGTCTTGAAAGACAACCTGCTCCATGTTAGTGCGAGGATTTCGAGGACCCAAGTCAGAGGATAACTGCAAAAGACGAGTGAATAAATGTACTCTGGGAAATACCAAGAGGCGCATACACATCATGCGTATTACAGCATAAAGCAACAATTGAGGCTGGTCTCAGAGTTCTTTCAATGCAAACTGTATGCATCCAAGAGAATGATGTTCAAGGTCATGACTGGAGAAAAAGAAAGCAGACAGGGTGGGGAAGATGACTGATTTTGGAAATCTGCCTCCAGATCTGATTGGCTCTGCCTGGGTAACAATAAGCTTTTAAACAACTCCAGCTGATTACAGGTGTTAAGGAGACAAGCTGACCTTCAATGTCCTGTCAGACTCATACAGACGCACAAAAAACAAATGCCAGAAGCCAAAATAATCACGGAATCCGTGCTATAATGCTAAATTTCTAAGACAGCAGTGTAATAATCGTGACACTCGGCAATCAAGCAAGGTGACCAGGCTTGGCCGGTCCTGACTAATTTTGTCGAAGAATCTGGTAACAAACATGGGAGCATTGTTAAAAGGCCAAAGACGTATACGATCTGAAGAGAAACCAGAGTATGGGAGCGTTGTTTGTGGGTAAGGTCTGCGCCATCCGACAGAGTCGGATGCTGATGAAAGCCTCTAACTTCTCTTATTTATTACTCAGAAGATGATTTCAGACAGTATCCTAATGCCACAGGAAAAATTCAGGTACCAGCTCAACACGCTTTTGGGAAGCCTCCCAAAACATTTCAGTGAAATCTGGTTTAAAAAAAAGAAAAAACTGTTTGTATGCACGAGGACTTGGCGGGAATCGGCACGTACCAGCTGCAGAGAGCGCAGGCCACCTGGGAGCGACCAAGTGCCAGGCAGAACATTTCTTTTGGAACTGATGAAAACGAAAATAGAATTTTTAAAAGTATTATTCTCCAGTTTTTTCCTGGAGATAATATACTTTTACAATTTTCTCATCTTATGTAAATCTTATGAAATAAAATGAGTGAAGAAAAGCTACTGAAATTTGGCATTCACGGAAGTTGCCCTAAATAAACATTACCATTGAGAAAACATCTATTAATTCTTTGGTGAAAAATCTTAAATTGATTCAATGCATTTTGTCTTTTGTTATTTTCTATGGCTATAAACTGCAGCTCAGTTATATATTACTTACAATTTATAGTTAAATGTAAATATATGTGTTCGTGTGAGTGTGAGTGTGTGTGTGTGTGTGTGTGTGTGTGTGTGTCTGTGTGTGTTTAAAAGCTTTCTGTTTTTTCCAACAGGATGCAAACAGTACTGAGTGTGTAGAGCCGTGTGCTATGTTGTGTCTTTTCCAAAATAATAAGAAGGGATATGTTCCTTAAGGAAAATTGGTTCATGAAAAATAAAGAAAAGAAAACATGGTGTGCTATGAACAGTACTATAATACAGTATCTGAGAAATCTGGCAAGGCAACTTGTGTCATAAAGGAGATTCTTGCTAAGCACCAGAGAGTCCTAGGCCAGAACACACTGTGTGAGCACCCAGAATGTTAGCAGCCTCCCAGAAAAGCGAAATATGTCCAAAGGAAGCCTTCTGTCCTGGAGCTCTGGGTGGGATAATACAGAAATCAAGGATGTTTTAATGAGAGTGAATGCATAGTGGAACTTTCATAAAAAGGGTATGCCACTGATATCTAAAGTATACAACATCTAACAAACTATGCATTCTATGTATAATACACATTTATATTTATAAACAATACACATGGACTCTCTATAAATAAATACATATCTTATACATATGTGTGTATAAGGTTAAATATGAAACAGAACAACCGGGAATTTAGCTATTTGATCTAACATTAGTCTGTCAATATTTAAATATTGACAGTTTGAAAATGTTCTACTAAATGTAATGAAAACAAGCAACATGCTGTTTCCCTAAAAATCTCATGAGCTTAGTAAAAATTTCATCTTTTTTCATAAATATTTGATGTTAATTAAAACTTTGCTTTTCATATCAAGCATCTTCACTTTAGATAAATTCTCAAATGTAGAATATTTCCGTACTTTCATGTTTTTTATTGAGAACAAAAGCCTCAAATTCAAATTTTACAAAAAAAAGACAATGTGGAAGGATTAAAATCATTAATTTATTTGTCTTCCTGCTTTTACATCCTTAATTTAAAAAATTAATAGGATCACCAATATATTTGTTTAGAACTCAAACACATGCACCCTTGGATAACTTTTTTCCCTATTACTATTCATTTAAATTAGTTTAGTGTTTTTGTCACAGAACTGCCAACATTTCATAAGAGCTACAGCAAGGACAACAACAATAACAAATTTGTTAATCTGTAGCCATCAGTATTTTTTTTTGTGGGACTGGGGATTGAACTCAGGCCCTTGTGATTGTCAAGGAAGTGTTTATTCCACTGAGTCATCTCCCAGGCCTCTTGTAAATGTTATAAATTATAGTCATGGATGATTGAGACATTTCATTTTTGGTTTCATATTTACAATGCCGTAGTTTTCCAGAATATTTGATTAACTGGTTATGAGGTTGTTTTTAAAAACAAATGTCTGTTTTCCTGCTTGTATCATGCTGAAATTTTATGATATCTCTAGGTAAACTTGAGAATATCTCCATGACAATCATTAGCTGATTAATGTGTGGTGCCTGATGAAACTTGTCAACTGCTATATGATTGGACTCTTCTTGGTAGAACACCATAATGATTTCATGCCCTCATTATTAATCAAACGGTCAACTAGTTTTTCAAGTTACTGTGGTGTGAACCAAAATAATCAACAGTTATCTTCACATCCATCGAATCCATTCTCTAGGATTCCCTACTTCCTGTGGTGGCTTGCAGTGGGAATGGTGATTGTCACTCCAGAATGGCAAGATTTACTAAGGTGTGGATCAGTAGTTGTGATGGTTCTTCCAAAATAGCACCCACTGTAGTATCTAGGAATGTGAAAAGACATTGTGTAAATGCAATCTGAACAATAATCTAACATCAATTTAAAAATGCACCAACAATAGCACTGTGGCAATGTCACCTTAGCCGAAATGAAGTGTAATTTCCTCAGAATGCTGATAGTGTTTCCAGACAAGACAGAAATGTTTTATAAGAAGGAAACCCTAAAGACATGCTATGAATATGCACAATTCCTAGGGATGATACTGATGAAGAATAAATGACTTTATTTGCCTGATGTGTAAGGTAAGTGGACGAGAGTACCATGACTGGAAAAAAAAATAAATAAATAAAAAACCTAGTGAATGTTTAAACTTCTACAAAGAATGAGCATAAAAGATACTGCCATTGATCTGCTTCACAAAGTTCCCTCTTGCTTGGAACACGTTTATGACATTGCCCTTGCCTGTCTTTCAACGTCTTTATCTTGTGCTGATTGATATTGGCAATAGACACTGAATGCATTAATTGTGGTTCTGGGTTTGTTTCTACATCTATTGCCACTCTTTTGAAACAGTGCAGGAAATCATATCCTGTCAGTGTCTTTAGTTGCTCATGGCTACCTTCAGGTCCTGATGCAGTCTATTTTAAACTTTTACCCTTCAAAGCCATGTTGACTTAGGAGAAGAATTAGAAGGTGCTTCTGCCAAAGCTGGTGGGTAAGGTGGCTGCGGACCCACCCTAGTGTTTGCACGAGCCCTCCTTTCCACTTGACAGCAATTGGCAGCAGTGTTCACTTTATTATCACCTGTGCTGAAGACCCTGGTGAAGGAACAGCTGCAGAAATACTTCAGGAAGGTGATAAGACTGATGGTATAAAAGGGTGGACATGAGGATGGAGGGATTTTAGTGGTGTTGATGTTACGTATCTTGTACTGTAATTTTTTTTTTCTAAATTTAGACACTTGTAGTCTATTTTATTATGGCTCATAGGCTTTTTGCAATTGGGATGGTTCATCTTAGAATCCTGATTCAAAGAAATAATGAGGCTGAAAACAGAGAGAGAAATTTCATATGTTGGAGGAAAAAACCATTGTTATGGTTTGTCTCTTGGTGTCCCCCTAAAGCCTCCTTGGGCAGACTTCTAGAGTTTGTGATTAACTCATGATCCACTGGGATTGTGGTTGATTCAAGACTGAGATTATGGGTCTGAGTATTGCTGGGATTATGAGTGTGAGGCTACACCCAGCCTGGGGCAGATAACCTGAATGTAAAATAAGAGAGACAGACCTCCTCTCTGTTACAACTGTTTCCATTACTGCTCCCTTTGCTCTCTGCTCTTTGCCCCTGCCATGAAAGGTTCTGCCATGTGCTACTCTGACTTGGAGCCAGTTGAGTATGTACTGAAACCTCCAGTAACTGTGAGCTAAATAAACCTTTCTTTCCTTCATTTTGAGTGTTTGGTATTAAAAGAAGAGTACTATAAGTAGATGTTATTGAGTGTTTGGTATTAGTCCCAGCAAGAAAAGAAGAGTAATTGAGACTCCCATGTTAGCTGAAGACACTAAACTGGATTTATATTAGAATTTCAGTGCACTGCACTTATATGACATAAAAGTTTCTGTCTCATGGGATAACCTACAGGAAGGAAGTGCAGGCAAGTCCATTAGAATAGTAGACTAGAAGGGGAATCCATTATTTCTAATCTCATGATGTCACTGGTGTCCCAAGAGGCTTGTGGCAGCTGCTAATGTCTTCATGCCAAGGAAGGAAGAAGTTGTCAGGACACACCAACATCTCAATTTAGTAACTTAACCAGGAAACCTGAACAGGAAATGTCACAAAAAATGAATTAATTGTGTTATATTTTGACATTAACATACCACATCTTCAAGCCATTATTTAGGCTTTTTTAAATGTATTTAGTACAGAATCTACAGGCTTTACAGGGTCTCATTATGTAGATTGGGCTCATAGTGATGCTCCTGTTTTCAGCCTCCCAAGCACAGGGATTACAGGTGTGCAACACCATACCCAGTCACAATCTCTGTCCCTGCAAGCCCCAGGGGCGGGGTCAGCACTGCCTAAGCAGGTGCTTTAGTCTGCTAAACTATCTGGCTGGCCCTTCATTGTTTAGGTTTCATTGCTGCTATGCTATGTTGGAAACCAGACCTCAAAATTGGTTTAAACTTGCTGAAGAAACAGTCTGATAGGGAAGAAAATGTGGCAACACACCCCACTTCCTTCACTTACCTTTTGGGCCATGGGTGCAGAGGCAGACTCAGTGTGTCTTTGTTTTGAGGTTGACCCTGAGAAGCTATTCTAGCCCCATTGAAGTAAGTAAGCTTAGAGAGAACTATGACAAATGTTGGGCACAGGATCAAGATTTTCTGTATGCAACTGTAAGCAAAACGAATTCCTTGCTGGAGAGCTGTCCAGCTCTCCTGAGCCCGGTGTTCTTTTCTTCATTCCATCCTCCCTCTACTCTGACCCCCTCTGGAAGGCTGGCTCCCCACAGTGCTCAAAACCTAACAGCCAGGTAGTTGCACTTAATTTTTGCCATTTCAAATGAAAGTGATAGGAATATGGGTCACTGTACTTTTGTTATTGCTGTGGCTGTGTGTACATGTATAGGCACACGTTTGCAAATAAGCGTACTGGTCACTATAAAATGAACACAGGAGTTACTTTCTTTATTCAAATTCAGATTTCTGAAAATAAATACAACTTCTAAAGATAAGATTACCTAGAAAAATTCAGAGACTGTATTAAAGCCAAGAAGAGGCGGAACAGTGTAAATACAGAGATGGAGAAAAGTAGAAAATATTGCAGTATTCATCCAAATCTCATAATTTCCAGTTTTCAAAAAATGTCTTATAAACTAGAGTTTAATAAAAAAAGAACATTATTGAAGAAAACTCATAGTTTTATTTACAAAGGGCTTTTATACAAAAGTCTTGCTTTTATACTTTTTGCCTTAATAGTGACAGTATTTATAATTTCAAGAAAGTGACTGAAGTGTATTTCTTCTTGGAATATTATTTTTGAAGATGCCACATTCAATCACTGTCTTTCTTCAAAGATGAAAAGATGATTTTTAGAATCTGAAATTTAAAAAATGTAAATAATCTACTTATAGGATTATTAAGGACTGAGTCAGTTGGATATTATAAGCAAAGAAAAGCTATTTTTAAGGACTCGTTCCTGAATTTCTGTTACTTCACTGAAAGCAACAGTCAGTGCTAATGTTGTTTGATCAAATTCGCCTGCCTCTGTTTGGTAATCTGAGAAACTACTTTGAAGATAATGATGTACAATAGAATTTTCTAACTCACTATCATCTTGTTTGCAATTCTATATCATTCTATCATTTATTTAAAACAAAAAATTACAGACTCTGAATTTAATTTGCAAATGAATGAAAAACTCACTTCTTCCATAGGGAGGAAGGGAGGGATTAGCAAACTTTTTCATTGGACAGAATTAATTCCATGTCCATAGCCAGGGCTTATTTTTCACTGTTGGTAGTTGTCTACCACTTGGGCAGTTGTGGAAACAGTGTAAAAACTTTGCAGGGCATGAAGTCTTACAGTCAAATTCAGATAGCTCCAAATCAGGTTAAGAAGTATATACATTTGGAGGTAGGGTCTTGTTGCGTGGTCTAGACACCAACACTGGCCGTGAACTCACAGCGACCTTCCTACCTCAGCCTCCCAAGTGCTGGGGTCATAGGGTTACCTTAAATATGTTTGCTGTTGATCTTGTGGTACCATAGATGTCTTGATCCTATAAAGAGGAAGAAGAACATCACCTCTAAAAGAAACTTTGGAAAAGTTTTGGAGTTAATAATGCCTAGTAGAATTAAAGAGGATGGAAAGTTAGATGAAGGTAAAGAGAAAACAAATCTAGCAAAGAATCACTTCACACCATGTATTTCTTATGAAAGAGGGGTTACTAACCTCACAAAGGGGACAACAAGCTTAGGAACTATCCTAACCCAGGGTCTACACCAGAAATTTTAAAACCAGATCCGATGAGGAAACCCTGTGAAAAGAGATGTCAAAAGTAGAGAAGTCTCAGCTAGTTCTTAGGTGAGTTGCCAGGAGCTTAGACTCCCCACGTTGGAAGAATGATGAAAATCCTCCAGGTCCATCTCCTGGGAAGATGTGGGCGGTGCCCAGCCATGGCACAGATCACGTGGGGAAATGGCCCTGCTCAGTGTAGGCAGATGCAGACCCTCTTTTTTCTATGGTCTAACTACTAATGGAATGTAAGAGAAAACTGATTTGATGTATTTCTCTTGGAAACTCTTCCGCTCAATTGGGCAGACTTCAGTGGCCAGGAAAAAGGGTGCTGGTATCCTCAGCTTACTTCCCTAAGTCCCTCTCTTATCTGCCTCTGCCTCCCAACTCTGTGCTCTCTAACTCTCAGGAGAACATACATTACTGGGGTGAGTGTTTCCATTGGCAGAAGGGGATTTTCTTCTTTTTATTTTGGAAATAAGGAAACTGTACAAAGGGAAGGAACAATTGGCATGAGGGAAAGGAGAAAAGAAAGAAAGAAGAAAGGGAAACATATATATATGCTTGCTCCAAGGAACACTGACACATGAAACTGCGCAGCCCTTCAGGCTAGCAGCAAGGAGCAAAGAGCAAAGGCTGGAGCAGTGTCTCAGGGAGCTCTTCAGCCTCTCTCTGGTCCTTATATGGTAACGCAGATTACCCACCGCAAGGCTAACGTGAAGCACTCACACCTGAAATCCCAGCACTGGATCACTCTAGAAGCTGCCCCATGACCACAAGAGGCTTTGGGGGACAGCTAGACACTAACTGTAACAATAGCTTGGATAATTGTACTGCTAATCTCTGTGGGCTTATTGAAAGGAGCAAGCTGTTAATGCTTAAACTTTTGTTTTTTCTTTTCCATTTTGTTTTTGTGATCAATTTTCTTGACAAATTTTGCTTGCTTATATGGTAATCTGAGTAGCTAATTTGAAGACAATAATATGCAAAATAGCAGCCATTGTTCAATCCTAACACTTATTTAGCAAAATTCTGTATTGTTTCTAATGATTACTATTTTTTTTTATTTTAGGGAAGGGTTTACAGGGTGTTCAGGGTCTCACTACTAGATCTCAGTTGGAGTGATCTGCCTGTTTACAGCCTCCCATGAGCTGGGATTACAGGCATGAGCCACCATGCCCAGTCTCAATTGCTGTCTCAGCGTGCCTGGGGCGGG
>NW_004524735.1:68713-84170 GCF_000260255.1 Octodon degus | reverse complement strand
CCATATATATTCATAAAAATTCATATATATATATATGAATATGGAAAAACTTGTGCAGAGTACAAATACTTGGGGGAGAATATTGGTGATCTGAACTCATCAAATTAAGACACTAGCTAACTGAAGGAAGACTCAGAAACTGCGAGTGCAAGTCTATTTTTTATTTGCATTTTCCTTTGGAAATCAGCGAGCATATTCGGTGACTTTCCTTCCTCCAGAACCAGAAATGAAAAAAATGTTCTTAGGCAGTTGGTCCTTTTCAATTAACTTGTATATAATGTACTGAAGCTTTGTAAGTCAGTCAATTCCTTCGTACTATGATTGCTTCTTGATATTCCTCAGGAAATCCACATTCTTCAATTAAGAGACAGAAACTATGAGCTCAGCTTTCAGCGATAAGGCAGAGAAAAGCAACTCAAAGAAAGATCGGATTGCAACGGCCCATTTTGTGTTCATCATCAAATGATGTGGATATTTTGAATTGTATTCACACTTAACATTCTCCACAGAAAATAACACACTCCTTGTTTGGGAAACATGCTTCGAGAGGTGGATAAAATCCTGTGGTCAGAGGGTGGCTCTTCCTCAACCCCATCACTCAAGTAACAGCTGACGGTGCTCAGACTTCTCTCTGCCTGCTAATCTGTCACCTTGAGGGGGTACTGGGGACATCACTGATGAGCAAAAGAAGGGTTTATGTTTGGCATTACATCCTACAAAATTCTTACCATTCTTATTCTAGAAAAATATTTTAATTAAAACACAACATTACTTTACCTGTCGCAATGGTTTGATATTAAATTTTCTGGCCATTTTTTTTTTTATGTTTGAAACAGTATTTTCCTGAATCAGTCAGTGAAGTGTCTTAACTCAGAGCCTTCCACTTTGCAGCAACAGGAATTCTGCGATAATGATAAGGCCCTGCTCTTTTTCACTTTGTCTTATTTTGGTGTGATTCACTTATTTTTCCAGTACACTATGGGAGACACCAGCCTAGTTCAACTAAAGCATGATTCTTAGTTTTGCTCTATTAAACACCCTACAAGCAAAAAGGTCTTGTACACACTCTACAGAATCCAAATTCCTGTGCACTTTCATTTCTTAGGTTATCAAAAGCAGTGCGTAGTACACTCTGTGTGTGTGTGTGTGTGTGTGTGTGTGTGTGTGTGTGTTACTGAGGACTAAATACAAACATTTTGAACTGCATTGCATTGCTAAACTATTCTCACACTTCATTTGGAAATAGGGTCTCACCAAGTCATGAAGTTGCATAAGCTTGGTTTGAAATTGTGATCCTCTGGCCTTAACTTCCTAGTTCCAGGATTAAAAATATGTGCCATGGTGCCTAATGTTATTACAACCTTATGGAAAGGTTTTTACTGTGACCTTATTGTCCTCGAGAAATAATTTTTTGAGACTCCTTCCTGAAGAAAACTAACTGACAGAGTGTGAGGTGGCATGGTCAGGAACTAAATCCAATTTCTAAAAATATTGTTCCTTGACTTGTAGGTAGAAAAACAGACCTAAAATCTTCTTTCTCTTGCCTTAAACCAATAGCATAAAGAAAATTTCTCAAGCTTTTTGAGTATCTTCCAGCAACTGAAAGAAACCATGTAAAAGAATGTTGTGAGGGTCTACATAGTATTTTTAAATTTCTGACTGCAGCCATTCTTCTCATTTATTATAGTAAAATTATACTTTAGATGATTTATTATTAGTTGAGATAAATACAGTGTAGAATAAAATACATAGCAGAGAAATGAGAGATTTATCACTATGTATACTGGCATTTTAAACATGAAGGATGCAAGAGCCACCAGGCAATTTACTCACAGCAGTGGCTTCATTATCTCCGGGCAGCTGCTGAAAGCCCTTGTCATTAGAGCTCAGTCGAAGATCATCGTGGTCACCATACGAATCCACCCACTTTTCAGCTCTTCAGTCACCTTTCATGCCAAGGAGGTTTGCATTCTTTTCCAGATGTTAAGAATTCCCAAATCACTGGTAGCATTGTTATTGCCAGTTCACATTCACTACAAGAAAGAGGTTGTTTAATATTTGCTTCTGCTCAAGGGAACATAACTATGATTTATGTGTTTTAAATGTGGGAAGGAGTGGAGAAAAAAGAACAATTGCTATAATGCTACAGCTGGGTAATTGGATCCAGAAAGAGATTAATTCAGCTAACAGATGCTTATTGAGTACCTGGTTATGCAATGAAACAAGAGCTAACTGTGACTTTTGTGTGCAGGAAATTATGGGCATAAACGAAATCTTTAAGGGAGAACTCACCCACTGAGACCCTGCCGTGGGACTCAGGTGTGTCTCACTCCTCACACTACACACTCTCACTAACACACATGAAGGTGCATTCTTAGTACTTGTGGACTTGGTTCCTTCTACATAGAGATGAGGGTCAAGCAACTTTTTACCAGAAAATATATATTTGTGTCTACAAATAATAATTATTTACATTATTATTCATTCTGCACTAGTTGATGTTTATGTTTGTAGGTTCATAAAATAGCTGTAAGGAAAGGAAAATCACAAATCCCGCAGTAATAGATAACCTAGAAAAGTGCAATGAAAAGCACATATCGTTTCATTGAAAACACCTTTGGGTCCCTTATAAAATCTTTTAGAATTTTCCCATTTCTCCTCCATAACCATAAGCTTTGTTCTAAGCTTTTAATGGTCTCTGGTTTTAGGAGACAGGATTTGAATTAAGAATAAAACTTATTCCTTCTACAGATCAGCAGCACCAGCTGCAGGCTGCAGCCACCGATCATGGCCATTTGCACAGCATCCCAGCTGCTACTTCTTCATCTGAGGAAATGATAAATTTTATCGTAAGGACTGAAAATTTTAATGCACACAGTGTCTACCTCAACGCCTGGTGCAGAATGAGGCCTTGATAAATGCTTATTCCTGTCACTGCAATATTTCTATCATTTCTCTTCTTACTCAGATTCACATTCTTAGCTAAGGCAAATGTATTCATAGCTGCCTCTGCTGTCTGCATGGACTGTTCTAAGACTCTGCTATCCTATACTTCTATTTCTATTATTTTAGCCCCTGTTCCAATCTTCAACAAGTTTTTAAGGCCTTGAACTTGGAACAGTGTATCCAATACTTCCTGTGTCCTCTAATAGACAATTATTACATGCTTGCATTTCTGTCTAAAGTAGCTCCCTTATACTAAGTGGAGATTAAAGAAGCAGACCATGGCCTCAGTATCCAGAGAACCTTCTACCTTCTAAACTGTGATGGCTGTGGGATATGACATCAACTCTAAAATAAAGCCAAGGATTTATATCTACCTGAATTCCATCACCACAAGAGCCTCTTAAATTCTACTAAATATAGCCTTTCATAGGGGTGGAGGCACCACTCATATTAGCTGCACAATAACAACATAGAATGCCAATTAGGAGGAAATGGTGATGAGTCTTGAGTCACATGCTCAGCTGGCAGAACTACAGAACTGTAGAATAATGTTTAATGCACTGATGCTTAGCATGTTTACGTTTGTTGCATTTTCCTCAGTTCTCGAATTCTCATGTCTTATCAGGCCATCTGTCAAGTCCTGACCAAACATTCCATGTCATAAAGATTCCAACTTCCAATACTCTTCAAGATTAAAACCCTGACTCTGTGCACCAACATCTGTTAACCCATTATGAATTTCTGTAGCTTAGTCCTTACTGCCTTCTCTGCAAGCAATGTCTTTTACTGTCTCTCAGCTTTCATTAGTCTTTGCTTTGCAGGAGCTCCATGATCTCGTTTACAGAACAGAGCAGAAAGATATTCATTGGTCAGTTCAGTAAATACAAATCAGGGGACAATCTATTCTATGTATCATGCATTGCTGTACATTGAGTGGATGTCCACAATCATGTCAGTACTTTCTGTCAAAACAAATACTGTTGTATAATTAAGGAGATAAATACAATCTTATGACAAAGAGAGGTAATAAAATGGATGCATACCTGATGTTGTGCCCAGAGAGTACAAAAGAAGGACAATGAATCAGTCAAAGTCCTCACAGAAGAGACCTCTTCAGAAGGATGAGGTGACATGTATTCTGCATAAGCCTACAGCAATTAAAACAACTAAATCAAGACTTTAGACTACATACAAAACTGGAGATGCCTAATTCAGAAGAATTTACTCATTAATTTTACAATATATTAAAGGAATACATAATATGAATTCCAGGAGAAAGGAAGTAAATCTTTTATTTTATTTTTTTAATTTGGTACAGGGTGGCACTGCTATGCAGTTCAGACTCCTACTGATCTACCTGTCTCAACCTCCCTAGTGCTGGGATTACACATATGCACCATCATGCCTGGTTTGGGGGCTAAAACTGCGTGTCTGGGCTTCCAGGGCTGGCATGGCATGTGGTACCGGGCATCGAACCTGGGTCCTTGTGCTTCCCAGACAGGCACTTAGACTGGCAAGCTATCTCCCCAGCAAAACGCATGTTATAAGGGCAGTTTTTTCTAACATCTAAACCAGAAAATAATATTAAAAGAAACAAATCTGTAGTCAAATATCTATGATGAACATATATAGAAAAAATATTTAACAAAATTTTAGCTATTAGATTTTTTAAAAGAATTGTTCACTGTAATCGAGTGGGCTGGTTCAACATTCAAAGATGAAGAACTGTAATCTACCATAATTGGGTAAAGAGGGAAATCACATGATGATATCAATCAACCCATAAGTAGGAAAATGCAAATTTCCTGAAAATGTATTCTGAGTGTTGCGCAGGAGAACGTGGCGAGACTGCACCCGAGCAGCAGGAAGAGTCTGGATAGTGCAGAGCTTGCCGTGTTTGTGGCTACGTTTTGTTTTAAGGATTCCGTTTGTCATATGGAAGGTGTAAGTTTGGAAATTTGTCTTTACAGTTGCTTTGAAGCCTCAATATCAAATACACATTAGAGGGCTGGTGAGATAGCTCAGGGGACTAAGCGCCTGCTTGGAAAGCACAGGGACAGGGGTTCAATCCCTGGTACCAGTGTTGCACCGGCTCCACCCCAGGTCCACTGAGCCCTCCACCTGAGTCTGGGTGTGGTGGTGTAGGCCTGTAACCCCAGCGCTGGGGAGGCTGAAAATAGGAAGATCACTGAAAGTCCAGGCTGTGTAGTGAGACTCTGTACCAAATACATAAAAATAAATAAATAATAAAAATAAATTCATATTAGAAAACACACTATTTTCAAAGTGGGAGAGAAAAGATGAAGGAAACCAGGCAAGTATATATTCCATATGAGGTACAGGCAGTAGTGGACAATCCCTCTGAGGACACTCCTTAATCCTACGCTCTCCGGATCCATCTCGGTCCTTGTGCTTCCAGGCAGGCACCTGTGCTTCCAAGCTATATCCCTCGCTGGGAATCATTTTTGTTTGAGAAGAAAATTGAATGTGAAAGTCTGTGAAGATCGCACACAAATGCAAAGAGACTTAAGAACAGAGATGTGACCTGAGAACTCATTCTATAAGGCATGTCATGGGTTCTTATTCTTGCTGAGGTTAGGGTTGAAATAACTCTTGTCAGTTCCATGAACAGAGTTCCAAAGACAAGATATAAAAGGAAGTCATGAGAAATCAAGAGTCCCTTGGCCCCTTGCCTCTACTGAGAAAGTGCTTGTGTGCTTTATACTCTAGGAAACCTGCACTTCATAAATACACCTTTACTTTGGGTCAGAAAGGACAAGTGATATAAAAGGGTTTCTTCAATATCATTCATTTCCTTTTAGAAAATGAAGAGAAAGTTTCCCCATGGAACTGTGAGGAGAAATCTGCTCCTAAAATCAAACATTTATCTCTCTTTGATAAATATAAGCAAGTTTCAAAACATGCAGTACTTTTATTCACTAGTATCACTGGACTTTTTAAAACAGTACATTTATTCTATTTATTGAGTGTGTTAATATTGAATTTCCCTCTCCCTTTGGATTACACTTTTACTTCCTATGATCAGGATGTTTAGAATTTGTAAGTGTTAACTCTACTGCATCAGGGAAATACTGCATCAGATGAAAATTACATTTTATCATTGCCTGGGCCCATGCGGCATGGACACCAGCTATGTATGCAGGCATTTAAAAGCAGCTATGTGCAGTGACTGGATCTTCTGGTTTGGGAGCCTTGGCTTAAGGCCTTAGTATTTGTGATTCTTCTCTAACATTTGGGTGGCTTCTTTGTGAAGCTAGAATTTAGAATCACTAATATAAAGAGGCACTGTTTTATTGAATAGAAACTAAATAGGGACGCATGAATCAATGAATTTAAGGAATAATTTCATTTCATAAATTATTGAGGGATCCATAAAAGCGTAACAAAAGGCTACTTTTGCTTGAGATTTAAATTCCAGATAATTAGAACAAGGATGAGATTATTTTATACATCTGCTTTTTGATTCACCCAAATCCCCTACATTTTAATGAACCTAGTAGAACTTAATACACCAGGGACAGTGCCATGGTGATTCAAACAAGTTTCAAGTTCTACATAAAGAAAGTGTGTGATTTTCTTTTTCAGCAGGAAGAATGGCAAATACTGAAAGAGACTGCATTCACCTCATACATCTGAAAAGCCAGGCTTCTTTGTGTATTTAAACAGCAATTAATTTAGAATAAGTATAAATATGTCGATTAATTACTTAAATCATTTTTGGTTTTTGGAAAATATTTACATTTGCAGAAAGAATACTCAAGTGATGCATAGAAGGTCCATGCATTCTGAACTCCTTTTATGCACTCATCAACTAGCTTATTAATAAATGACATTGATGTATTTTTGCCGCACAGTCTCTATTTTACTCACTATTTCCTAGCATTAACCTCACCTTTGTTTTGCTTCCAAGCACCTGCTCTGGGTGCCACGTCACTCTTGGCCCTCACGTCTCTCGATGCACAGACATTGCTTCTGCGGCCCTTGGCGAACATTAGAGCATTCATTAGGCTCCGGCCCAGGCTATTATGTGGGTCTTTACTGGAATACGCTTGCGGCTGTAAGGCTGGGGCTGTGGGTCTGGGAAAGGCAGCGCGGTTTTCATGACGTGGTGATGACGGTGCACAGCATTTAGAGGGGTGGCGGGCGAGCTGGCACGGGTGCCCTGTGGCTGAAGGACAGCCGGTCGGGTTTCTCCACCATGAAGCTCGTCTATTTTTTCACCATTCCTTATCATATCCTCTGGAGAGAAGAGATTTATGTTCTATGTCTTTGAGGGCAAAATATCTACGGAGATTATTAAAATTAATTAAATTTAATTAATTGAAATTTAGTCACGTAGGAGATTTATCTCTCCTCCGTTGTTCATTCATTCATTCATTCATTCATTCATTCATTCATTGGTTCATTCAATCACCACTTCCAATCTTTTGAGAATATATTTTCTCTTCTTGCCAGTAACAGGAATACAGGCTACTTCTTTTTCCAGCTGGCTGATTTAAAGAGTGCAGTATGAAACTGGAATAACTTGAAATGGCATGTAATTCTCTGTTATAATAGAGAGCATATCTAATATAATCAAATTGAATAATTTAAGTAACAAAAACCAAAAAAGCCCATGAGAAGTGTATAGGAGAAGATATAAGAAGAGACTTTGTCAGAATGATGTTTGGCCTGCATCGATGTTTACCCCATGTGATTGCTCATGTGAGAATATAGCTAATGTTTGAAATAAATCTTTGGTTTTCCTGAAGCACAGCAGAATCTGAAAAACGCATTTAACATGCAGCATTGCAAGAGCAAAGAGTGTAAGCACCATGAGAATGAAAAGTAGACATGAAAAAATATTGGTATAAGAAATGCAAATAAGGAAGCAATCATTGCATCACTATACTAGTGTCTGGAATTCTTCCTGCAATTCCAGACCCACCTTGACCATATGTAGATCACTAGATTAAATAATTAAACTTAAACTTTATAATTGAAAAGCTCTTGACTGTTCAGCTTGCTCAATTGGGGACAGGCATTTGTCAGTTTTCCACACTGAATGATAAGTTGAAAGTTATGCAGGGCCCCAGCCCTCCTCCATGTGCCTGAAGATAAGCAGGTGCTCTCTCACGATCTGCAGATCAAAAGTGAGCAGATTTCGTATTTCTTTCTTCCTTGCGAAGAATGTGTTGCAGGAAATGTTCCAGATACTCTCTGTGGGGGCACCTGGAGCCGTCACAGCCCGTCAGTCCTCAGCCTGTCCCTGCATTTCAAGCACAGCGAGAGCTTCTCATGACAAAGTTCTGTCTCAGGAGGTGCTGCCTTAGTTGACCTGGAATATGATTTAAGAAATGAGATTTTTAAAACCCCTGATTATTTTTAATTTGTAGCTCTGTTTACAAACAGCAATTTTAATTGAGTAGTAAAAGGAGTCTTTGAAAGTAAATGTTTTTCAACCTTATCATTTTCCTGATTAGAAATAAAATGACCTTTATTTCAAGTCCAGACATGTTTTCAATATTTAGAGACTCTCTTTGAGCATTTGATTGAGTAATGGTTAAGCACCATATCACCTCTAAACTGTTTATTTCTTAATTATTTGTTTATTTATTTTTGCAATACTGGCGATTGAACTCAGGACCCTGTGCTTGCCAGGCAAGTGCTTATTCTACTGTGTTCTCTCCCTGGACCGTGCACATTTATTTAGATATATTTACTTCATACTCCTTATAAAAGTATGCATTTAAATTATTTTTTAAATATCTTTTATTTATTTATTTGCTAAAGGGTTTTACTACACAGCTCAGATTTATAGTGATTCTCTTGTCCCAGCACTGGGATTATAGGCCAGTGCCACCACACCCAGTTTTGGTGGCTGGTTTGGCATAGTGTGTGGTACAAACTCCAGTCCTTGAGGTTGGTAGGCAGGTTCTTAGACCACCAAGCCATTTCCCTGGCCCTGCATTTAAATTGTTATCTTCCAGTGACATGGGAGAGTAATTTCAGGTATGATGGTTGCCCTGGTTACTTTTCTTTCATTGCTAGGGCAAAATACCTCACTCCCAAAATTATGGAAGAAAAAGTTTATTTAGCTCACAGTTGGTGGAGGCTTCAGTCCATACTCCGCTGTCTCCAAAGCAGAGCATCACAAGGCAGAAGCAAAACAGCAGGAGCTAAAGGGGAGGAGCAGCACCAGCAGTGGCAGAGACTGAGAGCAAGTCTCTGCCTTCCTTACACAGCATCCAGGCTGTCCGCCCCAGGCTGTGTGGAGTGTTCACATCCATAATGGGAGCATTTAAGCATGAGTCAATCACAAACTCCAGAAGACCACAGCTCCATCACTTCATGAAGCTTTGTGGGGACAACTAGACACAAGCCACAACAGTGAAAACACATGCACAAAGAGCTTCGGCAAGGTATTAAACAATTCAAATTTCTTCACTAATTTTGGCAGAACTTGAAGGCACACCCAATTCTTATCACCTACAAGCCTGAAGGAACAATGCACATATTTTAAAACCTAATTTTAAATCAATATGTAACCATAAATATCTTTATATTTTTACCTTTTAATGTATGAGTATAAAAGACATATAACTGAGCAGGTAACATAGGATTACATTGACCAAAACTACCATTCCATCTTTTAGCACTGCTACACTGGTAGGTGTTTCACAGTGCTTCGAAATGATGTGCTTAATACTGTCCCTGAGTCACCTTCCCTGAAGAACATTAGCTAACAGCATGGCTCACAGAACTTCATTTCTTGGTATGTTCTTTGAACTTTCTTCAAAGGAATTTGTAGCAATTTGAAAATAAAATCAATCTGCTACCCAATTAAAAGGGAAAGAAAGAAATAGTAAAGTGGTCTCCTCCCATTTTAAACTTATATGCTGACACTGTAATTGTGACAGGGTAGCTGCCAGTAGTAACAGCTTTGTTGGTGCCACACAATCTCAAACACCAAGCTGTTGTAAAAGAGCCACAGAATGATTTCCACTTGGTACTTACCTGGTTGTAAGGTAGAAAGATCCTTATATTTTCTCATGATGGTGAAGCAAGTATTAGTCTTATCAAACCTAAGGATATTTATTTATTTCATTCCCTTTTGAGATTAAAATTATTTATAAAGTTTCATCCTTTTTTCCTCCCATGAAATATAATAAGCATATAGATGCCAAATATGAAATGTAATTTCTTTTCAGCAAGTAGAAGAACTGCAATTCCCCTCATGCATGTGCAAATATTTGTCAGCCTAAAAAGTGCTTCATTTTAAACTTTGAGTGAGTCAGTTTCTGTTCCGAAGCACTGGAAATATTTAGACAAGGAAACACTACTACAGTTGGGCATTTTATTTTATTTTATTTTTATTTTATTTTTACTAATTTTATTGAGAAACAAATGGCAATGAGACAGTTTCAAAACCAGTTAGTAAGACAGTTTCGATAATTAATGCATTGCATATTGTTGTCTTCATAATGGTTATTCATAGTACAAGATGCAGACACAATATCCTGTCCAAACACTATTAGGACAAATCTTTCTTCTCATTGAATTAAGAGAAAGTAGCTGTATATCTATTCTGACTATTTTGTATATACAGATACAGAATGGTCCTTCATTTGTATCCCCTTTTTTTGTTTAGTTTTGTCAGAGATGTGTATTCCATTGCCATTTAAATATTGTAGTTGAATGAATTCAGCAAAATAATCCAATGTAGTCCAGTAGTCCCTAGTAGTAGTGGGTTATCCATAGGACTGGAAATGTCAGAAGTTGTTGATTTGAGGCTTTTATAGCTCAGCATATTAATATGGCTTTACTATTTATACCTCGTTTTCATTCTTTTCTGCTGAATGGTTAAGACCAAGAAAAAGTAAGATCTACAAAACAAGAAATGTAACTTTTGTATCTGCCAAGGACAGTCAGATTCCCTCAAGATTTATCCTGAAGCCCTGTATCACAGTTTGCAGCTCTTTTGTCAGTGTCAGCCATGTGGATGAGTCATGGCCATTGTTTGGCCAATTTGCTCTCTGTGAAAGCCTGAGAGAATATTTTATCTCCATGTAATTCTCCTTAGTTATGCTCTACATCATCGATCATTTTCCTCTGTGGGCTTATAATCTCCTTGATCAGAAAATTTGGGACATCACTGAGTTACAGGATGTTACAGTACAGGTTCTCTTATGTCCTGAGTCCTCAATGACCTTGAAAGGCTAGGGCCAAAGTGTTGGCTGTCCTTGCAGCACTCCTTTTTCTCTAATTTTTGGTCTGCAAATTTAAGTTGTTAACCCTCCATAAGAGAAGTTTAATGATATCATTATCCTATGGGCACTTTAGAAAGACATATATGCTGGTTGAGTAGAACATAGTTTCAGAAAACAAGAGGCTGTAAATCAGACTGGCTGCTAGCAGACAGCCACATTCTATGTAACCAGAGACAAAATGAGAAAAGGAAGGCAGTGGGATAGGTATAGAATCAAAGATTTGATCATGGTGGCAAGAACTTGTAGCATCATATTTTAAGGAAATCAGGAAAAAGAAAGATTGTCTTAAGAAATATAGTAGACAGGTGGAAGGGCTGACCTCATGGAAGGATTCCTTCCAGTGTGTTTGTTTGATAAGCCGTATGAAAGCATGTGTACATAAATATGTAGGGGGACAGAAAGGAGAGGAGGAAAGACCTGGAAGGACAAGCAAAGGGAGTGCAGTGAGTGAAGCAGAGTTCCTGAGGGAGCAGCAAGGTGGTGCTCACAGGCTGGAGCAGATCAGCTGGACAGTGCTGCAGACAAGGCAGCATCTGAGGAGAGGCAAGGTGGTGAGGAGCTATTAACACCTTGATGCAAACCTTTCAATGAAAATGAATCAAACAAAAACTATGTCGGGCATGGAGAGATAGCTCAGCAGTCTAGAGCACTTGCCTAGGCAAGCTTAGGCAGGGGCAGGGGACCGCAGTTCCCTCTCAGGCACCAGCTGCTGCACTCAGGGTGGGCTAAACTGGTCCCTCCAAAAAACTGCAAAGTCAGTGAACTTAACAAATATTCTAAAGAATGACTGTTTTCACTTACAAACGGATCTGTAGAGACTTATTTTTTGACCTTGAGACATAGCATGAAATATGCCAGCATGATTCTCATTCCACATCAAGCTCTACAATTAACATCTAGCCCATGGTCTACCTGCTGAACATTTGTTACTTTTCACTTTGATCTCAAGTTCTAAAGACATCAATTGGCATGAATTTTGCCTCAAACTGCAGGTAGCAACAACCAGGTTGTACGCATAATAACAAGAGGTGGCACCTCATTTTAAGGTTAAAATTACTTGCAAGTTGCTGCCCTGCTGTATCCTTGAAAATGATCTTCTCAGGACAAAGATAATTTATAAGTAGCTGTCCGTAATCACGTTGCATGCAAGCACAGAGAATGCAAAGCAAATACTTTAAAGCTTCAGAGGTTTCATACTTCATAGTTTTCCTAGTATATATTTGCGGCACATAATGTTCTAGTACTTTTTGGGAAGTTGTTACATATACAACACATATCTTAATTTTGTTTTGTCCCATCCCTTCTCCCCTCCCTGAATTTGAGCTGATGTTTCT
This sequence comes from Octodon degus, assembly GCF_000260255.1. Taxonomy (NCBI): domain Eukaryota; kingdom Metazoa; phylum Chordata; class Mammalia; order Rodentia; family Octodontidae; genus Octodon; species Octodon degus. The sequence continues at coordinate 71,620 of NW_004524735.1, read as the reverse complement.
TACTATTCTGTGTGCCTGGCTTTTACCAGCTACATTTCTTTTCCTTGGTGGGATTGAACTCAGGCAAGTGCTTATTCTACTGAGCTATCTCCCCAGCCCCACCAGCTACATTATTGAGATCACCCTCAGTGATCCACTTTCTCCTTCATACTACTGCTCTGGGGAATTGTGTTGGAATCTTTTACCAAATCTCTTCTCTGTTCTGCTTCCTTTTTATTTTTTTCAGGATACTGACAAATGTAATTCCAATGTAAAGAACCTAGACCCTGCAGTACATGCAGGAGTACAGAGTCTGGCTGACCGCATCCACACCTCTTCTTACCTGTTCTATGGCTCTTCATTTTTGGATTGAAAAGAGTTTGTAAAATTTGCATAAAAATTTGCTTCTTAAGTCTCACTATACAGAGACAGTCGAAGACACTGAGTGCCATACAATGGAATGTGTTGTTACGTGTAGCAGTGGCCAGCATGAGCAGGTGACATGGCACCTGCTGCTTGATGTCATCCGGCTCGGCTTAAATCTCAGCTCTCCTGAGCATGGGATGTACGTGAAAGCAAACTAAATCAATAAACCAATCTTCTTCCTGGATTTTTTGCTTGTAAAATGTTGTTACTCTGAAGACTGTAGGAGTAAATATATCTAAAATTCTCAAAAGAAGTAAACTCCTTTTTTTGTTTTTGATTGGGAGGAGAAAAAAAGGAAACTTTACTCAGTGACATAGGTGGAAAACTGAGGAATGTGCAGAAGAAAAACTTCCTTGTACACCTAGTAGTACCTTGGTTCATGAGTGCTTCTGTCTGGGAACAACTTGGTTTGCAAATGGAAGCAGTTCTCAAAATCCTTCTTTGCTCTGCAAAGTCTACGTTGGAAATAAACACAAACATGGCGATCTTCCCCACAATCATGGGATGAAGTTTAAGAATATATATATATATATATATATATATATATATATATATATATCCATATATATATATATGGATATATATGATACATACATGTATGAAAGAGAAAAGATAATTGACTGTTGATGGTATTCCAATCAATGAATTTCTCTCGTGCTATATTTTGTGATACACAAATAATAATATCAAATTTTACTGTTTTTAATGCATCTATGATGGAGAGTCTACGGGGTATCACTACACAGATTGGACTCCTGCCGAGCCTCCTGTTTTCAGCCTCCCAGGTGCTGGGATTACAGGCACACACCACCACACTCAGTCTCAGTTGCCTGCTCAGTGTGCCCCAGGAGCAGGGCCGGCATGGCACGCTGGGGATCGAACCCCAATTCCTGCATCTACATAAGCAGGCACTTTATTCCACAGAGCTATCTGACCTGCCCAAGTTTTACATTTTTTTCACATAAATACTGTACTTTGATGTCAATGTCTGAGCCTTAGAAATATTCAGACAACAAAGCATTGGATTTTTTTTAGCCTTTTACTGAAACATCAAACGTATAAACAAATGCTTGTGTGTGCATACATCTGTGCATTGTGAAAGACATAACAGTGGAGGCAGAAAACAAGTGTCCTATAATAATTACACAAATATTTTTCACTGGTGTCATTCAGAATTATGAATACAGGATTTAAATTTAACTTCATTTGGTAATTTCACTGAGGTAAAAAAACTCAGACACTTTATTATGTGCATCCTTAATTTTTCCCTGCAATGAAAGCTATTCTGTAATGTGAAGTCTCTTTAAATCACTTCTGATAATCTTTCACAATGGTACAACAAAGTCACATCTAAATCAACAAACAGCCACAGCATGCACTGGTGTGAGTGCTGTGTGCGCCTCCAGGCCTCTCCAGGCCTCTGTGCCTGGCATCCTCCCCACGTCCAACTGAGATGACCCTTCCTGCTATGTCTGAGAAACAGGGCCTGAAAAGACTTTGTGGAATCACAAAACTCAATGTTTATAGAAAATAATAAGGTATTTTAAGTTTTAACTTGCACATAAATTGAATAAATCTTTTTCCAGGGATCCAAATGTATTATGTGAACATAGATAATGCGTATTAGAGTTCAAGTTTTTCAAAAATGATTAGGAATAAGAACCTCATTTTCATCCAGTATGTCAAGGTGAATTATTGAAGATTCCATGAAATAGAGATGTTTTCAGGAATTTCCAGATGCGCCCTGTGGTTCCTTCATGTGCATAGATACTTGGTGCTGTGAGTACAATTCACAGAGAAGCCCAATGCTGCGCTTTTATAGTTTGGTATTTAATTTGTTCAAAAGTTTCATCGGCTAGGAGACTAACACAATTACTCTCATATGTTTTGCTGTCTGTTTAAGGTAATATTCAACACACTGCATATGACACGTTACCACATAAAGGCAGACTTTTCATAGTTTGTGTGGCATGTGTGTATAATGATGGCTAATGTTCCCAGTGACATGCATTGTATCTTTTCTCTTTGAATCTATCTGTGGAGGGGTGGATCTATGGATCTATTTATTTATGCATCTATGTATCTTTCTATGTATTTATGTATCTATGTGTCCATCACTTTATCTACGTTTCTATTATCTATCTATCTATATCTGTCATCTATCTGCTTATCAATCTACCTACGCCTTAATGCCCTATCATGATTTTTCTCTATTTTATTTAAATGAGACAATAGTAGCAATAAATAAAACATCAGTATTGGAGCCTCTGAAGCCAACCATATCCTATTTCGGCAGACTTGTCTCTAACTTTCCTCTAAACATAGGAGTGTGCTGGCACACTTGCTGAAATACTTAGTGCAAAGCTATGTACTTGAAAAGAATATTTAAGGTCTCAAAAGAAGTACAAGAATAAAGCTAAACAAAACTCTATCCTGGCTAAGGCAGCAACAATTTTATTTTTCTGTGCAGTTAGGCAGAAGAGACCCAAGTCATCCATTCCC
>NW_004524735.1:47458-48606 GCF_000260255.1 Octodon degus | reverse complement strand
TTCCTGTATTTTCACAGATTCATACCAAAAATCATAAAAGGTACAGTGTGGCACACAGCATGCTCTTCATGAGTACTTAATGATAAATAAATCACAAGGGATTCTGAAGGGCAGTCCTATGTGAATACTTAACATCTAGTTCTTGTACAAATGTCTATAACTTTAATTTCATTGCTTATAACTTAGAATGGACAACATATGCTTTTCCTCAATATTTACTTTTCTTGTTGGATTTTATGTGTGTGTCATGGCTGCGTAACTACTGAGATTACAAAAGGATTTCTTAGTTTATTCTACTTTATTGATTTGGGATATATTGCATGACTGATTTCATGCTCCTAAAGAAAATAATTTCACGAATTAGCATTTGGACTTGTTTGTTCCCTGCTCCTCGTGGTACACAGTGATGACTCCTGCAGCATTCTCACTGTGCGTAGAACATCCTTCGACCACAGCAAGCTGTTTCTCATGCTTTTCTCCCTCTCCTCCCTGTTCCTTTGTCCCAGCTACTTCATTTTGGTAACAATGCCCAAAGCCACAAATGTAAAGGGAGACAGAAGGGTTTGACCCACACAATCAGATTTTCCATGCAGGGCTGCTGGGCTCCAACACCAACCTGGTGTAGTGCGAGGGCTGCCCTTGAGGGAAGACGCTTTTCTCAGGGGACCCAAGGATCAAGATTCCTGTCCTCAGTGGCCAGCCCAAACAGGTAGCACCCACCTCCCACAGAGACTGCTCCCAGGTTCCAATCGCCTCCTGAGCTCAAAGCTTGGGGAACTCTAGACCAAGCTATTGCAGATGGTTCTTTCCTAACAACAAGCCTTGTACTTGTGTGCTATCTTTTTGTTCAGTACATGAGTGAAAATGTTTACTATTTGTCTCTATAATTTCAATATTTTTCCTAAAATTCATGAATTTTATGGTAAATATTATTTAGGATCATCTTTCCATCTTTTAATTTTTTTCACAATTTAAATGACATTTATCTTAAGAGAAAAGCATAAAACCTTAAGATACAAAATATATTTATGTATGGGTATGCATTAGACTTCAGGTGCATTGCTAGTGAAGTTTTTTTTTCTGTATTTTTTAGGGACAGCTCTACAGGGTGTTCAGTGTCTCACTACTATATCAGACTCATAGTGATT
>NW_004524735.1:44994-46283 GCF_000260255.1 Octodon degus | reverse complement strand
CTACATATTTATGCCATATTTTCTTATGCATTTGTAGATACCATTTTTCTTATGTTTCTATTTTTAGTTCAATTAAACCAGTTCTACCCATTCCATCTTCCCTTGTCCCTCCTGCTCATTACAGCATTAAATATATGCACTGTTTTGAACATAATTCACACTTCCACAGAGCAATTATAATTAAATGGATTAAATATAATAAAATTTCTGCTGATATGGTCCTGGCCCGGTGACCATCTGCCCAGTTTATATTGAGAAGAAACCTGGTTTTATCTGAATTTGAGCTTTGGGAAAAGTGTATTCTCACTGTACTAGGGGAAAATATTGATTTGAAATGAGAGTTTTGGTGCTCGCTTGTGCTCTAGGAAAATCATTTCTTCCTTGTGTGACAGGACATGAGCTTTGAAGAGCTGGCCTCACAGTCTCTTTCTCGTGTTGGCCTTCCCCTCTCTGTTCTGACTGCGGCAGGCTTAGGTCTGCCCTGGGTCTCCTCACCCGGCAGTGCCTTGCACCCTGGCTGGCTCTGCTTCTGAGAGTCCACCTAACACCATCTTCCCAGCCTGGGACATGGCACATGTGAATGGTGCAGTTTCTCATCTCAGAAGCCTTGATTACCTCGAGAGTAGATACAGATTTAAGGTGGAAATATCTTTATTATATTTTCCCAGATTGCCCCATCTCAGAAGTTGGTAAACATTCACAGTAAATCATCTGAGAGCAGTAAACATTCTGAGATTCCAGAAGCTCCCCCAAGACTCTAGGCTGGAGCTCGGAGCTATGCTTTTCAGACTCCTGTCCTGAGTTTTAAATCCCTACATGCAGCATCAAAACCCTTATCCATAGTATGCCTAACAAATAAATAATGGCTTTCATTATTTTTATGCCCCTGAAACCTTTAGTTTAATTTGTTCTCTTAGCCTGGGTGAGCTAAAAATAGCCAATCACACTGTGAGGAAACAGTGTCATAAAAGCAAGTGGGCGAAAGCCCGTTTTATACAGAATACTCTGTCTCCAGGGTCACCACATGCAGTGGGTATGTCCTCTCTTGGTAACTGTCTTTGTTAGGAAAAATAACTTTCTCAAGTGTTAGGTTATTCTGTACTTCTCTTCTACTTGAGTGCTAGTACACACTATGGCTTATGTGATTTTAGAAGAAGTAGCACAGATATTTACAAGGATTCCACTTCCCACCTCCCCTACCTTTATTATCTTACTCATATGGTGCATTTATTGTATTTCATATTTATGTTTTAATGAACTAAAGTCTATGACTCATTCAGATTTTCTTA
>NW_004524735.1:42598-44259 GCF_000260255.1 Octodon degus | reverse complement strand
CTACTTTTCTATTCATCAACAAAATTAGAGCTCTTTACATTCCTAGGGCCTCACAGACAATTCTGGACTCCTTTCCTCCTCTCAGCCTCCTGGAGCTTCTCTAGGCTGCATTTCCCATTACAGATCTCTGAATCTCACAGGCCCTGGCATCCTCAGTGGGCCTGGGAGAGCATCCTTCTCCCTTCATGGCCCTGCAGTCCCCACAGTAGCGTTGCTCTGAACACTTGCCTCACTCACTGAGAGATGTTTCCCAACCTCTGTTTTGTATTAATCACTCCGTCACAACTAAATAAGTATAAATATCCAGCCACCTGGAAATTTAGACTTTTTTTGTTTCTTTTTTCATGGAACTGGGGATTGAACTCAGGCCCTTGCACTTGCCAGGGAAGCGCTTATTCCACTGAGCCATCTCCCTGGCACCCTTAGACTTTTAAAAGAGTAATTTTTTTTGAAAACAGAAGGGCATTATTTTTCGATGTTCATTGTTTCAGCAGATAAATCTAAGATGACTGAGCAAAGGACAAGGAGATGTTCCAGCTCTTGCACTTTGGTCAAGGGGGCTGGTCTTCCACACAGACCTTGTGGGAAGGAGGGGAATAAAGGCTGTTTGTCAAGCTGTGATGGTTTTGTCTCTTGGTGGCCCAGCTCAGGTGTGACAGACTGCTCTGGGAATAGGAGGTTATAAAACTTCATTCCCAAGCACAGAAGTTGCTGAGTCAGTGGGCTGAAGACCCAGTAGGGCCCTTACCCCATGCTGCCTGCTACCAGCTGCGCTGGCTGACAGGACAATGTAGCTTATGCTTCTATAGCAGAAAAAAACCTACAACAGCATCATTCCTGTCCTGCAGCCTTAGTGAGTCAAAGCAGATTGCTAACTGCATGGCAGGAAGAGCCCCCTACTGCTCTCGGTCACCGAAATTGTGCAGTGAAAGTCCTACTCTGCAAGCTTTGCTGTCCAGACTCTACCCATTCCAAAGAAATATATGGCCCTTTGGCTCCCCTTAAAGATGTACCTGAGTCCTAGGAGTAGGCCATCTACACAGGGTATCCTGTGTGCCTGGAGCCTTTGTTCCCATTAGGAAGTACACGTCAGCAAGGCAACTTATGGAGGTAAATTTAGGCCACACTGTAGCAGTTTGCTCCCTAGGCCAATGGGAGGCTGAGTAATCTCTGGTGGGTACTGTTGTTTCAGTTACCGTCTTCTGACAAATCCCCTCACTGGCCTGGGCCTGTGGCTTGCAGCCACACCTCATTACTGGGAGCATTAAGCCTGTTCATGGAGTTCTACCAGGACAACCTTATGCACCCTGGTCTTATGCATGTTAAGCTGCTATGGCCATGTAGCCTTCTTGGATGTAGATCTCCCAATGCATTGAGCAGTAACTAACCCACAGAGCAGAATATGGAAAGCTGCAGGCACAGACCAGTTTGCTGGAGGCCTGGGCAGGCACTCCTGTGCTTGCAATGCCCTACCAAGCTCTCAAAGTTCCCAGAGTGAGGACAGCAAGAAAAGGATAAGATTCAAAATATAGAACACTGAGGCCAGATGGTGCCCTCCTTCCTGATGGGAGAAGTAAGAAAGATGGAAAAGGAGGAGGAGAAGGGTGAGGAGAGACAGAAGGTAACACCATGATCATGTTAATTGTCTTCTCTTATGGCTG
>NW_004524735.1:40455-42393 GCF_000260255.1 Octodon degus | reverse complement strand
CCTGGATAAGATGTAAGGGGCAGAAAGGGCTGTGACCAGCCTTGTTGCTTTGCTACCTTCTCCCAGGCACTAACTGTTTATCCTCTGTGAGGCCACCTGCCTTGAAGCCAGCCTATTATGGACTGAAACCACTGCAGATCATGAGCTAAATAAACCTTTCCTTCTTTAAAGTTTAGCATTGGGTATTTGTCTCAGCAACGAGAAATGTAACTAAAATAAGGTTTTGAATGTGTATGTGCTGTCCAAAATTCATGTTAAAACTTATCCTCCATTATGGTTGCATCAAGAAATGGTGCTCTTGTGACATGACAAGTTCTGAGAAATTTGTAAAAGGATTAGAGACCTAGGAAAGGCCGGAGGGGACTGACCTAGGTCTTCTTTGTGCAATGATGTCCATGAAAGGAACAGGGCCTCCCCAGATAGGGCAATGGACAACCTGACTTTGGATTTTCATACTTTCAGTTGTAGAAAGAGAAATGTCTATGCTTCATAAAGTATCCAACCTGATATTTTGTTGCAGCAGTGAAAATGAGCTGAGATTGGAAGTATTTATTATAGAAAGTATAAGACACAAACTAGTATGATCACAGTAGTGATCTTAAAGATTATATTGTCATTGAGCAGGCAAGGGAACTGGAAAACCATGAAGAGAATTCTTGCTTTTGACCACAAAATTAGATAATATCTTATGATGTTTCATATTGGATTGTATTTATACTGAGAGTTATTGCCCATTAGTTCATTATATACAGTATGTAATGGATTTAATAACTTTCTTAAAACTAGGATTTATGCCACTTTAACTACTGTACACAGTATTGTAATTGGGTATTTCTAACACTACTAAATATGCATGTTATATACAGAGAATTCCAGATTGTCAATACAACATTTCTATTCCACTAAAACTTATTTCAGGGGCTGGGGAGATGGCTCAGTAGAATCAGTGCTTCCCTGGCAAGCACAAGGGCCTGAGTTCAATCCCTGGATCCACCAAAAAAAAAAAAAAACAAACAAAAAAACAAAAAAAAAAACCACCTTATTTCTTTATAGTAGTTACTCAGAGGACAAGATTTTAAATGTTCGACTACTAACGGACTTTTTGGTTGTTCCCAATAGTTTATCCTTACAACTCACATTGCCATGAACAGACTTGTACATTTAATGAGACTGGGTGCAGGGTTCGTTCCTGCAGTGGAACTGCTGGACCGAAAGCTGTTTTCCCTTGCAGTTGTACAGCTGCTGCAGAATTGTCCTCCAGAGAATTGCATGCTGTACACTTCCAAGTGTAATGGGATTATTGACCATTTCCAGGCCAATTCTGGCAGTTAAACATTTCAAGTTGGATCACTTGAAAATGAGTAAGTGGTTTCTTTTCTTCTAATGAAGATCTTATGCCTTTTAATGAAAATGATACATATCATTTGTTTATTGGCTACCGATATTTTCTGTGAACTATGACCATGTTTCCCAGTAAATAATTTTTAATTTGCAAAACAAGGAAAGGCTTATTTTTTACCTAGGTAGGATTTAATATAATGCCTTGCCCATAGTTATAGCCTGATAATTATTTGCTGTGTCATTGATTTCTACAAAGGTTGCTGAAGTTTATGTTTCTCACAGATATTGTTAAGTTGGAATCAGGCTGAGGGGAACAACTTGATGGGATGACATTTGCCTACTGGGTACAAGGTCCTGTGTTGCATCCTTATTACTAAAATTGATTAGCTAATTAATGAAATTGACATCAAAGACAACATTATAACTGCTGTAAAGGAAAGCAGGAGGATCGCTGTGAGTCCAAGCTGCGTAGTGAGACCCTGTTCCAAAATAAAATAAAATAAAGATGTTGAGAGCTCTGCAAGCCCAAAATTTCCATTCAAGTCAGAGTGTACATCAAACCCAAGGAAGAAAGCAATGCTTGCTAAGGAATGCAAG
>NW_004524735.1:37687-39710 GCF_000260255.1 Octodon degus | reverse complement strand
AAAGAAAGAAAGAAAGAAAGAAAGAAAAAAGAAAATATTATTACTAAGATGTGCAAGATTTTAATTATAGACCAGCTTGGGATTTTGTGACCTAAGGAACAAGGAGACAAGGAGGAAAGTTTGCCAGGGCTTTCTTTAACTACTTATGCCTGGCTTGGAGCTAAGAAGAGCCAGGAACCTAAACATGATGAGGTATCCAAGGACAAAAAAAAATCTAATAATTTGCTCAATATTCAAAATCTTAGACAAGGGACATTATGTTAAGCAAAGTATTTTAGGCAATCATCTTTATATTCCAGTCAAGTATGACCTGTCTCAGAAACAAAACAAAACAAAACAAAAACAAGAAGAAACAATCTTGAGTTACAGTCTTCACTGTATCCTTAAGATACTGTTATATCCCCTGATACAGCAATACCTTACGGTGAAGGTTGCGTTCCTCCTCCTGCTCCACTCTTCTCCAAAGCGTGATGGTGTCTGAGGTGGCCAGGTGTAGATTCAAGAGTGTCACAGCCTCAGGACAGCAGAGCTCCTTCCAGCTCTCACTGTTGGTCATCGGCTGCTGGATATCAGCATTATCCCTCCCCTTCTGCCTTCCAGATCAGCAGGAGAAGAAGCCAAGTCAAACAGGTTCAAGCAGCATCTTCTCTCTCATATCCTGCAGACCCAGTATCTATTGTTCAACACAAAATCATGCTTCTTGATGCCTGAATGAACAAAACATTTGGAATTTCGATTTTGAAGACTTCTATGCTTGTAATACAAAGTTGATAAAAAGAAAAAGAATGATAAATTAAATACGATCAATTAAAAAAATTCTCTCTAAAAATCCCTGTAAAGCTATAGGCTGAAACAACATTTTGGTAAAGAAGTATTTTTATAGAGTAGAAATATTTATGCTTGGGATAAAGCTCAGTGGCACAGCACCGGCCATGAAAATGTGAGGTCATGAATTTGATTCCCAATAGAAATAGTAAAAAAGCAGGTGGGAGTGAGACAGCTCAGTAGACTAAAGTGCCTGCTTAGGCAAGCTTAGGCAAGTGCAGGGACCTCAGTTCAATCCCCTGGCACTGCAGCCCTGCCCCTAGAGCAGGTTGAGCTGGCCACAGAGTCTGGGTGTAGTGGGCATAGTGGCTTATGCCTGTAATTACAGTGCTGGAGAAGCTGAAAACAAAGAGAATCACTATGAGTTTGAGCTGTGCAGCCAGACCCTGCAACAGCCAAATACAAAATAAATAAATGAAAATGAAAATAAAAAAGTAAAAATGAAATGTTTACTATATAGAAACATAGTTCTTGCAAAGCTCAGCAGTAAGAATGAATACCATTCAACTTCAGAATTCAGTAGGCAACAACCAGAAAGAACTTTTATAAAAGACGATGTCAAAAACAAGTGGTAATATGCACTCATATGTCCAGTCTTACATAACTATATCTATTAATCTGATCAGCAGATTTAACAATAAAAACATAATATATCCACCTTTGTTATACAGCTAGTCTAGTTCTGAAAAATCTATAACATATGTAGTGTTGTATGTTACCTGGTTTCTGTCATTGTTTCTGACTTTTGTTCTTGCTTTTGTCTTTTGCTTTTCAAAATAAAATTATAAAATTAAATTTAATAAAAACAAAAAAGAGAATGTTAAGACTATGGAGAGGCATACACATAAAAAATCATGGATGAGCAGGTTTAATCATTGACAAAACAATTATTGAAGCCAAAACTATGTAGCAGTACACTTACCATAATAGTAAGAAAAATGTTGTTTTTTAAAATAGCATTTGATTCTATTTTTTAAGACCAATCTCATTATGTAGCTCTGGCTGCTCCTGAACTCTCTGTGCTGTCAAGGCTGGCCTAGAAACAATATACTGACAACAATATGGCACACAAATTCAATGATTTGGTCATACATGTATCATTCATGGGAATGTAAATTTTTTTAAAAAAATTTAGTTTCATTTTGTAAAAAAATAAAACCCTTTGAATAAAATGGCCCTCTAACCAGCATTCATCACT
>NW_004524735.1:36068-36741 GCF_000260255.1 Octodon degus | reverse complement strand
TTATCCCACAGCCCCTGCAGTGCTTCTTAAAGGTTGACTTCTTGATGATAGCCATTCTTTCTGGGGTAAGGTTAGGAATCGCAGTGTTTTAATTTGCATCTCTTGAATAATCAATGAAGTTGAACTTTTATTGTATATATTAATTTGCCATTTGTATTTATTCATTTGTGAGGTATGTATTCATCCCACATGCCCATTTTTTAATTGAGTTTTAAATTTTGGGACCTGATTTTTTTTAATTCTTCATATACACTAGATAGAAGTCCTCTGTCTGAGGGACAGTTGGCTATAATTTTTTCTCAATCCATGAGGTTTATTTTTTACTATGTTATATTTTCCTCTGTCATGCAGAAATTTCTAAAAATGCTGATACCTCAATTGTTGATTCTTTAAAGTATTTCCCATGTAGTTTGATTTTTATTTATTTATTTACTTATTTTGCAGAACCAGGCATTGAACTCAGGCCCTTGCACTTACCAGAGAAGTGTTTATTCTACTGAGCCATCTCCCCAGGCCCTGATTTTTGTTTATAAACTCTTTACCTAACCCTATATTAAGATTTCTCCCTAAATTCTTTTCCAGAAGTTTTAGTATTCCAATTTTAATATTTAAATCTTTGATCCACTTTACCTGTAGTTTTATGCATGATGATAGACCTGGGCCTAATTTTAGC
>NW_004524735.1:33060-34188 GCF_000260255.1 Octodon degus | reverse complement strand
ATAAGTGCTACTCCAGAGAGGGTTGGTTCCTGATTTTGTTATCCCAGGCAAGTGGCTGCAATATTGTATATTTCTCCTTATTTACAAAATATAAAACCACAGCTCACAAACTATGTAATCCTTCAGATTTCCTTATTTAATTTACTTATAAAAGCCTTTTACACAGTTTCCATTCTTTCCTATATTGTGTAAAAGCCTGAAACAGCCCAGGAATCTAGAATAAATTAAGCATTGTGCTTAGACTATTCTGCATATGGTTTATATCCCTCCTTTAGGAAACATTAACATTAATATCTTTCAGGTTTATTACAGTAACTATCAATGAAATTATATTATTTATTTTTCTCATAAAATCACAATGTGCAATTTTTATATTAATAATTTGTGAACCTTGGTCAAGTGCATAAGTTGTTTTCATGGATCTGGCCCATATTTCAAAGCCTTTCTGCCTGTACCCTGTTCACAGAGTCCAGGAATTAGGGTGTTGTTTCATTCTTTTTAACCAGCTTGGAAAATTTTAAAGGGATCATCAAGAGCTTAGAGAAATATTAAAGTTTCAGTTCTGAACATGTTTAAAATACTTAGAATGACTTGTTATGCTCAGCAGTTTTGCTTAAATAATGCCACTGAACTCAATTGAAGGAACAAAAGAATATCCTTCTCCCATCCTATTTCCTGTAGCTTGTAAACGTTCTTCATATTGCCTAATAGCATATCCACAATTAAACAAATTGTGCATTTTATTTTAACTTAGGGATTAAGGCTTAATGCTCACTTGAAATGGGTTTTACAATGGTTCCATTCCTAGAGGTAAAAACCATTTAATTTTTTCTTAATGCACATAGGAAATAAAAAGTGACAATAGCTTTCTGCTTAGCAGAGAGCCTCACTCCGTTTTCTATAGCTGTTCTGGGTTTCTCATCCCTGACTAGGAGATTTATGCAGAATAGCATTATCTGGAGACAATGGAAAGAAAGAATTTGGAAAAAGTAATAAACCTACAGCAGAGGAACCTTTGCCAGCTTTTGCAAGTTGAAACTAAATTTTGGCAGATATCTGAAAAATGTTTGTTTGTATTGTATCTACTTTTGTAGATTCCAATGAGTTGTTGGCATACAGCTGGTTAAG
>NW_004524735.1:30992-32290 GCF_000260255.1 Octodon degus | reverse complement strand
AAACCTTGTGAAAACTTAAAATTCCTAGAAGGTAGCACTTGTGTGCTCACTTCGGTGACCGCAAACCTAAAAGAATCCAATGTTGGCATCTGCTTACAGACACTTGTTACCGTAGAGGAGGGGTTTTGATGGAAAGCTAGAGACACACAGAAAGGGATGAGAGGGAATAAACCACATTTAAGTAACTCTTATAATGAAAAGGAAATACACACAATTCGTTTAAGTCTTGCAACAACGCTTTGCACAGTTATTGTATTGCTTGCTGTGTAGGTGGCAAGTCAGGAGGTTGCTGAGGAGGCATACAGCTGTCTGACTCCAAAGAGCTGCACTGTGCAGGAGCCCTCACCGCCAGTCAGGTACCACAGTTCTTCCCAGGGCCCCTGAGGAGAGACAAAGGCATCCTCGCTGTTGACCTGTTTCTGTTCTCTTCTCCAGACCTCTTGGCACACGTACTTGTTTTACTGTGATGTCTGTTTTGCTTATGGTGAAAATTGCACATTTGCCACCAATAGAAATAATGATGTAGAAAAAGGAGACATAATTATAGCCTTGGGTTTTTCCACAAAGAGTGTCCTGCATGTTTTGAGATTTAAGATGCCCTTTCCATTTCATTTTTGATGTAGAAGTCAAAAGATAGTGATTTGTAATGTGTATGCTATTTATTTATGGCAAAATATAAATATAGCAATTTTAATATTCATGATGCTTGTCAGTTTTACCCCACATTTACTAGCATGCCATTTTAGAAAGAAATAAGTAACTTAATTTTAATTAGAATTCAAATCTAACGTTTTAAGAATCATTATGTAATTTTGAAGAGAGAATTTTAAAACACTGACAAAACAATACAAGGAACTACATCATAAAATTGATGACACAAACTCTTTTACTAGTTCCCTTATCTTTTTTTTAATGAGATTTTTATTCTCATTTAAAAGGTTGAGCATTTACTTTCCTTTTCAGTTTGCCTTCCTCCCAATTTCTAAGCATGGAGACCTAGGAGACTACTTTCATTCTTCTCATTCCATTCTCCACTTTTTAAAGGGTCCTTTGTGAATAGAGCTCTTCTTGACACACATTAAAATCTGTTTGAAAGAATAAATGAGACCGAGTCTCTTTGGAACTGAAGGACTCGTGAATGTCTGGACCTCACAAAACCCATCAAATTATTAAATGAAATCTGTTAAAAGTTCTGAGACTACTTTACTTTATTTTCACTCCTTAGTCTAAGGACCAGAAAACACCATCAGGGCTCCTTTCCAGCATATCTCGGGCTGCCACACTTCTCTAACTCTCCG
>NW_004524735.1:29237-29782 GCF_000260255.1 Octodon degus | reverse complement strand
CTGATGCCTTATTATTCCATGCCATTAAAAGGAATCATAGAAAAGTAGAATGAGTAAGAGAAAATGACTACTAAACTCTCCAAGTTCACTGAGAGGAACAGTTAGTGTTTGTACTGTCTGAGAGATTACATGTATTTAGCAATCTGAGCAACTACCTGGAGGACAACATTATGCAATGTAACAATCATTGCTAATTTCATGTCATCTTGTTATGAAATTTTGTATCATTTTATTGGTTTTCTTTCTTTTTAAAACAAAGAAAATGAGTCATACATTATCACAGTTAGGATAATTCCAAGACTGACATATGTGTAATAGAAATAGATAATAGATGGATAGATAGATAGATAGATAGATAGATAGATAGATAGATAGACAGATATTGACAGATACTTAGCAGTTGCATTCTAGGTTATGCAAAACTGTGATGGACACAAAGCATCTAAGTCACTTACTCAAAGTAACATGAAAGTAGAACAAGTTTTGTCTTAGTTCCTCGACATTACAGATTTAGGTAATATGTCTGCATCTGAATAACAAAGAGT
>NW_004524735.1:23529-26542 GCF_000260255.1 Octodon degus | reverse complement strand
GGGCTCAGCTCTCTGCTGGTGCCTGAGGACCCTAGAAAGGGCATTTTATAAAATGATCACTAAAGCAAAGAAACAAAATATATCTGATTGTGTATCTTATAAATCCTTAGATACAGACTAGTCAGTGCTTTGAGCTCTGAAGCTGAAGTTTATTTTACTTTTTACATTCAACTGTGGTTTGCTTAAGTAGCAGCTGAAGTTGCTGCACCCACCATAGCCTTGCATCCTTCCAATGGGACTTTAAGAATGGCATATGCACACGTAGTTCTGTAAGCCTATACAATGTGTGTACACAGCGCGAATGTGTATGACACTTAAATTACAGAGGTTGGCAACAGGCATGAGTCAAGTGCCTTTTCCCCCAGGGGTGCCCTCATTGCCCCAGGCGTTCAGAGACCCACGCTGGGCTTTGATGCTCACAAACTGGGATTTGGCTAACTCTGCTCTTCATTCCTGGTGTTGCTTTCTGAGTCATTCAAATGGAGAAATCAGACAGAATGATTACTAACATCCTTTCTAACAGCATTCATTAGGCTATGCATTCCAGGAAATCTGAGAAGCTCAGCGATCTTGTAGAGCAAATATGCAAGCACTTTTTCAGAAAAAAAAAAATCACTTTACGAAGGCAAATCTATTCGCAGACTGAAGGACCTCTCAGCTCTAAATGTTATGATCCATGGTGACACATTTCCTGACTTCATTTTCATTTTCCATAAGTTAAATATTTAGCCACCTATCTTCAGTAATCTTTGCTCTATTGTTGTGATGACTTATGGCAAAATTTGTTATGCAAAAATCTATGCATAATACAGGCAACATCCCTCAAGAAAATCAAGTGTAAGTGTTGATGGTCAACATGGAAGGAGCTGATTTTAGGAGAAAGAGGCTGTGTCAAGCTGTATCTTAAGTGACTGTTGAAGTAATCAAGCTCCTAAGAGATGCAGCAAATACAGAAGTGAGAACAAGACTAATCAGGGACAAGACACTCACCAGGATGGAGCAGCAGTGTCATAGGGATGCCACTCACACATCTAGATAAGGGAGGACAGAAGCATCGTGAAGCCGAGAAAGGAATGATGGAAAAAGAGCCACCTCAGAGAATATGCAACCTTACATACTCAGCTGCTCTCAGATCTACAGCTAGGCAGGTGGGGGAGGGGGGCTGGAATAAAAGTCTTGACCAGATGTTTGCTCCCCTGCTCTCTGATATCACTGTTTGCACACATCTGGTGGGAGTGGAGCCCAGACAATGCAGATGATAGAAATTGGAGTGAGTGAAAGAGTGATGATAAATCCCCAGTATAATTAGGGAATAACTGCAGCAGCCAATGTGTTTTGCTACTTTCTTGTACTTTATTGAGAAGAAGCCCAGAGCCACCTTGTCTCCAAAGCTGAGAACAGACACAGCTACATTGGGAATATGTTCACTTGTCACACTTTTAACAGGAATTTAAAGTGTAATGGTACCCTGATTACTTAATGGGAAGATAAAAATGCTCAATGCGTCAACTATTGTACTCCTATGGAGTGAAAATGTATCAACTCTTGTAACAACTAATATATAAACTTTTGCAACTGCTCTACTACTTTTTTCATTGTTTATCTTTTTTTCTCATAAAAAGTAGGTATCCTAGGTGTTTCTCCAAAGGTTGCAGGGAAATGCATAAAGGATCTAATAGTCATAAGGATGGGCACAGCGCTGCTATGATTCTTCAAATCTAGCCAGGCATATTGCTGAATTATATGTCCATAGTTTCTGCCCTCCTCCACTCACTTTATTTTATTATTCCCTTTTTCAATATGTCAGCAGACTGGTTTCATAATATTCCTGGTAGTGTGGCACAAGCACCAGTAGTGCTACATTGGTGATCCTGTGTCTTTGGAAAAAATGGAAAGCATAGATAATTATGTGTATTTAAATGTACTATGATAAAATCATCTGGTTCTGTACAGTCTAGACATAGTTCAATTCACCATCACTGCAGTTTCATCTCTCCCTCTGCTCTGCTTTCCTCTGTGCGGATCCTCCTCAGAGTTGCTCACCCATGAACTGGTGCAGAGAGCCCGCTTCTTTTATTCCACTCTCACCAGAGAAGAAAGGGGACGCATTTCCTTTGAAATTTCCAGCGAAATTTCTGTGATCACTTCAGATTGGAAGAGTTTAGGCCACAGTCATTTGGAATAAATGATTTTCACTATAGAAATGTGATATTTAGCGTCCACATATGCATCAAGGGAAAGAGTGGAGGTTCACGGTAGACCAGACCAAGCACGCTGAGAATCAGAGAGACGACCTGTAGAGCAGTGTTGTGTGGCCTTCACGTCTATGTACATCCTGGACCCTTAATTTCATAATCAAGTAAGTGAAGATTCACAGTGCGTAAATGCTTTGATTCACATCACGGTTTATTGACAGGGCTTGGCCAACGTCACTACAGTCAACTTCCGGTCATTCTAAGGTGTCTATGACACAGATTTCAAACACAGTGTACTGTGAAATAATAATCATTCATTCTTTTGGAGACATAATTTTACAATCAGTGTTTTCAAAATACTGAAAGTTGCTTAATGTGAAAGAAATTGAGAAAGACTTTCATTGAATCTAAGTAATACAAAAAGTGGGAAAAATTTGTATTTTCATTGAATGAGAATACCTTGCAAGTCTTAGAAAGCATCTGAAAGACTTCAGAAATATTTAAAATCAAATTTGTATATAAATATATCAATATTTACTTAAATGTAACAAAATTATAATTATGGCAATCTTGAATATAAACTTGTACCAAAATAGCTTTTAATCTTTTGAATGATATGCACATCTCAGTTTTGAAATCAAATATAACACTCTTTAGCCTTATTTAGCTAAAACTTCTTTTTTGAGAAGAAGTATTTTAAATGATTAAATCTGGCATATCTTATAAAAGAACTACTTTGTTAAAAGTTACAGATATTTAGTATTTTCTGTACTTTTTCATTTATGTGTGTTATAGACCGTGCAACAAAATATATATAT
>NW_004524735.1:20436-21984 GCF_000260255.1 Octodon degus | reverse complement strand
TTTTTTTTTGTACAAGGAATTGAATTTAGGACCTTGCACTTATGCCACTGAGTTATATCCCTGACTCCTTCAGCAATATTTAGTAGACATGAATATAATGCATATAAACCTTGGGGAGTGTAAAATAAAATATAATATAGGTAAGCTGGGCATGGTGGTTCAAACCTATAATCATAATCCTGGGAAGGCTGGTGCAGGAGGATCTCTGTCAGTTCAAGGTTAGCCTGAACTGCATAGTGAAATCCCATTTAAAAAGGACAAAAACAAATTCATGCACATAATAGCCCCAAAGTTTCTACCATAAAAATATCACAAGTCAGTTAATAATTATTTGGTACCAGGCAAAGTAGTCACACGGATCAAACAAGTAAAATAATTAGGAAGGAGAAATATTTATTTGGAAAGAAATATGTTATCATTAATATATTAAAAAATATTAAACACAAGATAAATGCCATGAGCAAACAATTTATTACAAGATTTAATAACAAATAAGTATGTAAAATAAGGGTCATTTATTAAAAATCCAAACGTAGAAAGTGATATGCTGCTCTTAATGTATTTTCAAATATTGTCTGAGAAAAGACAATAATAATTAACAGTTGTTAAACAATAGTAATAGTAATAATTGATGCACTACACAATTGCTATACCACAGGGCAAGGACATAGTATATGTTCTTATAAAGTGCAATTCATCTGACATTCGTACTCCAGCACGCACAAACATGCATATGTATTATTTCTAAAATTTTACTCAAAAGGATGTTTTACAGCAAAGTAATTAGATAGAAGTTAACTATTAAAAAATGATTATAATAGGTCTCTCTTTTTTTTTCAGTTTTGTAGTTTTTTCGGAATAAGTCTCAGAAGCAACTTTGGAGAAGTAATTGTAAGTGCTTTGCTATTCTTATAAAATATCAACTTGAAAGTTGCCTTCTATGTCATAAGCTGAGCAGGCTCTTTCCCGCACACTTCCTTATGACCCTTCCTCTCTGCCTCCAGGGGCCCCGCCGAGGGTGGACGATCAACCCCGAGGAACTCAGCCGTGGTATCTAGTGTGTGGAGGCTAGCGTGAGCATGGTCTCGCTCCTTTCTGGAGTTGTGAGCTCCAAGTGCATTCTAGTGGAACATACCTGTTCATAAATCTTTAGTCTAGACTCCTGTGGAGAAAATCAGAAAGAAGAAAAAAAAGCTGAAAATTCCTAGTAGCAACAGAACTCCTCGATCTAAGAGTACCGGAGATAGAAGGCTCAGATTTTGCCTGCTACCACTGCTGGCCCACACCACCCTCTGACTCTGCACCCAGAGCTTGGCCTGTAGGTCCTGCATCAGCAGACTCTTTTTCTCGGGACTTTTACCTACATTCAGTGAAACAAACTAAGGGCACATGATAGAAGTTGTGAAGCCCGAGCTCAGGTTAGTCTTCCCCTTAGTTCTTTCTCTCCTGGATGACCGAGGATTATCCATTAACGTTCACAGCCGTGGTGAAGGGCGGGCTTCATGCATGATTTCAACAGGACATGCAAATCTTCCTTGCCACACTCCT
>NW_004524735.1:17688-18317 GCF_000260255.1 Octodon degus | reverse complement strand
TTGTTACATTAGACTGTACAGAAATTCATCACTGTAGTAGATTGTCTGGTGGTTTATTCAGGAATCTTAAAGAAGAGAATGAAAGGTCAGCAGCATGACATTCACCGGTGGAAACATGGAAATGCAGATATGGTCTTGGCACAAGAGGTGAAGATATTTGTGCTGTGTCAACCCTACTAGAAAGCATCCACCAGAGAAAAAGTGAAGACAACCAGAGAGCCAAAACTCTCTGTCAGTTGATGTTCTCCAATTCCCATCATAACTGGGATGGTGAGATCGTGTTATGAATAACAAAACTGTCAAAGGTGAATACCACACATGGGCTGAATCTGTGGGACCCTTCTTATGAAGCAAAGTTGAGACATTTGTGTTGTTAAGTAACAAATCTTGGGGGCTGGGGAGATGGCTCAGTAGAATAAGCACTCACCTGGCAAGCGCAAGGGTCTGAGTTCAATCCCTGGTTCAAAAAAAAAAAAAAAATCTAGCAGTAATGCAGTTCATTCCCAATATGTAATAGAGTATTTTTTTTCCCTGAAAGTATCCAAATAGCTCCTGGATGACAAGTCAATTCTACCATCTGATTTCGATTTTGAAAATCCTAGAAAAACTAAAAATTCAGCTTGAAAGAT
>NW_004524735.1:16039-16565 GCF_000260255.1 Octodon degus | reverse complement strand
ATGTTTCATATACTTCTTCAGTCTTTTATGCTAGATTAAAATGTGCTAAAATTTTTATAGGTGACTTCCCCAGTTTAGTCCAACATTAGATACATAAGTCACGATTTTTATTCCATATGTTTTTTTCACTGAAAAGTATTAAAAATAACTTAGTCATAATGTATTTGAACAATCTGGACAAACATTAAGTTCAGTGTAGATAATACATTTGTATTTTACATGGTAGCACAGGCATGGTATTCAGCATAAAACAGTATTGCGACATTGTGATTATTTTACCATGTCAGCAAGCTATAGAGTGATGAAAAATCTAGGTGCTGATAATGCAGAGGGTAGAAGGGAAACAAATATCTGTTAGCAAAAGAACAGCTCAAGCCTCTTCCTTCAGCTCAGAAGTGGACGGCCATAAAATTATTGCATAATCACTTGAAATATGAAAGGATAAGCTCCCCCATTCTTTTCTTACTTTCCATGAGTATCTCAGTTATTTTTGATCTCTTTAATCTTGGCATAGAAAATGTACCTG
>NW_004524735.1:8708-14113 GCF_000260255.1 Octodon degus | reverse complement strand
ACCAATTTACTACAGAAACAAAATCACTTTCAAAGCAGAAGTATTTAGAAACATTTTCATCTATTGTGACATTTCAGTCCTGATCACTTTTCACTCATTGTTGTCACTCGCTATACACATGAAAAGTTAAACACTTCCAACACTGAAGGGAGCAAGATAAACATGATCATTCTCAATGTTATACATAATAGGATGCAAAGCATGGAGACCAAAGCAAGTCCCAAGTCCCACAGGGCAAGCATTAAGTACACTTTCATGTTCAAGATCCAAGGGAATCTGTGGCAAACTATGAGTTCCACATGGCTCCAACTCCATGGTTATTCTAGTTGTCGATTACATGGCTTTTCTCTGGGCCTGGCTTTGCTCCCTCCTTGAGCTTTCCTCAGACAATTTACATTCTTGATATTTTCATGGGATTTCAACTGAATAGGCTTCTCACTCACAGCTTTACACACTTGCCTCTTGGGGAGCACTGCCTGGCCTACCAGGCCTTCTGAAATCTGGGTGGAAGCCTTCTTAACTTCAGAGCTCCTTCATTCTGCATGCATCTAAAATGAACCCCGCATGGATGATGGTACAGGCTGCTGTCAGCTGGAGAAGTAGCCATCTTTTATCTCTCTTGGCTGTAGGGGTCCAGTGCCTGGAGTGTTGAGCCCTCTGACCTCAAATCTGAGGAATAAATTCCTCATATTGCCAACATTCTAGAACATGGCTCTCTGTGCCTTTTCCCTCAAGAAAAAGTGCCTCACCCTGGCAGTTAAGAGGCTACAAAAGATGAGGACCTGTCACTTCCTGTGATGTCGTCAGGACACTTTTTCTATTCTCCTGCTCCTCCGAACAAAGGAGATTTCAGCTCTATCTTTGCATTCCATAGGCTTCCTGGTGGATCCTTTCTGGCCAAACTCACAACATTTTAAATCATCATGACAGACTCTTTGCTTTGTATTTTCAACATAAATCTGACTAAAAGTTCCCAACAATAGCCATGTCACTACATCAACATTCAACTGCCTTGAAATTTCCTTTGTCAGATTAACCAGTCCACCACACTTAACCTCAGTCAGGCTGACTCTGGACATGAGCAAAATGCAGATAAACTTTCCACCAAGCCATAACACAAATCATCCATCGTCCAACCACCAATGTAGTCCTTCATCCCATCATAAACCTACCAAGCTTGATCTTTTCAGTCAGAATTACTATCAGCATTCTGGTCTTCTGAGCTCTGAGCAGAATCTCCCACATGGAACAGCCAAAAGGATTTCCAGCTCTTTACTAGTAGGCAACATCTCTAAACCTTTCCAATCTCTTCCCATAAGCCATTCCCAAAGGCTCTTGAATGACATGATCAGATATAATCCCAGCAATGACCTCACTTCTCCAGCACCAAATTCAGTCTGTTACTTTTCACTCATTACTGGAAAAAGTACCAGACACCAAAAATTAAGGAAGGAAATGTTTATTTAGCTTACAGTTAGTGGAGGTTTCAGTCCGTGCTTGGCTGGTTCCAAAGCAGACTAACACGTGCAGAGAACAGCAGCTCATGGTGTCAGAAAATACCAAAAAGCAAAGGAAGGAGATGTAGATGTGGCTTCTATCAAGCCTCTTTTCCTTCCTTCCAAATTTACTGAGAAGACTGGAGCTCCTCTGAGGTAGTTGAACATTTCACCCTTCCTTACTTCCCTTTTATGTCCTTTAAGTGCTGATTAACTCCAGGGTGGGCCTGCATGCCTTAGCAAAGGGCCCTCAATGCTCCATGGAGGGGCCTCCATAACTTGAGGTGTGGAAATGGTGACACTTTAGTTAAGCTTTTAACTTCTCAAGTTGACACAGTGTATCAACAGCTATAATTTCCACTTAGCCAGGCACAACAATTCACAAAAAATTCTTGCTATGTACCTTTTAGATAATACACCTAACGGGACTTGTATTCTAGTTAACCAACTAATTGTAAATTTCATCTTCACAATGTATTTGACAGACTCCCAATTACCACAGATAGAATCATATAGTTCTTTTTGAGCCTGCATGATTAGGAAATTCAAAAGGACAAAAACTAGCATTTAATACTCTTTATGAAGGAAAAATTATCAAATTGTATAGAAAGGATTTAAAGGTATATGAATTTCAATGGTTTTTAAGAATTGTGAAAAAACTACATGTTCTCTTACTTTATATTGATAACCAAGTAACAGCTCTAGGTAAGTGGAAAATTTTATTTGCTAGACTATCATAATTAATTTTATTAAATGAACTAAGATAATTATATTGTCTTTTCTGTAATAATAATTTCAATTCACTTATCAATATCAATGTCTATAGATTTTTATTGATCAATTTATATTGCCCATTCAAATTGCCATAAATTTTGCGGTGTTTATAATTAGATAGATATGCTACAATTTACTTAATGTTGATCAAAAATTAAATAAACATTTGTGACATTAAGATAGTAACAAGAAAATACAAAATAAATATCATAGAGAATAGAGAAGTATATTTTGTAGAATTGGAGGTTCTCTTAGTTACTTTTCTCTTATTGAGACAAAATAGCCAACAACCAAATTAAAGATAGAAAGTGTATCAGATATTCTTCTCTGGTTTCTGGAACAAATATATGACACTCAAAATGAAGGAAGGAAAGTTTTATTTAGCTCACAGTTACTGGAGATTTCAGGCTATACTCAGTTGACTACAAGCCAGACTGGCGCATGGCAGAGGGCAGCAGTTCATGGCAGTAGAAGACAGCTTAAAAGTAAGAGCAAAAGGGAGGAGTAATAGCAACAATGGCTACAGAAAGCAAGTCTGTCTCACTTAAGTTGAATTCTGGATATCCACATCAGGGTGAGTGTAGTACTCACATAATCCCAGCAGCACACACACCCATAATCCCAGTGGATCATGAGTTAATCAGATACTCTAGAAGTCTGCCCCACAGCTGCATGAGGTTTTGGGGGACAACTACACACAAACCGTAACAGAAAGGATGGTTTAGCTCAGTGTTTATAGAAGGTACAGTCCATACTCTGTTGGCTCCTAGTGGTATCGGACAAAACGATCTCCCAAACTCACCTGGGCGAGTTTGTATTCTCTAAAACCGAAGAATGAATTTTGGGAACAAAGATTATGAGCAAAATATATTTATGGATAGAAAGCTCCTATCCAAGAAAGGGACAGGAGGGAGGCCCTAGCGGGTTGTCCCCTGGAAGCTCTCTCTTCTATGGACTTTTATAGTGTAAATCCATGTGATGAGGTGGGTCTAAGGTGGAGAAAATGAGAACTCGCTTAGGTGGATGTGGGGTGGGACAAAACTATGGTTAACCAATGGGATTACAAACACCATTGCTCAAGTAAAATTGACTAAACCCAGGACCAAACGGGGAAGGGAGTCATGTCACATGAATGTAAGATATTCTAGTAGCCATCAGATAATGATTCTTTCTGGCTTTCTCAGGGTAATGATCAATCTAGGATGCTAATCTTTAGGGAGGTTAGCATTTGTTTGCTCTTTCGTCTTTAAGTCTGGCTCAGAGCAGCATCCATCTCTCACATAGTTGCAAAGTATCTTTTCTTCTGTGTTATCTCCTTTGAAGGCCTGCCCCTGTGTCACTGCCTATAATATTTTTATCTAATTTGGCTGTCTGCAACATGCCCCCCTCTGAAGAATAACCCAAACTGCCATGAGGGAAGCATGAACAATGAGAACTTTTATAGGCTGAAAGGGGTCATAGTTGTTGACTGACAGTCAGGTATATTTTTCAGAGGTTCTATCTAAGGGCCCTTGATAGATGACAAGCATTTTCCTCTTGGGTGGATGTATAGCTTTGAGTCTGGAAGAAACAAAGTCAAAGAAACTATTAAACATGCATATGCCAAATAATAAGATCAATAGGATAGTCATGAATATAGTAAAAAATGATTTACACCAATGAGCCAGTAATGACTTTCTATAAAAATGATAGATAGGGTCCAGGGGATCTCACCATATAAAAACACTTGTGAGAAATTTTTGTAGGTCAATTGGCAGAGATCTCTTAAATGTGAGATTTAATCCCCATTTTTTTTTAATCTTCCATGACAATTGCTTATTGTCTCAAGCAAACTGGCCTTTTATGTCTCAAATTTATCATTATTTGGGGGCACGTGAGTTGCCAGATATAGGAAAAACACAGAGTACTCTCCATTTTGTAAGAGGGGCCACTGGCTGGGTAACTACGACAAATCTGTATAGGCTTCTATCAAACATCTAACAGGCTTTTTTTTCATATATTGGCAGTAAACACGGTTTTTTTTTTTTAGGCTGAGAGGTGAAGACTCATGATCTTGTCAATCTGAAACTCTTTCCGACTCCATCATAAACACGTTTTTCCCCCTTCTCTAGCAGTTTTGGATATTTTTTCTTGAAATGTCCCTTTTCTCTGCTTGGATTCAGGGAAGCATAACTTTTTTGTTTGTTTTCTGACTGGCCTTTGTTCCCATAGGATGCTAGTATTACCATTTCTATTTTTTGTCTACAATTTCATTTTGTATCCTTTCTGCTATGAAACACCTCAACTCGGACAAATGTATTCCTGTAAACCCTAACTTCTGTGCTTCTGTCTGATACCTGGGGCTCACTGAGTAAGATATAACTTTTTAGTTTTAAGGCCTCCTGCAGGTAGCCCTGCCCAAGGAACATGAAAGCCATTTCTCTTGTAATAAGGCAGGAAACCCAGAGAAGGATCAGCTCACCTGGGCTATATGAGGTGGACAGCTAGTTAAGGCCTTAATATGCATCTCTGTAGACAAAATCTGGTGGGTCCCAGTTAAAGTAATCTTAATCTAGCATATTTATTATAGGTTTTACCTGTATGACTACCTGGGTTTTGGTATCTTCTAGGAAAGAACAAATTTTCTGAGAAATTAGAGCACATATAATTAAAGTATGAACAGTGAGCTAACAGGTACATTTATAAACTTTTTTGAGACTTAGCAATTGTAACCTAACTGGCTTTTAGACCCCTTTAGTCATGGAGTTTGACAATTTGCTATAAGCCCCTCTAGCTTCAGTTAAGAGAGGTCACACCTGTATTTACTATCAATATGAAATACCTGTATTACATCAGAAATCAACCAGACTAACATATACTTATCGTGAAATGCATAGCATTCAGTCAGATTAAACCAATATCCCATTCAGGGTTTTGGCTATGACCCCCATTGTAAGCAAGGGACATTTTCCTAAGGATTTCTTCTTTTAACACTGTGGCTTGGACTTTTAAAGTACAAGGCCTGGCTCTATCTATAGGCCCAAAGCTACTAGACACTGTGTAGTCAGTGTTTATAGATACTTTTTTTCACCAGAATGTTATCTGTCCTTGGGAACCTGTTTTAACTAGTGAAATGCCTTTTTAAGTCATACACAT
>NW_004524735.1:2506-8563 GCF_000260255.1 Octodon degus | reverse complement strand
TCTGTTCCATTGTGGTATGATGACTGGAAGGAAGGTCAGGTTTGGAGAAGGACAAAGAGACCTGTGCCAACACCTAATAGGCTAGGTTTTCCTCTAGTCATGAAAACTCAGGGCTCCTCCATGGAGATGGCAGGTAGAAATAAGAGTCTTGCCAGAGGGGGGAGCCAGGCCCAGGGCCCTTCAGTCCTACTGGACCACTTGGGAAGCTGAGTCTGAGCTCTGAGACCTCTGCTACAGAGTGCAGTCTCACTTCTAGTGGCTGCCTTGGCAGTCAGGGCATGGCTTGTGGACCTCCTAAGGCAATCCCTCTTATGCTGGCCTGGCTTCTGACAGAAGATGAACCTCATCACTGTTGAGCTCTTTGTGGAGCACAGAGAATCAGACTTAGGGTCAGTTTCGCGGCTGCAATGAAGGCAGCCATTGTTTGTCTCTTCCCTTTCTCTCCCAGGTTTTCTCCCAGATCTAATTACAGAATACTTAAACAGCTTTTACCAAAGTATCAGATGAGTTGTCTGGAGCTAAAACTATCTTTTGTCACTCTCACTCTCTTTTTTAATATCTGGAACTGACTGTGTATTGAACTTATCTCTAAGAGTCACCTGTCCCACTATTGCATTAACATCCTACAAAGTATGTTTTACCAAGTGCCAACATTAAACATTACAAGAAATCAGAGGAGTATTTATCTTTCTCCTAGTAAATAGCTAAAATTTAAAATAACTAGAAGACTTGGTTTTAGTTCTTTTTAGACCTTTAAGAATACACACTTGAAAGAAAATGTCTGTTACAGTCTCCTGCCTGGCTATTAGTCTACTAGGGATATGACTATTTGGGCTGCAGTAGGAATAGGGAGTTCCACTGGCTATCTTTTGACTCTTTGAAATTAACAATATCATATCCCTATCCAAATGCAATAGTAGCTTGTAATGCTGTCTTTTACTAGAAGTGAAAGCTTGGTTTAAGATTAACATTACATTTCTCTACTCCAGTTCATAAATCTGAGTAAATTATTTAAAGACATCAATGTACTTATCAGGGTCATCTAAGGCACATGAACTCTGGATGTTCCAAATGATCTTTTTTTTAAAAGGGCATTGTCTTTGAGGAGTTTGCATAAATCCAGCTAAAGATGGGTGTAGCCTTGTAGATGCCTGGATTACAGCTGTTTTAGAAGCCCACTCTTTAGAAGGCAAATAGAGGAAACTTTAATTTCAGTACTGGTGGGTGAGGCTGAACTGCCTGTTTTTTGGTCACTCACATCTACATTTTAAAACTTAAAAAACTGTAACCATTTTAATGTAAACCAAATCTGCACATAAGACATTTTTACCATTTTTACATCATCTTTCTAGTTACGAAGTAGCATCATATTTGATATTTTTCCTCTGTATTTTATTAAGATTACACAGCTCTTTTTTTAGCATGTAAGGATCAAACGTCTTCCAGTGCCCAATGAGGTACACTCTAAAGGACTGAGAGACCTTGACTGTGAGATAACCTGGGATTCAATAGAAATTACCTTTGTGGGTGTCCCCACCTTTTTTAAATTGATTCTTCCACCCAGGTGTCCCTGAGTAACCCTCTCCAGAGCAGGTGGATACTCCTGTTGGAGAAAAGGGAGACAAGATCCCACCAGCCTATCCACCCTCCAGCTGGTGCACGATTCTTAGTTCCTAAAACATTTCACAGACTCCCCACTTACTCTTATTGACTATTTGTAAGTTAACAGTTGCAATTGGTCTGGTGATAGAAATATGTACAGAAGGAAGCATAACTACGACATAAAAGGCCAATTGAAAGGGAGCAATTCTCAGGCTATAAAGATCACTTCTAGAGATAGATAGAACACTTGACTGAAGGGATTTGACCCCGTGCACTGAGCGAAGTCTCCAGGTAATTGTTTTTTATCTAATCACCCAGGTAAACATTTTCAGTAAGCAGATGAGATTTAAACTTAGAGTTCACAGGTGAAACTTATATTTGTCATCTAGTAGTCACATTTTACATGTTAGTAAAGACAAAAAATGTTGTCAAAAATCTCACTTAGTTAACACGTAAGGCACAGATGTAAGTCATTTTCCCCTAATAGCCACTGTGGGATGTAAACTATTATAAGCTGACTTAGCCTAATTTCTGAAGGAGTGACTCATTAAGTTTTACTAAAAAGCTCAGGTAGAATTCCTACTTAATTAGCAGAGAGAGAAGAAAGTACAATAGTTAGGTGGAGATCTTTCAGTGGTCAAGAGCCAGTTTCCACCAAGCACCTTTAGGTATCCACCAGAGAGTAGCCCTGGCCATGACCCCTCAGCTGTTCTCAGTTTCTATTGGCCCACACAACCAGAGCTCTGTGTCCAGAAAGGAATCCCAACAGTTTCTGTGACCAGCATTCCATCAGCCATTGGCTTTAATGAGGATTCACCAAAGAATGGCTGCGGAAAACTGTCCTCTGCTTTAAAGAGCGGCAGTTGCTCTAAGAGCATTTACTAGCTGGCAGAGTAACCATTGTTTGTCCAAGTTGTATAAGGGATAGCTAAAAGCCTGAGCAAGATTACCTAGTACTCTACAGTAAAGGCTTTAAAGTCTACAACTTATCTCTTGCACACCTAAATAATTAGACCTAGGAGAAATCATTGAATCCTCCCTCATGAAAAATGCATTTTGGTCCCATAAATGTGCTGATTTTGGAGACAGCTCCTTCTGGTGTCACCCAGAAGTCAGTTCTCTCCACTGTGTCTCAGGTTTAGCCTCCCAAAGGAGACCTGCCCAGAACACTAAGCGGGGACATGGATTTTATATGTGTCTTCCTGGGGGCATTATTACTCATTGTCTCATCTGACCCAGAGATGGGGTATGTGTTCTTTTTAAAATGACTTTCTTGTCTTTGGCGTTAACAAAAGCTCATTTTCTAAGGGCTTCACTCAGTTGGAACAGTCTATAGAGTTTTTCTAACTCTACATGTCTCTAAAAAAGAAAGTACAAAGAGGTGGGAAAATTAGGAATAGGTCAAAGAAAGGAAACTGAAGCAGAGCAGGCCTGACATTTCCTCTAGCATGTAGAGGGGGATCAGAACCAGTCTATCCAGGTGAAATCTGTCCTCCAAGTCTTCAAGAATGGTTGCAAACCTAATATCATTTAATTGGCAAAAGGAGTCCCATGATTCATATAAAGGCGTGTATATTTTCTAAGTCTGAGCTAGATTTAAAAGTCCCATTTTACAGAAGTTTACATAAAGCCCTCTAGGAAGCTTACTAATATTATTCTATCTACTGCTGTTGTCTAAATTCAAGCAAGAAACACCAGTGCATTTAGCAACTAGCTCAAACACAACATATACAAGTATAAAACAGTCATAAAATGTCCCATTAAAGAAATATCACAACCTTATAACATTTCCACATTTTAACAACAACATTTTGACCAATATTTTAACAAAACCATATAAAGACAAAACATAAACAATTTTAAACAATTTTTATAAAAGATAAATAATTACTTTAATGTTGAAATTTACTTTCTCTAACTTCATTCTCTGTGCTTTTACAGAATTCATAATTATTAGATATTTGTTTAATATAGGCTTACCTTTTTCTCAGATAGTGTACTGTAAAAATACCCTCTTATATTTTTATACAAATCATCAAATGTCTTTCAATTTTAACAGCACCATGAGACAAAACTGTATGAGGCAAAGCATGAATGATTATGAGCAATTAATAACGACATCAACATTTGAAGCATAAAAACTTGTTACCAAAGCAAGTCCCAATCCAGAATCCATGAAAGAAAAGCAAACGCATACCTCCGTCCAATGATCTCGGTGGAAACCTCCAAAGTGATATAGGGAAAAATGATCTCCCGACCTGACCTGGATGAGCTTCTGTTCTCTGAAACTAAAGAATGAATTTTAGGAACAAATGGAGGTTATGAGCAAAATATATTTATTGAGGGAAAGAAAGCTCCTGTCCAAGAAAAGGACAGTAGGGGGTCCTAGCGGGTTGTCCCCTGGAAACTATTTCTTCTATGGACTTTTATAGCGTAAAACCATGCAGTGAGTCAGGTCTAAGGTGGAGGAAATGAGAACTCGCTTAGGTGGATGTGGGGTGGGACAAAACTATGGTCAACCAATGGGATTACAAACACCATTGCTCAGGTAAAATTGACTAAGCCCAGGACCAAATGGGGAGGGGAGTCACGCTGCAAGCGGGCATGAATGTAAAATATTCTAGTAGCCCTCTGATAATAATTCTTTTTGGCTTTCTCAGGGTAATGATCAATCTAGGATGCTAATCTTTAGGGAGGTTAGCATTTGTTTGCTCTTTGGTCTTTAAGTCTGGCTCAGAGCAGGAGCATCCATCCCTCCCACAGTTGCAAGGTATCTTTTCTTCTGTGTTATCTCCTTCTAAGGCCTGGCTCTGTCTGACTGCCTATAATATTTCTATCTAATTTGGTTGCCTGCAGCACTAGGAAGAATGGCACATAGGAGAGGTCAAAGTTCATGGCATTACAAGATGTCAAAAGCAACAAAATCAAAAAGGGAGGAGCAACTGGAAAGAGCAAGCCTTTTTCCCTTCCTTGTATTGTATTGTAGGCTACCATCCACGGGGAGTGGACAGCACTCACACGCATAATCTCGCCATTGGTCCACAAGGCATTCACAAACTATAAAAGACTGGCGTGACTCTACAAGGATTTGAGGGACATCTGAACGCAAACCGTAAAAGAGTGTGAAAGATGTATACAGATGTCATTTGAACAAATAAAACTGGCATACAAATAGTAAACATTTATATTTCTTTCACATGGTAGCACATTGTTTATTTGTGCAGCTGGAGGATAAAAAGCAGATGAAATTGATTGAAATCTTTGTCCATGGAGGCAAACACTACATCACTGTGCTGCAACCTTTCTAATTCATTTTTTGAGATCTGGTTCATCTAACTCATTCTTCCTGGCCTTAAACTTGTGATCCTCCTAGTCTAGTTCACAAGTAGCTGTGAATATAGACTTGGACAACTGATTCTGCCACAAGACAAAACTTGATAAAGGAGATGGAACCAGTTTCTAACAGAAGTGACATCCATCTTTACATCACTTGCCTTTCTTCCCAAACACAAACTTACAATAGATTAAAATAAAGTTAACACTAGTTTAGAGTATTTTCTTTGGAAACATCCCAACATTTTTAGCCTTTTGCTTTTCTTCTATTTCTTAATCCCTACTTTCCATTTGTTGTTCCTCTCTTTAATTATCTTGTTTTATCTCTTTTCATGTCTATAATCTGACCCATTTCTCCTGGAAATAATAATCCTTAATAAGCCTCCTTATTGCACTCCATCCACAAACACAATTCTGCCACATAACAGTTGCATATCAAGCATATCCTCAAACAAATGACATGAGTATTTATGGAAAGATAATTGCTATATATGGATCTAAGTTAATTAGATTTCTCTACTCATCCATCTCCATAAGTGAGTTTTTGTGGAAATTTTATTTCCTAAACTGTTTAAAACTTAAATATCTTCCACTACAAAATTATTTTTTGACAGATTATGTTCACATCCTGAGCCTTGGACCTGTACAAAATTATTCTTCCAGAATTGTTTTGTGACGGTCTCCTTTTGAGCAGAGAGGAAGATAGATGAGGCAGCAAGAAACTATACCCTGGGATTGATTTTTCCATGACTGACACCTAAATGCAAGCAGCTTTCATTTCATCTTCTACCAATATGGTAAATCAAGTCTGTCAATCTAAATTCTCCTAACTCCAAGATCCTTTTCATCATTTTAAAAGAAGAAAATGCTTGCCATTAATCAGAGTACAGCATATAGAGTTTGGCTCTTTGCATCGATTTATCATGGTTTTCTATAGAATCGGGGACAAGCTCATTACACTTTGCCGTCCTTCAACTCCCTGATGGTTAGTAAATGGTTCACTGAATCCAAAGGCCAACAATTAGAATGCTCTTTGGTCTTATGTTTCTCTTTTTGTGTTTCTTTTCTTTCTTAAGTTAATTTTACTCTCAGCTATCTCAATGTAATTGATGTAATTTCTGT
>NW_004524735.1:0-1980 GCF_000260255.1 Octodon degus | reverse complement strand
TCTAGAAGATTTACACAGTGCAATGGTCATGCTGGAATACTCAAAGGAGCAGAGCTTTCATGGATTACATTTACAGTGGACCATGAAATAAATAAATAACAACAAAGGACCTCACAAGTTGAGTGATATTTCATTTTCTTACCCACCAAATGCAGTTTGCTAAAACTCTGTTAGCATTTCACTATGACCTCAAAATAAACATCTCAGTAAAGACTTTTGTATTAAACATAGTAATGAACTTTTAAAAGTGGTGGCCTGAAATGAAGTAACACTTCTGATACAACAAGGAGACCTTCTGAATATTATTTCTTGTCAAAACTTCATCATAAGATGTGAGGAAAATAGAATCTGAAGAACAGGATGAAGTCACAGATGTCCTCTCTTAGGGCAAGACAATATCACCTTTCTGTAAACTTTGCCTTAGAAACTTTGAGTGAACATCAGAAGAATCATCAATGTGTTCTTCCATTAGGTGTGTGTCAGCCATCTACAACAGTGCTACTTGCTTTGTGGCTGGGTACCAGAAGGGATCTTATAGAAAAGCAAAAATGTTTGTGTGTTTGGCTCCAGGGTTGATCATAAATAAGGTCTTTCAACTGAGTTACATCCACAGGCTTCCCTGTGCATCTGTATTCATTTAACTTTCTTTCTTCCTCCCCTTCTTCTTTCTTTCCTTCCTTCCTTTCTTCCTTTCTCTCTCTCTCTCTCTCTCTCTCTCTCTCTCTCTCTCTCTCTCTCGTCTCTATCTCACTCCCTCTCCTTCTCCCACTTTCTCTCTCCACTTGTTTGCTACATTTCTTAAGTTTCTAAATTTCACCAGTTTATTTTAAAATTCCAGTCTTCCTTTCTCTGCTTCCAAGAGTGCTGGAATTAGAAATGTGCTCCAACATGCCTAAATTGGATTAAATTGGACTGAACTGTATTGGGTTGAATTGCTTTATTTCATTTCATTTTAGGTCAAGTTCTTGCTATTGCATTGTTTTATTTTATTTTATTTCTCTTCAT
This sequence comes from Octodon degus, assembly GCF_000260255.1. Lineage (NCBI taxonomy): Eukaryota > Metazoa > Chordata > Mammalia > Rodentia > Octodontidae > Octodon > Octodon degus. The sequence continues at coordinate 975 of NW_004524735.1, read as the reverse complement.
TTTAAGTAAGGGTCTTGCTAACTCATGAAATTTCCCTTGCTTGACTCAAACTTTTGACAATTTTACCTCAGCTTCCCAGAGTAAAAGTTCATGCATGCACCACTTTGCCTAGATGAAAAACACATTCTTCAACTCACCTTTCTGATTCAAAAGCTAGATCACCTTGTCAGGATCCCCAGGTGACTGAAAACACTTCTTCAAATACTAAACCATAGGGGTCCCCCATATCCGACCAACACCAGGCCCTGCGAGTGTGGGGGAGAGCTTCTGCTCTGTCCTACACCAGCCTGCCATTCGAGGCCCAGGCCCGCCATGTGAGAGAGGCACTTCCCCGTGTTCTCCAGACCTCCCCCGCCTGGCCAGACCCAGCGCAGCCCACCCTCTGAGTGAGAACTTCCGCCGCACCTTGGGCCCTTCATATCCTACCAACCTTAGGACCTGCGAGTGTGGGGGAGAGCTTCTGCTCTGTCCTGCACCCACCTGCCGCTCCAAGCTCAGGCTCACCACATAAGAGGCCTTTGTCCTTGTTATTCAGACCTTCCCTGGCTGGGCAGACCCAGCGCAGCCTGCCCTCTGAGTAAGAACTGCTGCCGCGCTCTTAGGAGTCCTGCAGACCCACCAAAACACAACATTGGTGAGTGTATGGGAGAGCTTCTTGGTATATCAGTACCTGAATTTCATTTAAGTGATAACATAATTGCACCAAAGCTCTACACCAAAGGCCACAGGTCAGTGTTAAACGAAATGATAAAGACAAGGAGCAAAATGCAATCTCAGGTCTCAAGCCCACCCATAACAAGTGCACAGGACACTAACTCAGCTGAAATAAATGAACAAATAGCATAAGAAGTAAATAAACGACAGCAGAAAGACATAGAGGAACTCAGAGCAAAATTAATTTCTGGAATTTAAAAAAAAAGAAAACTCTGAATTTATAGCAGCTGAACTTAAGAATCAAATGCAGAAACATATAGA
>NW_004524734.1:6792129-6792961 GCF_000260255.1 Octodon degus | reverse complement strand
GCATCTTGTACAGCAATTAACCACTAGGAAGAATGTATACAATGTGTTAATTATTGAAACTTTCCTTCCAATTTGATTTGAAACTGTCTCATTCCTATTTGTTTATCAATAAAATTATGGGAAAAAAGTTGTTAGAGAAAAGAAACATATATCCTATAAAGGTAATCCCAGTTGTATCATGGCTAAATTTTCAACACAAACCCTGATGACCAGAATATCTTGGAGTGAAGTTCTTTAAATCCTGAAAGTAAAAAATTTCCAACCCAGATTGATGTACCCTGTAAAATTATCAATCACAAATATTTTAGGAATAAGCTTCTTTCCTGACAAAAACAACTGAAAGAATTCATCCACACCAAACCAAGACTAAAACAAGTAATGAAAGTTATTCTAGATAGAGGTAAAATTGACCACAATTCTAAAAACATCAAAATGAAACCACCAGGCAAACAAGCAATCAGACAGAGTCGAAAAGCAGGGATCCAAAGCAGGAAAATAACACAACAAGTATATACCAATGCTCATCTGATATAACTATCAATGTAAATGGCCCCTAAACACTAATCAAAAGAAAAATATTGGCAGAATCAATCAAGAACAAGACACAACAACATGCTGTATATAAGAAACATATTTAACTTAGAAAAATCTCATAGTCTGAAAGTCAAAGTGTGGAAAACAACACTCCATGCAACAGAAACCCACGAAAATGTAGGACTAATCAGACTCTTTGCAGACAATATAAACCTCAAACCAAGAATAATCAAAAGAGGTAAAGATGGTCACTACATAGTTATTAGGTAAAAAAATTCAAGAGTTACGGATAACAAGC
>NW_004524734.1:6790100-6791199 GCF_000260255.1 Octodon degus | reverse complement strand
AGAAGAAACTAGACAATATCTATAATCAAACTAAAATGCAAGTGTAACTTATCAGAACCTGTAGGGTGCAATGATAGCAATCCTAAGAGGGAAAATTACAGCAGTAAATTCTCACATCAGGAAAACAGAAGAAGCACAAATAAACCACCTAATGCTGCATCTGAAGCTTTAGAGAAAGAAGAGCAAATTAATCCAAAGCAAATACAAGGGAAGAAATTATAAAGATCAGAACAGAAATTAATGCAATAGAGACTAAGAAAACAATATAAGAAATTAATAAATCAAATAATTGGTTCTTTGAAAGAATAAAAAATTGATAAACACCTAATTAACCTTATTAAAATAAAAAATGAAAGAAAAATCTCAAATTCATGTAATAAGGAATGTAAGGGGTAGAATCACTATAGACCTGTAGAAATTCAGAAGATCATCCATACCTATTTTGAAAATCTTTACTCACAATGCATGGACAACACAGGAAATTAACAGATTCCTAGAAGTGTATGAATTAACAAAGAATAATTCAAAATATATAAATACCCTAAAAAACTTAATATCATCCATTGAGATTGCAAATGTAATTTAAAAATTACCAACAAAGAAAAGCCCAGGTCCTGGTGAATTCATGGCTGGACACTACAAGAAATTTAGCAAATATATAAAAGCATTACTCCTCAAAATATTTAATGAAATTGAAAGGGAGTAAATGCTCCCTACTTCATTTCTGGAGACAAATATTACCCTTATACCAAAGGACACAACCAAAAAAGAGAACTACAGGTCAATGTCCCTAATGAACATATATGCAAAAAACCTCAGTAAGATACTTGCAGACAAAATGCACCAAACACCAAGAAGATTAGTCATGATCAAGTGGAATTCATCCCAGTAAGGCACTGGATACTTCAACATATGCAAAACAATGAATGTAATACACCATATCAAAAGAACCAAAGGAAAAAAAATCACATAATCAAGCCAATAAATGCAGGAAAAGACTGTAATAAAGTCCAACATTCATTCATGATACAAACCCTACAGAAAACTGAAATCAATGGTCTTTACATAAATCAGATAAAACCCAGCTATGACAAACCAA
>NW_004524734.1:6787815-6789295 GCF_000260255.1 Octodon degus | reverse complement strand
AAACTGGGCAAGGTTGTTTCGCACCTGTAATCCCAGTGCTTGGGAGGCTGAAAACAGAAGGATATCTATGAGTCTGATCTGTGTAGTGAGACCTTGCAGAGCTTGTACTCAAAAAAAAAAAAAAAAATCAGTCTTACAGAATAGAAGAAGACACAACCCAAAACACACTCAGCCACCTTGCCTTTGAAAAAGGAGCCAAACATGTTCACTAGAAACAAACATAGTCTCTGTAATAAATGGTGCTGTAAAACTAGTTGTCTATATGCTGAAGACTGAAACTAGGCCTATCATTATCACCATGCACTTAACTAAAGTCAAAAGGAATCAAAGTTCTGAATATTAAATCAGAAAACTAAATCTACTAGAGGAGAAAGTAGGTAGAAATCTTGAAGGCATAGGGTTTGGCAGAGTATTTATGAATAAAAACAAAACTATGCAGAAATGCTTCAAAAGAATCAACTTGGATCTCATCTGATTAATACATTTTTGCACAACTAGAGAAATCACTATCAGAGTGAAAAAAATTATAGCCAACTGTCCCTCAGACAAAAGACTTGTATCTAGAACTTATAAGAAATTGAAAAGCAATCAAGTACCACCAAATTAAAAGACATAGTCCAAAAATGGATGTCTGAGATGATTATGAATTTCTCAGATGAAGAAAAACAAAAGGCAAATAAAAATATGAAAAAAATATCACTGATCATCAGAGAAATGCAAATTATAACAATGTTGAGATGCCATCTCATCATGGAAATAATGGCTAACATCAACAAATCCATCAACAACAAATGTTAGCAGGGCTATGGGGAGAAAAGAAATCCTTCTCCACTTTTGGGAGTATAGGCTGGTGCCACAACTATGGAAATAAGAGTGGGGATTTCTCAATAAATGAGGCTTAGAGGTCCCACTATTTCGGCCACTGAGACCAAGTGTAATGACTCACACCTGTGATTCCAGCACTGGGGAGACTGAGAGAGGAGAATCATTATGAGTTCAAGCTATGTAGTGGGATCCTGTACCAAATAAATAAATAAATAAATAAGCAAACAAACAAATATATCCAGTAAGGAAATTGAATGGTCATATAATTCTATTTTTTAGCTTTCTGAAGAACTTTCATATTGTTTTTTTATAATGATTGCACTAATTTACATTCCAAAATGGTGTGTGCAAAAGTTCTGTTTTCTTAATATCTTCTACAACATGCATTATATTTTATATTTTTGTTAATATCTATTCCTATGGCTGCTAGTTGAAATTAATTGTGGTCTTAATCTACACATTACCTATAATTATTGATGTTAATTAACTTTACATATACCTGTAGGACATTTTATATCTTCTCTTAAGAAGTAATTATTGATATCTTTGTCCAGTTTTTAGTCAGGTTGGTTTTGATACCAATTTAAAATTCTTATATATTTTGGATATTAACCTTTCATCAGATATATGATTTAGATATAGTTTTCCGCCCAGT
>NW_004524734.1:6779730-6781560 GCF_000260255.1 Octodon degus | reverse complement strand
CCATATACAACCTTGTAGCAGGACAGTCCCACAACAAAATCTTCTTTAAAAATCCACTTCAAACCATCTTTTCTGTCACTTGTAAATAAGGTGAGCAGACAAAGTCTAGATCCATGTTGATTAATCCAAACAAACCAGTTGTAGAGTTATGGCATGGTAGTGGGTAATCCCAGTAAGCCTACACCTTCAGTTCCTCTGGAGTTTAAGCTGGTTTCTGGCTATGAGGCTGAAATCAATTTGTTCAGCATACAACATTCTGAGGACCTCCTGCCTGCTTGACGTTGTGTTGCCTTACCTTAGAAGTGGGAGCCACTAGATGGAGCCAGCCTAGAGCTTCTCTGAGTTCTGAGTTCAGTTTGGCCCTCTTCAAGATGGCCCTGGTCAATCACTCTGTAGAGGGAGATTTCTGAGCCTGAACAACTCACAAGTCACCGTAGGCTACTCTGTCCACTTCATCATTGCATTGGTGCATTTTTCTCTGCAAGTGTCTGGAGTCCTCTTGCATCTGCAAATTCAAGCAGTGAGTTAGAGCTCAAGGAGAAAGCACCTCTTGCCACCTATCTTTTCTTCATTACAGTTTCTCTTTCTGCTACCTCCATAGGCCTCAATTCTCACTTTTGAGCTTTGTTGGGTTGTGGAGGTACCCAGTTCCCTCCTTCTTTCCCTAGCATTGCTATATCCCCACATCTGGACACCAAATCTTAGAAAAGTTCTTTCTCTTCTGTTCACCATTCCACCATCCTCATTCATGTAAATGTGCCTTATACTGTATAAGAAATTTTATTTAAACATTAGTCATATTTTTCAATCACCTCTTACATGATTGGAAAATTTTTCAGACTTCATTTTCTAAAACTAATAATTACTCAAGACAAGGCTAAAATTCAGTGGTGCTGAACAGAACCAGTGGGCTTCCAGAACAAAAGGAACATAGTTCACAATATTTTTATTTTTTCCATGGCATGTAGGACATTTTACACTATAGAAGCTAAAACTGGGGTGAAAATGAAAATGAAAAAAGAAAAGGAAAGTTGATAAATTTGCAGTATTAAAAAAATCTTACCAAAACCTTTCAAAAGTGGGAGATAAAAAATAATTAGAATACATGAGATATAATTTTACAATTTTTAGGAAGAATTCAGATAAAAAGGAACTTCAGTGATCTTTCAGTCCACCAAAAATATCAAGATTCCTTAATAAAGAACTATAGTGGGAGCCTTGAATACCTTCCACACGCATGTTCTCTTTCAAGCGTTGGCAGCTACTTTTTCTTACCTAAGGCTTTCTCTGGAGAATTTAGCTTTGTCAGAGCTGTCTTGCTAAAGAGATTATGACTATTTTTTTCTGCTCCTTCTTTGACTTCTGGACATGACAGTCTGCCACCAGTGGCTGACAGACACACATGAAGAAGACTGTCCCTACCTCCAAAGCTACACCCACATCTCTTAGGTTCTGGACTCCTTTGAGATCTAGGAGATGTGAGATTTCTGTTGCAATAACACCCTTCTTAGCCTGTTTCTGCCTTATTTTGATCCCCTGTTCCATCATCAGTAACACATATGCACTTAAATCTCTGTCTCAGGATCCAACGTTTGAAAATCCCAATAACACAAAAGTGAGGCACACGTTTTGAAAATAGTACATATTTGCAGGGACAGTGAAAGAGGACTGCAGAGACCAGTATTCATAGAAAAATATCCTATCTGGGTTTCTTTGTGATCTGTGGATGGTAGTACAATTTGGTAACAGCAATTTCTGATGTCCTAGATATGTCATTTTTCCCTTGGGGCTCATAATTTTATTGTGAATTCTATAAGCCACTGACAACCA
>NW_004524734.1:6775481-6779095 GCF_000260255.1 Octodon degus | reverse complement strand
CAATTCCTTAATACTATAAAGGCAATCTAACAAAAGCACTTTGGGGAAATTACTATAGTTTCTGGTGATTAAAATCACTCCATTTGTGCTGTCTAGCTTATCCTTGAAGTTTCTTAAGGAGCTAAAATGTTTATTATGACACAAAAGCCAAGTTTTCTAACATCTTCCTTCAAAGCAAAAATGACAAAAAGCTTTTGTTTCCTACATGGAGGTTTCAAAGCAATAACTTTGTATAGTAAGGAAAGTTGCCAAAATGTCATTTTCAGAAAAGCTGAACTCACACTGATGGGACTGTTGACAGAAATATAAATGAATTATGACTTGGCAAAGCATAAAACCATTAAAGGAAAAATGTCCTCTAAGACATCCCTAAGGATCAGCAGATTTTATAGTTGACAGCTTTCTGTTGCTTAATGGAGTTTCAATGGGAAATATAACATAGCACAGTTTGCATTAGACAGTTCTTTATTTAACATGTTGAAACATGGCTCCTTCTCAGAATGAGCACTAGAGTAGGGAATAAGGACTAAGAGGCTTGGCTAGAAATAGGGAATGAAATTCTCTTTAAAAACTGATATTCACACTTGTAAGTGATAGTCTAGGGAGAAGTGCCTCCTGAAAAGAGAGCTAGATTGGATAGTTTGATGTGTTTTTTTTTTTCCCCAGCCCTACTTGCTCTACTGTTTTAAAATTCTATATCAGACTGTTCCAAATCTCTAAACTGAAACTCAGAAATCCCTAAACTTAATCATGATTTCATTCTATTTGTTGTCATTATCAGAATGAGTTACTGTCTGTTTCATATCAAATATACTTATTTGTAAATTCTAAATCATATCACTGGATTCAAAATAGCAGAGCTTTAAAAGAGTGAATCATAAAAGGTAACAAAATAACATAATTTAGTGTGCACCTTGTTTGGGCAATATATGGAGGTAACATTTTTTCATACTTAATCCTTTCAATAGTCCTGAGAGGCAGCTGAGACTCTTTTTCTTCGTACTGGAAACAAATTATCTAAAATTCATTATTTTGAGTCTCTGAGAATAATAGCACATATTATTCAGATTGAAATTTATTTTGAAATTTATTTATTTGAGATTTATTTATTCAGATTGAAATTTATTTTAAAGTGCAGAACTCAGCTTTTTGCACCATATTAAATATATACATATACATGGGCACAATATTTAAAGTGACTTTTTGGTATTCCCTATGAAGTAAATCATAGTAGCTTCTCTTAATAATATATCAGTGTGTTTGTTGGGGGAATAAATACTTTGTTGAACATCACGTTCATGTGATGAGTAATGATTCTTCCACAAGCTCAAAGTACCCTGTGATGCATTAGGTGTCTTGTATTATATCCCAAAATGTATAAACCAACTGAGTAAAGCATCACTACTATCAAGGAGTAAGCCTGAACCCTTGAGCAGAAGTTATTAAGTCATTTTAACTGAATTAACAACATAGTCCCTCTATTTTAAATGCTGAAAAAGGGAGTCAATTTATCCAAAATTTTAATGTGAACATTTCAGAGATCATGGAGCAATTCAGAACTGACATGGAAAGTAAATGGCAATAAGAATGAAGGTATCTTTTTTGTTCATCTCTACTTCATGCTATCTTTCTTATTAATTTTCCAAGTTCTCATCACAGGAAATCAAAAACCAAGGCCCACCATAGAAGTTGAACATGAGAAATGTTTGTCTGTTTCTACATGAAAAATTTGAAAAAAATAATTTTTTTATTTTAAAAAAAAATTCTAGGGCAGGGTTGGCAAATTAATCCATGAAAAAATTCCAGCTTTAGAAGAAATAAAGTATTATTGGAATGCAACCGCACTTGCCCATTTACTTCATGTCTATAGTTGTGCCAACATAACAATGGAAGGATTGAGAGCTTGTCATGGAGACTTTATGGCCCATAAAAATATAAACTATTTATAATGTTAACATCTGCAAAATGAAACTTTCCAGATCTCTGATCTAGAGGAATACTACTAAAGTATCTTTTTATATAATCATTCTTCCTTCATATTCCCTCCATTAATTCCATAATGATTTCACATAAAAAATAACATATAAGCACATCCATTCTACCCATCCTAGAATTGGTACTACGGCATTCCTTTCGTCTTTCATTTCCATTTTCTTTTTTTCCATTTCAACTGTTTTTTTTTTTCATTTCTTTCTCTCAATAATGTTCAAGATTTTAAATACTGTCTCAGTTAGCCTTTACTCTGTTTCTCATGTCTATGATATTATATTCTTTTTAACACTAATTTTTAAAATTAAAACATTTTTTCCACCTTATGCTTAAGACATGCGGCCACTTGGCTTTCCTCTTAACTTTTTGTGCTGATGCTGAATCAGTGTACTGTCAGATCCATTCCTTTCTCCCTCTTTTTTGCTCTCTCTCACAGGAGACCTAATTCCCCCATGCTGTCTTTCACATTCTTTTCCAACAGCTGGCAGACAGATGGGATCAGTCCAGGGAGGCCTCAGGATGAGGGAAAGTAGGAAGCCAAAATATTTCTCTTCCATCCGTGTGACTCCTTCATGGCTCCTCCATCATCAGCGAGGGCTGGGGAGGAGGGACAATTGAACCAGGGCCTGGAGTTCTTATGACTTCAGGAAATGGTCCAGACTGCTGCACCAGGCTAAAGAGCACCTCACCATCCATTCCACTGGGTGGCTTCCACCTCTGGGTAACTATCACCTGCATGAACCTTTACGTTTCCAAAGTGATTTTCTTGACTTCTGTTTTCCACTAATATATACAATTCCATTGCATATGATCTTTAGAAAGATATATACTAAACACTGTGTTAAATGTAAAACTTGATTTCACACACACAAAAAGCCTTGCAGCTATTGATTTTCCAAGTAATTTCAAATTTCATTTTTAAAAACTGAACTCAATATTATATTTTAAATATGATGGGTTTCAATTCAAAAGAAAAAACTTTTGGTCCTAGGATGCAAAGCATTACTAGAAATTTCAAAATAAAATATTATGCATGGAAATCATAGGTGGGAAAAAGCCTCTCTTTGCCATTTCTTCCCATTAAGCTAAATGTTCAGTAACAACTCAGCATGAAGACAACATAAATGTCTCCCTTAAGCTTTTTGCCTTTTCCAAGGTAGAAGATAACATGGACTGTAATTTGATGCTGAAGTGAAAATGATAGTCAATAGATTTTTCAGCTTTAAGAGACAGCATGTATTGCTGTGTTGGAAAAAAATGTATAACCCATGTTATATTAGATACACTATTTCATACTACATAAACTGTCATATTTTTCATTTAAAGAAACATTAACACTTTTTTAAAAATGTCTCATAGGACATGGAAATTCCCTTTTAAAATAATTGTATGAAAATAAAGACCAGCCAAATAGCTCAGCAGATTAAAGCTCCTACAAGCTGGCACAGGGGCTGGGGGTTCAATCCCCGGCCTTCCCTTGCATGCTGAGATGGTAATTGAGACTGGAAATGCTGGCGCGCACCTGTAATTCCAGCTTTGGGGAGGCTGTAAACAGGCAGATCACTATAAACCCAATCTAGTGAGACCCTGAACACCCTGTAGACCCTGAGAGAGAGAGAAAGAGA